>NC_141196.1:18820257-19230257 GCF_054491065.1 Syngnathus leptorhynchus | reverse complement strand
ACGACCACTGGGGCAATGCTGGGGTTATGTGTCATTCTCAGTACAACTCATGGGGGAAATGTGACTGTTATTGCTCTATCCATCAATGTTCTGACCTCACTCACACGTAAAAAGTATTACAGGGGATGGGGGTGCCACAGTCTTTTTGAGATCCCAAAGCATTTTCACTGAAAATGATTTCTTCCTCCTTGCATTGGGGACTGTCATTTGGGTATTGTTTCATCATACACTTGAATGTTTATCTGTGTCATCTGACACTGTCGTTGCCAGTACAGCTCGTAACGTGGCTATTTGTTCTAAGTTTACAAACTGATATTTTGAGGACAGATCTTGGAAACAGTAAAAAAGAAAAAGTTGACAGAAAAGTTATAGAAATGTTTGGATACACTAAAATCCACACAGACTGTTAAATCATTAAGTTCTTAACCACAAACCACAGATTTTTTCATTCGGATTAATTTGGCAATATTGTTTAATAAATTTGAATAAAATATTTTAAAACTACTCTTTATGGATGACGTCATTTCCAGTGCAAGCCACCCACACTTGGTTTCCAAAATCTAGAAAGACAATTAACAGGCTGGGTCTCTCTCCGTGGACCCCATAAACCGTGGTCAATTTGGACAGGATTAATGTGACTTCAATTGCACTGGAAGCAATGTTATGCAACTGGAAAAAAATAAATAAATGGCCTATGGAGGACACAGCCTATGAATTTGGACACAGTGTCTGTGCTTAAGTAAGCATCAAATAATAGTGATCTTAAAACTAAATTCCTTACCCAAACATTTCTGGATCTGTTACTGGATGGGAAAGTAAATATGTTTTTTTGTAGAAAAGCCTTTTAGAATAATGTGACTGGAGAAATGGAGAAGAAAACCATGAAATAAAACGCAGGCCTGCTTAATTTTCTTAATGTTCCATGTTATTTGTGCCAATTAATTCCTGAGTGTGAAATTGCAGTGGGTTTGCTGGAAATGTTAATATTTTAGCATTTCATGCAATCTTGTTTTAACGAACAGCTCTAGGGGTCTAGTGTTTTGAAAATCAATTATGGATGTCACAAACACCCCACCCCCGAATAAAATACATTTTTCGAAAGGCACCTCAATTTATAACCAGTAAATGTTCTTGAGGGAGACAGGTAATGTTTATTTACAGTTAGCAAGTGTGTTCACAAAGGTGTTAATAAAAGGTTTCTGCCATTCTTCCATCAAAATTACAGAAAGGAGAACAAATTAGAGCACATTTGACGTCCACATATTTCCCCCAGGTTGAAGTCTCTTGATTTTGGAAGGACAGGGGCTGGGGCATTTGGTCTAATACAAATAAATCACTGCTCGCTCTGTCCCTCTGTATTGAATACAATTTCATTCATAAATTGTTGGGTGCATAGCTCGGGTGTGGGAGGGATTTCTCTCATGGGGCAGCACTTCATCACTAAATTGACAAATTATACTTGCCAGTTAGTGTGTTGAATGTGTCAGTGTGGTGCATACGGTATACATATTGCCAGATCAAATACCACAGCCATCCCCTGGCAAACAATTCATCCAAAGATGCGCCAATTAACTGAAGCTAACACTATAAAGTAATTTTCCGTTTGGTGTTTTTACTCATCATCAAACAAAATCCTCTCACTCAGTTGTCAAAGCATAATTATGCAGATGTCACTTTGTTACAGTACATCAAATTAATCAAGAGATGAACTGCGAAAGGAAAGTTTTATGATTTTGCCATCTTATAAAAGGTGGATTGAAACATTTAGAGTGGTCTGAATTTCTGAATAGGTTGGTCATAAAATGTGATCTGACCTTCATCTCGGTCACAACAGAATACTTAAGACGATATCACACAAACAATTATACGGTTCCATGTTTTTATTCGAAAACCATTCACAGTGTAGGGTAGAAAAAATATGTGGAACCCCAAGGCTAATGACTCCGCCAAGAACTAATCGAAGTCAGGAGTCAGCCAACCTCCAGTCTAATCAGTATATAGAGATTGAAAATATTGGTTAAAGACACAAAGCAATTTTGAGTTTGCCTCGCACAAAAGAGCGCTCAGAATACACACAATTAGAAATTGTTAAGTTGTGTGATGCAGGGAGGGGTCACTAATGATTCTCTATAAATTGATTTGAGCTCAAGTCACGCTGTCCAAAAAAGACATGAATAAAGGCTGTAAATTGGAAATTTGAGTGCCTGAATGTTTCACAGCACCACTGGCAAACTAGTGTGGGAACAGTTTCAACCCATTTTGAGTTGTTTGGAAGGAACACATATATGCGCAGCGACATCAATATCAAAATCTCAACTCAAGTGTATTTTTTTTTTTTTTTTTTACACATGCAGCTAGCAATTGAATACCGCATATCGCATACTCTGTTCCTCTCTCTCAGCATACATTGAGGACCTCGCTCGTAGTGTGCTGCAGAGCAGACGGTTGATCATTGTTTTGACACCAGAGTTTGTGGCCAAGAGAGGTTGGAGCATCTTTCAGATAGAAACACGCCTCCATTCCATGCTGGTAACTGGGGAAATCAAGGTAAACCAACAGCTTGAGACACTAGTCACCGCTTTACACCATTTTTTATTTTTTAAACACAATTCTGTACTGTACACTGGACCCTCCAAGGTCAAACACAATCCCACCTGGGACACAGATAAAACTTAGGAATTTAAGCATTTGAAGCCCCTCTATAATTCATAGATTTAAGGAACATATTTATTCAGTTTTGTACTTTTATTTACAAAACCTGAATCAATAATGCGGGCGGCTCGGTGGCGCACTGGTTAGCACGCCCGCCTCACAGTTAGGAGGGTGCTGGTTTGATGTGGAGTTTGCATGTCCGTGCCCGTGTGGGTTTTCTTCGGGCACTCCGGTTTTCTCCCACATCCCCAAAACATGCTTGGTAGACCGATTGAGCACTCCAAATTGCCCCTAGGTGTGAGTGTGGATGGTTGTTCGTCTCTGTGTGCCCTGCGATTGGCTGGAAACCAGTTCAGGGTGTCCCCTAACAACTGCCCGATGACGGCTGGGATAGGCTCCAGCATGCCCGCGACCCCCGTGGGGACAAAGTGGTACAGAAAATGGATGGATGGATGGATGGATGGATGGATGGATGGATGGATGGATGGATGGATGGATGGATGGATGGATGGATGGATGGATGGAATCAATAATGCAGACAACACACAGATACCGCGATTCATGGGAAGAAACCAAGCAGTCTCAGACCATTTTGCTGCGAAAGGATTGAATTAAAATGGGTCAAAGACATCAATACACATTTTTAGTCCTATTCAAAGTTGTTACTGCTTGTCAAATTTTCAACATGAGTCTTTTTATGTGCTTAGGTAATCATGATAGAATGTGCAGATCTGAAGAGCGTGATCAACTACCAAGAGGTGGAAGCACTTAAACATACAATCAAGGTAATCATAAAACAGTGAACAGAGCAAAATATGTTATTATTTGTCAATCAAAAGTATAAGAGTAAAATATTGCTATGGCTCATCAGGTTTTATCCATCATCAAATGGAGAGGTCCCAAAAGCAATGAACTGTCATCCAAGTTTTGGAAACAGGTGGTCTACGAGATGCCTGCTAAACGAAGAGAGACTTTGTCCCGACGTCAGGTAAATAGCCAGTCAAATAAATAGTTCTCTATTGCAGAGGTGCCCAACAACCGGGCCACGGACCAGTACCGGTCCGTGGGTCATTTGGTACCGGTATATAAATAAATGTAGCGTCTACAAAGAAAACTATAAAAAACTACAGTAGTCCTCAAACAAGCTCAGAGCTCCCACTAATTCAATGTAATGGTGAGTATTATTTTTATGTGCTTTATATTTATTGTTATGCCAGTCGTATCATTTTATTTCGTCGTATTCACCCCCCGGACTTTAAAGGCCAGTCCGTGAAAATATTTCTGACACGTAACCGGTCCGTGGCGCAAAAAAGGTTGGGGACCGCTGCTCTACAGTACAACAAATCTCGAAGGTATTTTAGCCAAATGAATGTGTTTTGTAATCTAACCACACTACATTTGCGTAAGTTAAAACTTGGTGGGGACTGGTTAGCACGTCCACCTCACAGTTAGGAGGGTGCGGGTTCGATTCCACCTCCGGCCCTCCCTGTGTGGAGTTTGCTTGTTCTCCCCGTGCCCGTACAGCATTTCTCCGCTTTTATCCCACATCCTGAAAACATGCTTGCTAGGCCGATAGAGCGCTCCAAATTGCCCCTAGGTGCGAATGCGATTGCTTGTTCGTCTCTGTGCGCCCTGCGAATTGGCTGGCAACTAGTTCAGGGTGTCCCCCGCCTACTACCCGATGACTGCTGGGACAGGCTCCAGCACGTCCGTGACCCCCGTGGGGACAAGCAGTATAGAAGATGGATGGATACAGTTTTTACTTTTTAATATTCACTAACTAGACTTTTTCCGCTATAGTGTTGACTCACCTTTTTTGAGCCAAGTGGCATATTACGCATTGGAAATGTCCTCCACACAACTAAATGAAAATATACATATTGAATTATGCAGTATACTTAGGATATAGAAAACACTCATATCTCAACTCATTTCTCCTCAGTTAAATGAATGGTTGTTTATGTACGTATGCCCCGCGATTGGCTGGCGACCAGTTCATTGTGCACCCCGCCGAGCACTCAGCTGGGATAGGGTCCAGCACACTCACGAACCTTGTGAGGATAAGCGCTTCAGATAATGGATGGAAGGAAATAAATGGAAATGCCATTCATCTATTCCAGCTCCCCGTAGTACACTAACAAAATGTTTTGAAACTGAGAAAATGTGGAAAGAAAGAAACAGAGAAAAATAACAACCTACAGAATTGACCTTAAAATTGTAAATAAAATGTGGAATAATTAGGTCATTTCAACCAAAGATAAAGAATATAAGCATTTTTGCTAAGTGTACTAGGGCCGCCAACTGTAATCAGCCATTTTTTTTTTTAATAAATGAATTAAACAAGCGTTACAATGTAGACTATGCTCTTTGGCTCCCCTTGGGTTCAAACATAAAAAACAAACAGATGATCCATAAAATAATTTAACTATTGCTAATATAATGCATGAATTACTGTGTAAAATTGGTACCATATCGTCTGCTAAGAAAAATGTGTTTTCTTGCTCCTTTGTGGGAGGGCAAAAAAAAATAAACATTCCATCCCTAATAAGACTAGAACCAAAAATTAAAAAAACATTCCATCCCTAATAACACTAGAACCAAACAAAGAACAGTATAACAGACAGCAAAGTACCATAAAACTGCACTCATATGACTTCAATGTGGTGTTTTCTAACTTTTTTTTTTCCTAAGAATCCACTTTTTAGGAGTGACAAATTGTTGTGTCATTCCCTTATCTAAATAACCCTGACCAATGCAAGCAATTTGTAAAAGCAGGTACACCGCCCTCTGTAATTACTGGCACCACTGGTTCAGATGTGTTCTGTCGTTTCTAATAATTCAATTTTTATCTCAATGTAGGATGAAAGAAAAAAAAAAAGAGGGAAATCCAACGTCCAATTCAATTGCAATAAAGCCCACACTAAGAAACAATCCTTTGATATTAAATCATGTGTTCCCCAATTATTAGCACCCCTGATGATTATAGTACAACTCCTTTTTGCCAACAAGCAGCAATCAATCAATGAGATGGATTTGCCTCTAATCAATATGTTAATACACAAGAAAGAATAAATACTATTCATGAAAAGAAGCGGCAAGCAAAAGAAAGAAATGACAACTATGTACTTCAGCGTTGTTGAAGAGTGTTTGCTTGTCTGCACCTTGACTACTGTGGAGGACCTCTGTGTGAATTGAATTTCCCCTTGAAACATCATAATGACTGTGACAAGTGCACATTGCAAACAATACTCTTTAGCTACCGTAAGTACACTTTAATCGTCTGCATTTCACGCGACCGAGTTTAAAGTGAAAAAAATACACTGTTGACCTTTATTTAAAGCCATTTAACAGATGTGCATTCTTTCAAGCTGATGGTCTCTTGATTGAAAAGTAAACACTCATTGATTACTGAATCAGATCTTTGTCTCATCTTGAAATCATCTGTTAAAAATGATCCATGGTAACAGGTGATGGACTCGGGAGAGCAGGGGCTCTTTGGAGATCTACAAACGTCTGTCTCTACCATTGCCATGACAACCACCTCAGCATCCCTGGTGCCTCCAAGTGAGAATCGGCATGGACATCATCAGGTCAGCTGTACAATTAAACTACTTCAAACTATTTTTTGCTTGGGTCCCCTCAAACTATGTTCTATATTTGGTTTTAATCTTCTTTTTTTTTTGTATGGTTTCTTTTTCCTAATAAATGTCTCCTCTTGGTATTGTAAAATGACTCTTGAGCATTTATAAACTTTCCATACAGTATATGCCGCTTATGTTATTTTTTTTTCCCTAAAATGCAACAGCCAACAAAACCATCTTGTCACTGGGTCAATTTAATTGCCATTTTGAGTCATACAGCATGACAAAAGTTAAAAGAATGATTTTTTTTTTCTTCTGTAGGTTTCCTTGGCAACAGAGATCCCTGACTACAACCAGATGACCTTGCCTCTTGGAGGGGGTCACATGGCTACCGCAGCCCAAATGAGGCACTTTTGCCGTAGCTACGAGTTTCATCTTCCCACGCAGCCACCTGCCCTGTCGCCTCCCCTCCCACCTCCGTCTACCATGCAGTTTTCCACACTGGGCCCTGGGGGGCGCCACGTCTACTGCAATATCCCTATGACAATTCTAAATGGACAGGTGGGGGGAAAAGGCACTTTGATTGTTGTGTGTCAGTTGGTAGTTACCCTCCAGCTGTTCTATCCTATTTCTTAACCCTTAACGCTCTTGTTTTTGTGCATGTCCCCAGATTTGAAACCTATTTCAACTAAACCCCCTCTCTTCTCCCTAGGAGTTCAGGGCAGTTGACTGGGGCAGAAGAGGTCTGTGTGGATAAATGAAATCTAGAAATAAAACTTCATTCACGTTTATATATGTTTTTGTATTTATGATAGACTGAGGTAGATGATTTTGTGTAATGTTCACATACAGTTCAGTCCTACTGCAACTGGAAAATGACATTGAGTTTTTATGATTTTGTCTTCATGCACAGCCAAAATGGATTCACAACAGGACAACCATGATATGATTGAAATGTAGATAATCAGCTTTACTTTGAGGTTTCATAAACAAATTAGCAGGGATTCAAAAGTAAAGTTTTACATTGTCCTAGTTGAATAGTATCAATAAATATTTTGCTGTCAACAACTAACTATGTGCGGAGCCCATCGTGGAATTCAAGGTTTTGTCCCTGGAGATGTTTTGCCACCTTCACATTCTTTTTGTTAGTGGTACTTGCTGCCTTCAGTTCCTGAAACGCATGTTGTGATATACTTTGGCTCGTTCGTGCTCATCTACTCATTTCTCTTCCTGATACAGTTTTAATTTGGTTACATTGGCATAAGGAGTCTTATTTAACATGATAGAATATTAATATAACATGAGAGAATATTGGAGGCTTTTTAGATCTTTATCCCATGCTCTGTTATCAATGGTATGCTTCTTGATTTAAAGACTTGATCAACAGTACAATCATGAAGGAATGCCTCGATTGCAAAATTTGCTTTTGATATACTTCCTCAAGAATGTTCTTGACATTTGATTAACAGTATTTGTTGAGAATTGTTTTCTTCACTGAGCAAAAGCATTTTGCTCTCTAAAATCTTTCTTTCATCCAAACTGTAAGTTTAAACTTTGGTATTTTGTTGTTGCATCCATCACGGTGGTGTTTGAAGGCAAAATCTACAAGTAGCCAATGTAATTTGAAAAAGTTTCCTGGATCGAACTGTAGGTGACATGATACACCCTTTTCATTGTATCCATTCATTATACCACACAGCATCAATGCTCTCCTTTAATGATGCACAGTAGATTACAGCAAAAGTTATATTTTGAAGTTACTTATTATCATGATATGTTGTGTGTCCCCTAGGTTTCTCAGAGCAGCACACTTGGAAAGAAGCCCGATCTTCACCTGAACAGCACCTTTGTCCCACTCACCAGCAGAGAACTAAGCTCTGATATCTGGTAGAAACATTGCTTTGCTGATGCTGGACTAAAGACTACTGGATTACAAAGAAATTCTCACTGACTTGGGATAAAGGTTTTTGGACCTTCTACAAAAGTAGTTTACGGCCTCTTCAGCCCATGCTGTGAACAAAAACTGCTCACATATTCTAAAACGCATGGACCGGACAAGATCTGGATTGCTTACAGACCAACACGGACTGATTGATTAAACTGATTGTATATTTGTATTGCCCCAAGCACTGAATTACAGACTGATATAAACTGCTGAGTTGGATTTAAAAGGCTTCCAATACAGGTAGATATGCCACTGAAAATGTGCAGCATGGACATGGTGGATCTGTTGATGTTTTGAATAGTAAATGTCCTTGAGAAAGATTCAGCATATTTAAACACCACCAGCCATGGGGTTGTATTAGGGCCGCACTGAAAAGAGAAAAATAAAATGACAGGACTCAAGTCATAATACTTTTCTTTTAATGAGCGGCTGTTATAATTCATACACAACCCAAATACCACCGTTTTTATATTTAACACTATTCTCAATATATTTTGACTTGGTAGACCGAATACTCCTTTACAGTGTTGGACTTTGGGTCAAAAAAAAATTTGTTGGTCTGGACATCTGATATTTTTTAGAACCTTAACAACTTGGGATGTTTGCTTGATCTTTCAAAATCAATGTCCCACATGGTCAGGTCATAAGATGAAGGATCTCAACAACCTCGGGACACCATTCCATTCTAATCAATGCATAAATGTGTCACACTGGCTATCAGATCATACCGTGTACTTCTACGGAAGACTGATTGATGAAAATTGATTCATTTCATCAATTAAAGAAAATTAAGAAATGAAGAGGCAAATGATGGCTACAGCAGTGACCGACTGATTAGCATGGACACCTCATGGTTCAACGGTCGGGGGGTTTGACTTTTGCCTTCCTTTGCAGTTTACATGTTCTCTGTGTACATACACGGGTTTTCTTCAGGTAAACTGGTTGCCTCCTATATTCTAAAAAATAAAAGTTAGGATAATTGAAGAAAAATCCTTGCCATAGTGTCCAATCCAGATTGTAACCCTTTTGCCTGAAACCAGCTGGAACAGGCTCCATCCAGAACAGCCTGAACAACATAGAAAGTGGATGTATGATGGCTACTACTGTAAAGCCAGTCAGGTGGTACACATGAATTTAAACTTCATCCAGATTATTTATTTGTTGGGGAAAGAGGGTAGCAATGTAAAAGAGAAGCCACTTCAGTGTTCAGCTGGTTGAACTTGTGAAGCGATGTTATCCGTAGATTCTTTCGTTCAAACAAATGAAATAATTTTTTGTTGTTTCATGTGAAGCGATGAACTGGAAAACCTTTACCCTTAATCTGCAGGCGCGAAGGACATGGCTTTTTCTATTTGCATGATCACCCGTTTGGATATATACATAGATATATATATAGTGTATAAACAAAAAAGATTTAAAAAAATAGGTAGATTAAATGACATCATTTTTTGCAGCTTCTTTAAACATGGGAGAATGGTGGTGTTTAACTGATAGGGTGACAGGGGAAGAAAAGGTCTGGTTCTCCTAAAAGTTATACATTTTATTATTTGTTTTGTTTGGCTTTGTTGACAGTTTTTTCCTTCTATAACTGGTGAGTTTTACCTGTCTTAGTTTTAAATGTTGGTTTGTTACAATAATCTCTGTACAGCTTCAATAATGTACACATATACTATCTTGACAGGAGTGACTTTTTTTCCCCTACAATTTCTGTTCTATGTCATTTTGTTTAACTTTCAAGAAGGATCACTCACAGTCAACAAGGAGTGCCACAGCATTGTTTGTCAGGAATAAATGGAGCAGGGCGACCAAATGCAGTTTGGACCAGGATTTATTGAAAGGAAGGGGAGTAGGTGAATAAAGACACAGGCTGGACAGAGATTCACGGACAGAGGGCAGGAAAACGGAAGTCCACTCGGAACAGAAACAGATACAGGAACAGGTTCTGACCGTGAGCCTCCACACGAGACCGGGGGCGGGGGGATGGACGAGCAGGACAGGAACAACGGGAGCAGAAACATTCGAGAAGTAACAGTAGACACCGACAGGGAGAAACACACGGGTAGGGCTCAAATACACGAGGTAACAGGTGGGAGCAGATGACAGTCATTACGGTGATGAAAGAGGCGTGGCTGAGGGAAGTTGCCGGCTGTGTGTCCAATAGCACGGGCACATGACATTGTCCTTTGTGAGCTTTAAGAAATAAAACAGATTATTCTCATTATTACCGTGTTATTTAAGCAGAGAACCTGTTTTGAATTTATGCAAAAATTCTGTCATCGTCTTTACAGAATAGAACCAATGAATTCTGGATATTTGAGATTATTTGATACAATAATTATCATTTAGTTGGATGGATGTTATATCCAATGGCAATATAAAGTCTAGTGGTTGTCTTTTGATTTACAAAAATTGTGTTGAATATTCTTTGAATATACTGGTTGGAATAATTTAAAGAAAAATAAAAATCATGAGTTGTTTTATATATTTTGAATGACTATTGTAACGCTTATTCCAGTTCTCTGCACAATGCTTAAGCATCATCGTCCTCTTCAACTGCATATTTGATATGTTCTGCTCACTTTCTCTCTCATTCATCATTTGGAAGACCCAACAATAATGCTCCTGCCTGCAGTGGTGCTAGGTACAAGAGCTGGATGACCGCCTCCTTGGATTTAAATTCATACTATGCAAATCCCTTTTCCCAATTACAGCTTGTCAGGAATTGTAATTAGTGTCAAATGGCTTTTCTTCCATGGATGTCAGCACAGGATCATTGCATGGCAAGACGTGAATGAACACAGAACATTCAAGCACATCGACCTGAAACATAATAAAATAGGGAAAGACATTGACTACATAAAAAAAAAAAAAAAATCAAAGTGGAGGAGAAGTTATATTTGGAGCCACTCCTTTTTTTTCAATAAGGTGATGGACTTCAATTGAACTTAGTGCCACAGTCGATATCACCGGTGGGTGCCTTTGATATTTCCCTAAATATTAAATTTAATGGTGGAATTTTTTACATAACACGAATCAGTTTGTGAGTATACTGCAGATCTTTCAAACAATTTTCAAATTTCTGAAAATATTTTGCTCAATTGATATTTTACTGAGTGACATGTTTGGCTAGACAACATCCAACCACAGTAAAATATGACAAAAATTTGCAAGGCGCAAGTAATTGTTACCTATCCACTGTTTCAGCCTCTTTTGAAGACTGACAAAATACAAAATGACAAAATAAATCATAGTCACTGAAAATGTCAGTGAGTTTCTTAAAGAGGAAGTGACTCCATATTGACAAGCAGTATTGTACCCAAACGATTGGAAGAAAAGAACTTTGAACTTTTCATTTTTGGAATGATGAACTTAATTCATAAATGTTCAATTATGAACTGAACTAGAACATTTTAAAAGTTGCAAACTGAACTTTGAACTAGTTCATGTAGAAAATGAACTTTCCCAACACTTGACAGGCTGGACCACAGTTTTCAGGGACACGAGTATGAGTATGACAAAAACAATACATGCTCAAAAGACACGTTTTTTTCAAATGACCATGTTTAAGAATATTCGTATCATTTAACCACTTATTACCGTACACTTGTTAGTATAGCAGTGTGTGAAACATGATGTCAATATCATGCACAGTATATCCAATTAGAAATGGTATAAAATGAAGGAAAATCATCTTAAAAGTATGTCAAAGTTTGGCAACTTATTATAAGACGCCGCTTATATGCTATATTTTAATGAATGGGTCTGATGAGGACACCAGAGGCACTTTGATATTGACTCAAGATCGTCCTCTAGTGGTGAGTGGAAAATAGATTGTAGTTGAGTCGAATCAAATGACCAGCTCGTAATTCTGAGCAACCATGGAGAAAATCATGAAGCCATATATTGCAATGTATTGTATTTTCATATTTTGCTTGATTTGACTTTTTTTAAAATACCCAATGAGATAGTGCTTTTTTTTTTACAAAAGTGTGCAGTTTTTGCTCCAAATTTGTTTTTACAAACTTTTATAAACTAGACCCAATACACCCTTCTCTGTAAGCTATATGATGAAGCTTATATAATGTCGTTTTGCAGTGTTGCAGAATTGCTTTGCCCCCTTTGTGATATAGAGCTTTATTGGACTGTTACATAATTGGATGTCCAAAATTTTAGCCCCGCAATTCGTCGTGTATGTCCTTGTGCCTGTCATCTTGCTTGTTTGCGGTTGCCGACCTTGTTGCCTGTCCAAACTGACCGACTATGCCCGAACCCCACTCCAACTGTCTTGACTTCAAGATTTCAATTGTTGCACTAAGATGACACTACTGTCTGTCCTCTATTAATGTTGAAAAGAGAAAGAATGATGATAACGCTAAGAGCCACTATGACATAGTAGTATTGGCTAAATGTTTGACTGTTACAGTTTACAGTTAGAAAATGTGATCACATTACCCCAATATTAGCCAATTTACATTGGCTCCCGGTCCACTTCAAGGTTCTTCTATTAATCTATAAATCATTGCATGGCTTATCGCCTTCATATCTCGTCGACCTAGTTGTTCCTTATGTTCCGTCTCGTAACCTTCGTTCGCAAAACGCTAGTCTTTTTGTGACACCGAGGGACAATAAAATGTTCGCAGGGTCTAGAGCATTTTCTATTCGGAATCCAGAGCTTTGGAATACCCTACCAATGGATATTAGAACTGCTACCTCAGCAAAAACATTTTAGACATGTTTAAAGACACATTTCTATGATATGGCCTTTAATTAACCTGTAGTGGCCAATTCGGCTGGAGTTTGTTTTCGCTCCCTCTTATTCTCCAAATAATATTTTCAAAACAATTGTTTCAACATTGGCAGTTGAGTAGATCATCAGTGGCTAGCGCATTTCCCAGTGTGCTGGATTTTATTTTGGGGTACTAAGATTTCCTCCCACTTTCCAAAATCATGCACATAAGGTTAATTAAAACACTTCATTGTCCATAGCTGCGAGTTTGAATGTTTTTTTTTGTTCAAACGAGCGCTGTGAATAGTTGTCACCCTTTCCTTGGTCTACCCTGCCTGTTGCTCAAAATCAGTTTTGAGAGGTTCCTGCTAACCTGTAACGGCAATAAGGTGCGGTCGAAAATGGATGGTTGTATAACATTTTAACATTTAATCGAATGAAATGCTCTAGCAAAAGAAAAGCAGAATGGCAGATGCTCAGGCCTGAACATAATGCATGAATTAAAAATAAATATACATGTAAATACATATATTAAGAAATACCAGGATGCCAACATGAAAATAATAATTATTAATTATATTGTAAATATTTGTCCAGCTAATGGAAACATGAAGAGACACAGGGCTCAGACAAAATTGCAATTCGTTGAGCGCAGATTTACCCATTTTCTGAACTCATTGGAACTCTGCTGTTATTTGCCAACAATTTACCAATTTGGTGTTTTTGTGTTTTGTGTCACGAATAAGGGGTTAATTCATTGCATTTTTTGCTTCATAGGGATTAATTATAAAATGATCATAAATGGACTTTTGTTCAAAACCCCACAGTCATATATGATATAAATTCCCGGGAATTGTTTTATAAATGTCGAGATTCAGTTGATCATTTGTTGTTTGGTCAAAGCATGTTCCACCATATAGAAAAAAAAAAAGTCAAAGTAATGTCTAACTTGGAAAATGCGACGAATAACAGTCACTCACTGGAATGTTGTTTGATAGATGTAAAGAATGGAGTGTCGTTTAGATTAATTTGCCGCAAAAGATGCGTGCCTGTGCGTGCATGTGTGTGTAGGCAGCTGACCCGGGTGTGAACAGGGCTACTGTGTGAGACCACAGAGAGCGCATTCTTCACTTTAACACACACACAACACACACACACACTTTTGGCCATGATCCTGTATTCTTCCCAACACAGACACATACTGTAGAAACACTCACATGCAAATTGTGCACCTCATAAAAGATCTTATTTTACCATGACTCACCGACTAAGTCATAAGACTCTTTTGCATCAGTCATGTATAATCTATATTTTATTGCATCTATTACTATTCATTCATTTTTGGAAGCGCTTCTCCTCACAAGTGTCGCGGGCGCACTCGAGCCTATCCTAGCTGACTTTGGGCTGGCGCCGGGGCACACCCTGAACTGGTCGCCAGCCAATTGCAGGACACACATAGACAAACAAGCATTCACACCCACAATTACACCTAAGGACAATTTAGACCCTTAACCAACCATGCATGGTTTTGGAATGTGGGAGGAAACCAGTTATCGCCTATGGTGTAGTAATGGTCTCTCACAACAACCTTCAGAAACAGTTAAATATAGAAAAGCAACACTGTCGATAAATCTCTGTCAATGTTCACATTTTGAAATGATAACTTCAATATCATTCCTAGAAAATTACAATGTCCCATAATTGATCACCTATTTTGGGAACTTGACTGCAGGTTTTTTATGTGGTCCTTAATTAGTAAATATTGTTGACGTGCTGATTGTCCTGATTTTTATTTACATAAGAATATTGTAATATGATACAGTGGCAGAGCTTTTGTTCCCAGGATTGAACATGAATATATCAATTCATCAGTATTATTTGGGGGGGACATCAAGGTTTTTCCTTTCAGTTGAGATCTGTTGACCGAGGTTTTGTTCCGTTTTTCTTGGCGCTGTATGACAAGAAGGAAGCAGAAAACTGTTTAGGAGCAACAGATCAAGTTAGAAGACGTATGGCGTAGCGTGAGGTGAGGCAGGCGGATGTCACTATTATAAAGACAACTGAAAGGTCAGTGAGGTACCAAAGAGTAAAAGATTTGGAAAACATACGTTATTAAAAACAAAATATTTATAGTGTTTGATAACTAAAGTAAAACGTAAAACAAATATTCATGAATGTAATAATCACTTTCTCAAATTTATAGTAGTTCCTGTTGTGCATTATTGTGAAGGGTACTTTGGGAAGTGGTGCACTTGCCTTGTTAGCTTGATCCTGTCAGCACAACTTCAGTATGGAGTCCAGAGAAGTCCGTTAGTTTGACGAAGAGAGAGCGAGCGAGACCGTCCATGACTTAAACACAGATATCAACGCCTTTACAACATCATTGGCAGCAATGTCGAAAGAAAACACCACTCGAAGTTTGGACAGCATAGATCTTGCTGCACTGAGAGTAAGACAAGACACAACTTTTAAGAGTTTATGTTGTTAAACACAACGTTAATTTGTTGTCGCTGTTTTTGTGATTGTAAACATTGTTTAAGTTGGCTACTGCAGTATATACCGGGTTGTATTTAATGTTTGAGAAGGCTCATATTGTCAACTTGATAAACGTCTTGAAAGACTATCTTTAAATGTTGTTGTCAGCAGTGTCACTTGTCTAACGCAACTTTACGGTTTGAACGCGCAACATTCTTTCAAGGAAATTTTGAATTGTCGACACTCTGGATGCTTTACAAACAATTACACCACAAGGCATTTTTGTTAACGTTGACACAGAAACAAATAAACTTATTTAAATAAGTTGTTATAAACTGTTGTCTTAGGTGTAGATGTGCGTTGTTATGCATTTAGCTGCTTTATAGTCACAGAAATGTCAGATAGGAAACGAAGAAACCTTAGGGGCCATGAGTAGTGCATGTAAATGATAATGTCATCCAGATTTGCAACCCCACTTCCTTAGTCACCCTCGGGAACAACGGAATTGTGCAACATGAGCCGCAACTATGGAGTACAGTACACATTGTTTCATTTCAACTTTGTTTAGCTGTATTGATGAAGTCCATTGATGTGTTCTTTTTCTTGACCTCATTTTCTGCAGGATCCCGCTGGTATCTTTGAGCTGGTGGAGGTGGTAGGCAATGGAACCTACGGTCAAGTGTACAAGGTGAGTTACATGGTGCTTAGTTTAGTTTTGTCAATGCTGAGGTCAAGAGGTCATGGTAACCAAATTAAGATGTTTCTCACAGTGACTGACTATTATGCTCAATAATTGTCCAATAACATCACACACCCGCAATGGTAGAACCTTAGTTGAACATTTTGGGAAAGTTTTTATAGCAAATAATAAAACTCAAATTAATCCGTTACAGGGTCAAACT
This sequence comes from Syngnathus leptorhynchus, assembly GCF_054491065.1. Lineage (NCBI taxonomy): Eukaryota > Metazoa > Chordata > Actinopteri > Syngnathiformes > Syngnathidae > Syngnathus > Syngnathus leptorhynchus. The sequence continues at coordinate 19,213,976 of NC_141196.1, read as the reverse complement.
GGTACCATCATCAAATACAAACACCGCTTTGACAAAGTATTTTGTAGAAGGGTTGCATTAATATATTAGATTTAGTTTTGACAAAACCAACAATGGAATTGACTTAAGAGCAGAGGTGTGGTGATGCTGGTGGTGAGCACCTGATAAACCTTTATACCTGACAACATTTATTTCTGAATGACCTGTATTGGTGTTTTTGATTGATATTCAGGCTCAGACAAAATGAGGGACCAAGGTAATTTCCAATTTTTATTGTCTTCAGGGGAGTATGGTTGTTTATAAATTTAATTTGGAAGTAAGACCTAACATCCACAACCTCAAGGATATTTATTCTGTGCTGTTTTACTAATGCTAGATCATCGAACAAAGCCTGCTCATTAAAGTGTCTCAGGTGACCTTTAGAAACAACAGAGCCAGTTGTCTGGCGAAGGCATATTTGCCAACACAAGTTATGATACAATGGTCAATAAGGCTTTGACAAAAACACTCCTAATGAGTACCTGTCAGGTTTATTAATCTATGCTCACACTGCAGGTCTTAATGCTCAATTTGGATTTTTGGTGGGATCCAATTTGTGTGTGTGTGTGTGTGTGTGTGTGTGTGTGTGTGTGTGTGTGTGTGTGTGTGTGTGTGTGTGTTTGTGTCTATGTGTCTGTGTGTGTGTGCGTCTGTGTGTGTGTGCGTGTGTGTAAATGTTCACATTCCACATTAAATGCAATCTCAGTCTGTCCAGTGTGTGGACATAACAATGACCAGCATCCGGTGAAGAAAGAGACGTCACTCGCAACGTAGCGTTTGCTTGGCTTGTGTATTTAAATGCATGAAACTGACACTCTTATGGTTGCAAAAGTAGTTCAGAGTGGATAGGAGGTTTAGCTTGCACACGCATTCTGAAAGATATCTCCAAATAGAGGTAGGCATATCCAAAGTTGTTAGTTTATGTGGAAAAATTCTCTCTTCAAGTCTCTGAGATTGACTTTTTTCTAATCATTTGAGTCTGAAGATGAATTGATTCAACCTTGAATAATTGTAACTAATGGAAAAACAAACCCACTGGCAAATTCTTTGCTTCAACACTCGATTGGTAGTAGAAATTGAAAATTTCCTGATTGATTTAGAAACAATATCACGATTTGTCTCAGCACGGAAACATAACGGTCAACACAATATTCATGTCACTGTAAGCAAAACTTATTTTAGCTGCTTCTGTTTTTAGGGTAAGAGACACATGTAAGCTTCTTACAGAAAATGCACAAAGGACTACAGACACCAGCTTCACTTCCTTTATGCAGAATCTGTGCATGCACGCATGAGTATTGTGGTTTGTGATCACTGCCATATTTATCTCAATGTTGTCTGTTGAAAGTATAAATCACATCACTTTTTCAATGCCTTCTTCTACATGGTTCCAATACATTCACTGATTTGAATCTAGAATTTTGCGAAATAGAAGTAAATAATCCACAGAAATGCCAACTGATCCAGTTTGGATGTTTTTTTGTTATGGGCATTTCCCATTTGTTCTGCTGTTACAGGGTTGTCAGAAATGTTTTGCAGATTACAAGATAACATGCGCAGTTGATTCACTTGAAGTGTAAGTACAGCATCTTGGTATTGGCTGATATCTGATTTGGACACTACCAGCCAACCAGTCACGATAATGTCTGGTGATGAATGGTTCTCAGAAAGTGTGGTGAAGCAGTGTGACATAAGAGCCCCAAAATAAACTTGTTTAAATCCAGGTCAAACTGATAAATCAACCCTTTCTTTAGTGCGCCCTGAATAAATAAAGGTATTTCACTCGCCTCTTTGTCCACCAGAGATTGTTTAATGTCATGGTCTACTTCATTGTGTCATAATTGTGCCTGTGCACCAACCACAGAAAAAAAATAATGAATTATCTTACATTTGAAGAGCTTCACTACCTGCATTCAAAGATATATACAAAGCTGTGATACCAGACAATGAGATCTTGTTATTTTTATTATTATTATTATTTTTCTTTAGAACTCTTGACAGCAAAATTGTTGTCAGTTATTTCATACATAGACGCTGTTGCCTCCTCTCCTACAAAGCTATTCATAATACGTAGATCATGCAAACCAAGCATCTCTGAGCTGCTGCTGGAAATTAATTATTAAATTAATTTCTGTCTATCACTCTTAAAAAGTAGTTGTGAAAGCCTGTAAACTGCCAATGTTCAGTAATGTTGGACTCTTGATGTGAGTAGGGCATTATAGTGATTATTCACGTTTCCAGGTCACCATTGTAAATAAGAAAGTGTCCTCAATTGGCTTACCTGGAGAAACATTGAAAAAAAAAACTGTTTAAGCGTTCACATGTTTAAGCATTCACTAACATGTGGACCAGATTGTACACCAATTATCTGAAATCACCTGAAATTGGCTAAATTGGATATGATGTGATAAAATAATAAGAGTAATTATTAATTATTATTATCATTAATTAAAAATTGTGCAATTGTATTGCTTTACATTTGGTATGAATTGACATTGACGTTAAAGAATGATTGTGCTCATCAACCCTTAAGTGTGTGAATGTCGCATGAGTTTGAATGACTTGAAGAAAAAGGTTGGGTTGGGTGTGAGTCATGATTGCTTTTCTATTTCCTGGATGTGGCAAAAGAAGCACATGAGACATTCGTATATGCACTCACAGGTTTCTCTTACACAAGGGTATAGACGCACATGAGCTCATGACCCCACTTAAATAATTTCTGAACCAGTAAAAACAGGATGTGGACGTATGATACCAGAATTTACTGACTTAAAAGAAATCATACCCATGACCTAAGATATGTAGAATACTTTGTTTCTGCTTCCCATCAAGTGAATGAAAGTGTTTGTATAAAATGTTAGCACTCTCATCTCCATTAGTAAGCATTCTAAGTGATACACCGTTGTGGCATCTCCAATTAAGAAGACAATGCGTATGTTGAAGCCACGAGTCTTCGCTGGAATTTTCTTGAATACTAAATGTGATGACTTGTGTTGTATTCACATTTTATTTGTACCATATGCTTAGTGTAGTCATGTTTCAAATCATTGTGCCATCTCAGTTCTATGTAGTGCCAAAACAACCAATTACAAAAACAATGGGTGTTGCCACTGACATCGTGTACTAATTACACACGTCTTTCAGAATTTATGATTCATTTGATTTTTTTTTTAATTTAATTTCTCGATACAGATATGTTTTATGTTAAAGGGGAAGTCAAGTCAATAATTTCTTTTCAGTATGTTCAATGTGCCCCAACAGATCAAACACAGCATTGTCATTAATAATGAGAATGTGGAATTTGAATTAATGAGCTAAATCCACCAAATTTTTAAAATGACATCACCGTTGCTCAGGGCTCAAATTGAATCGCATGCCTTGGCTGAGACAATGGTGCTGTGCTTTCTGGTTATAATTGTTTTCTCCTCCTCATATGCTTCGAGGACTTGTTGTTCAAGTACCGTAAAATACTATTAATAACATTTTTTTGCAGTTTGACTTTCGATAGATAATTGATTTTCCAAGAACATGCTCAATGCTAAAATGCAGCGTTGATCGACTTAATTCATAACCGTTGTTTTCGGATCGACTGCGCGGGTTTAGTCATGAGGGGTTCAGATAACCTCGAGTTATAATCTTAACTCACTGTTTATAAAACCACATGTTGTGGAATACCCAATAGAATTGTGATACAGATCAAAATGTCTACAGAACCCAAGTTTATTTACGGTTTCAATATTATTTCAGGAATACAAACACCAAAATCTCTATTTTACGTGGACTATGGGGTCCAGAATTTGGGAATCGCTTTAACCCCGAATACGCGTTGTCATAGAGTGTTGTTTTTGTAGAAAGGTGTGTTTTTAGACAGGAGAAGGGGTCCTTTCTTACGTTAATATAGGTCAGGTTAATATAGGGGCGGTTGGAGATAAGGAAGTCTGATAGGTAAGGGGGAGCCAGGGTTAGGAGGTGAGGAGGAGTATCTTGAAATTGATGCGCTTGTTGATGGGGAGCCAGTGAAGAGAGTGGAGAATGGTAGTGATGTGTTCGCAGGACCGAGTGTTGGTAAGGAGGCGGGCAGCAGAGTTGTGGACTAGTTGAAGTCTCTGGAATGAGTGAGCAGTGATGCCAGTGAGAAGGGAGTAGTCAAACTGGGATGATATGAAGGCATATATGAGGGATTCAGCTGCAGGGAGAGAGAGGCAGTGTCGGATTTTGGCGATGCGGCAGAGGTGGAAGTAGGAGGTCTTGACAACAGAGCTAACATGAGGGTGGAAGGACAGGGTAGGGTCAAAGATAACACCGAGGTTGCGTGCCAGAGGGGAGAGAGTGATGGTTGAGGAGTCAATGGTGAGTGAGATGGGTCCAGTTTTATTGAGGAAGGATTTAGTGCCTATGAGGAGGAGCTCTGTTTTGTCACTGTTGAGTTTGAGGAAGTTGTGGGTCAGCCATGTTTTTCTTGTAGAGATGCAGGTTTCAAGGTGGGTGAGGGGAGGGTTCCGGGTGGGTGCAGTTTTTGTGCATTTTATTCTTTGTACGGTCCTTGTAATCATCCATTTAAAATACAACTTGAACATTTATTTATGCCCAGAAATTTGGGTCAGTGACCAAACCGTCTTGGACAGAAAGTCACGTAGGATCAAAGTGAGTAAAATTGAGATTTAGGTGCACATGTTTTGAGTACTTCTTTCTCCTTCATTTCCCAAATCAGACACTGACCTTGTTCCTTTGTGGCCTACTTTTCCAGTTTTTTCTACGACACACATCCACCCAAGGCAAGGACCTCCGCCACCCCTGCCTTGTATTCAACAGTAATAATCACATGAGACAACTAGTAGACAAATAGGACAAAGAATGTTCTTATAAAAGTCTGATAGTCTCCTTCGGAAACTGTTACTGAATAGAAGTTCTATTTCAGTCCAGTAGTGGTGTGGTGCTTGTTTTGACGATTATTTAAAAGAGTCCCTGTATGATTATTCTATTTTCAGCTAGAGTAAAAAAATGGAATGTAGGACATATGATGATTTTCAACCGATACTGTATCACCTCTAAGTAGATTGTGCCTGTTCTTCTTACGTCTCATCATTATTTTCTCTCAACGCATGCTTGCATTTGCACATACACACACTGGGCGTTTCCTTGTTTGTAAAAGGAACTTCCCTTGCTCTGAGAGAAAGAGAATGACGGTGTGTGTTCTGTGTGTGTGTGTGTGTGTGTGTGTGTGTGTGTGTGTGTGTGTGTGTGTGTGTGTGTGTGTGCGTGTGTGTGTGTGTGTGTGTGTGCGTGCATGTGTGTGTGCGCGTGCATGCGTGTGTGTGCATGCGTCCATGTGTGTGCGCGAGCGCGAGTGTGTTCTTGTGTTGTGTCTCCGTGTGTGAAAATTCTGACTCCATTGCAGACCCCAACATTGTACTGCTTCGTTTTTTTTTGTTTTTTTTAGCTAAAGTTGAAAAGAGAACTGTATGACCATCTGATATTGTCACTGATCCATAATCTTTAACACCTCTAAAGAAATGTGAAATGCATCTAAAGTAAGAACATCTGCAATGAGCATTTTATTCTTTGTCAAGGGTCACTTTGTCAAGGGTCTTTCGCTTCCAGAGTTCTCACGGATTCTTAAAAACTTAAAATTTAAAAAAAGTGAAATTTAAGGCCTTATGAAGTCTTTGAAACACCCATATTTTCGTCGTAGGTCTTAAACTTTAACCAGTCTCATCTTAAATTTACTGCATTTTCCGCCGCATAAGAGGCACTAAAAAGTCTTTAATATTCTTAAAAACCGAAGGTGCGCCTTTTGTGTGGAATGAGTTCCAAAATCTATAAATGTTACTGTGTGACTACCGCTATGGGAATGTAATAGTATGTATAGACGTGATATGCAGACCCGATAAACCGTGTTGAACCGGTAGCCCGGGACGGTAAACCGATCTGAGAACTACGTAATACGTACTACGTCAGTTTGTGCAAGGCAAAGAGCTTTAGGAAATGGCATTGACAAAGAGACATGCTTACGAGGCATAATTCAAGCTTTCTGGAAAGCCTGGATCATTTCGAAGAATGTGACAAGTTTGACGATGATGAGAGGAAACTTGTAATTTTCAATGGCGAACTTGCCCAACTGTTTTATTCGGCTACAGTAGATGTGGACGTTGATGAATTTGAGTTTGAATATTGATGAACAATAATCTGAGTACAGTACATTGTTAAAAAGTAGATATAAGTACAACCAAACTCACAGTTTTGCTCCAGTTTTTTTCTTCCCGTTTGTTTACTGTAAGTCATGCCATGCATGCGCCTTGTAATGCGGCGCTCCTTATATGGATTAAGTACAGATTAGCCCCCGCAACTGAGTCTTTGCCTTTTAACCCGATGCACTTTATAGTGCGGAAAATGCGGTATTTTCTTTCATAACCACAAAGCATTTTTCGCAGAAAATAAAAAGTATGTTAGCGAGGAATCATCAGTTAAATTTTTCTATGCGGTGAAAACTAATAATCACATTGCGTGTCCACTAGGCCTTCTTCCCGCGGAATTCATGCTGTGTCAAGTGTCTCTGGTCAAGGAAGTCAGGAAAGTAGATGCCCTTACAGAACAAGCTGAAAGCAAGGTTGGCTCCAAGATGGTTCAGCTTCTGGCCAAGTCCAATGCCCTTAGAAGGTCGCACAAAAGTTACTGAAATGAAAGCCCTCAAAACTGTGCCAAAGGAGATGAGCTCAGACATATGTAGAGTTCGAATTTACTGTTGTGTATACTAGTTGTGTTGCAAATATGGTTCTCAGGAAGTTCTGTTATCATCCAATAGTATTTTGATCATCTGTTTCATGAGTTTGATATTTTTCTTTGACTGATTGAATAAATGACATGCGTTGAGATGATCTGAGAGAATTAGAACGTTTCTAGTCATACAGTGTGTTGGTCTTACATTGATATGCGTAATGGTCTTAAAAGGTCTTAAAAATGACTTCAACTTCCCATACTCAAACCTGCAAGAACCCTGTCTTCATGCTGCTCCCATAGCTGATGTGCTTGACATCATTGTGAAATATAAACTTAAAAGGCCAGACTGTACGATAATGCAATCCTTAACAATGAATCACTTACACTTCCTTATATCTTTTTTGGTTTCAAAAGCTCAACTTCCTCTCTTTTCATGCTGACCCATAAAAGTAGGACTTTAGGAAACATCTTCCAACTAATTTCTGTTTGTAAGGGGCCACACAAAAAGACATAAGGGGGCCATGGGAGCAAGCAAGGCAGGATAAAGGAAGGAAGACAGAGGTGAGAGGCACAGAGTCCTAGCACAGGGGAGGAAGGAAGAGGTAGAGAGAGATGAAAACTAGAGAAGAGGAAAGCAGCTAATCATCCGAGTGTGTTGCTGACGTGGGTGTCGCAATATGATGTTTGTTTTGAACTGACCCGCAAATAACTTGCCAAATACATTTGTTAAAATCCACATTTTAGGCTTTTCTTTACCATACGTGTGGTTTGATTAGGGTTAAGGTTAGGAAAAACGAAATTGAAAGAACGCATTAGAGCCGATAATACACCTTTTATATTGATATAGTTCAGTTTTATGGCAACACAAGTGTCTCCATGACGGTCCAACGAGGCAAAAAAGTCCAATTTCTTGCTAGACAATGCATACACATTGGATAAGGAGTGATTTACAATTTGAGAGGGGCCACTAGGCAATTGGGCCAGCATGTTAAAACAATGCTAGCATGCCACAAGTTCTTTTGGGTTCATAAGCGGTACAGAAAATGAATGGATCCACTACTTTTTGGGAATTTTTTGTCGGTGAAGAAACACCTAACGAAGTGGTGAGGTGGTGATTTGAGCATAAACATGTCACATCTGACCGTGTATGTTCTTGTACTAGACAGGATGAGGTTTGGTTAGAATCAACATGGCTTCTTGTTACGAGACAAGCCTATTATGAAGAGAATGAAGGAGCTAGATGAGAATAGAACACAACTGTATATTTTGTCCATACTTACATGTACATATAAAGTAGAGATTGCTATTTATGAGATAAACAGACAAAGAAAAGATTGCTGCTGATATACAGCTTTTCTAAGGGAAAGAAAGAGTTTGAGGTAAGAAGAGTTTGTTATTTTTGTCCATTTGCTCTCTGTTATAAATGTCTCGACTGTATCTAATCAAATATGTATTCATATATTATTGTAACCTTTTCACTGGCACAATATTTATAGAACACTGACACTCTGTGTCTATGTGTGTCTGCATTTATATTCTCCATATTTGATGGGTGTGTCTGATTCCTTCAGCATTACCACAATTGTAGAGTGTAAGTCTGGGTGAGATGTATTGGACAGTGTCACAAAGTGCTTGGCCTCATGAATTCTGGCTGTGTGTGTGTGTGTGTGTTGTGTTGTGTGTGTGTGTGTGTGTGTGTGTGTGTGTGTGTGTGTGTGTGTGTGTGTGTGTGTGTGTGTTAGTTACGCATGCTGTTAATAAGTAGAACATTTCGCATTTGTACCTTGTGGTGACAGCAGTGTTAACAGACACCATTGTGACAGAAAAGACAGGAAGGCCATTTCCTTATTTATCACAGTCATGCTCATGCCAAAATTCTGTCCCAATTATAGAAATAATGTCAAGGAGAGTATGAATAAGGGTTACTTGGCATGACAATCCCTCACACAATTTTATAAATACATCGTGTACATTGTTGTGTCTTGTACATTGATTGTTGTCCATAATACATTGTATGACTTAAATACGTATGCTCATGCTGTTGTCGTTCTTCTTGGTTCTTAACAGGGTCGCCATGTCAAAACAGGTCAAATGGCCGCAATCAAAGTCATGGAAGTCACAGAGGTAACGTTGCATTTTATCTTTATTCTTTGTAATTATTATTATCGCAACTCAAGTACTTAAAAGTAAAAAAAGTAGTAAGTACTTGAAAATCAGCCTGGATAAAGCTGAATACTAGTACCCATCATTCTATACTGTAATACTGTAGTGTTGATTCAAAACAAAGATGGAGAAAACCACTTCTGTTGTAACTTTAGAGTTTTTAACAGGTTTACTGAATCTCTGTGACGTATTTAAAATGTAGGCTTTGTTTGGGTCAGAATTCTGTTTCTGTTCTCCGCAAATTAGACAATCTCGCCTTCCACTTAAATCTGGATGACAGTAGAGAGAACACCTAGAAATAAGCGGTGTTGCATCACTGTTTGCTTGTCAAAGTTTGAACGTTTAAAGCGGAAAAGCAAACTCCGAGCCAACTCTCTCGTTCACTTCAAAGCGTTCACACATGATTGTCAATTTGTCTCAGCCTGCCTCAAGCCGAAGTGGTGGCTTATTACAACAAACAGAGTAGAGAGAGAGAGAAACAGTAAGGAGAGATAGCAGAAAAGGAGTTATATCTGGACATAACGTAGAATGTAGTTAAAAGGGAAAAAAAACAATGCATGTCAATGTCAATCCTTCCTGAGAGAATCTTCTCATAAACAGGACAACGGAACTTTGAGTTTTTCTCAATGCTAGTTTTAATTATACAGAAGTAAACTGAATGCTGCGTACCTTCGGTTTTTAAGAAAATTAAAGGATTTTAAATGTGCCTTATGGTGAGAAAAATACAGTAATTAAGTAGCTTTGACTGGCAGTTTAGTCTGGATTAAGTCATACATGACATTTGAATTTAGTGTTGGGTTTTAGGAATGTGATTAAATCCTTTTAAAAAACTCAATCAAGTTTTAGTCCTAATTAATAGCTTAACCAGCATTAAGTCGAATGTCAACATTTGCTTATGTTGGTGTTTAGTGTGAAGACACACACCCTTTCTTGTCTGCGTTCAAAAATTATGACCATACTCATTAGCATGCCTTTGTCTCAACACATGCGCACACTCTCACACACGCGCACACACACACACACACACACACACACACACACACACACACACACACACACACACACACACACACACACACACACACACACAGTGCAGACACAAGCAGGATGCGCTGTGTTTGTTCAACTTCTACCGTGTCATTCTAACCCCACTTTTCCTGTGGCAAATGAAAGGAGGTCAGCGACTGATACAAGGGCCCAGTTATTTCCTGCCTTGTGGTTCACATCCACATCCAGCTTCTTTACCTCTTCTCCCAACCCCATCCTCTGTCTTCCTCAGTTAAGCTTGGATTTAGGACTTCATCATTTGGATTTAGTAAATAAAAACAAAGATTGCTGTCCAACCCTTCTCAACAAATGACTAACTCAAGAATTTAGTGAGGAATCATACGGAACTTGCTGTAGATAATATTTACAACCATATTTTAAAGCAGAGCATCATTTTAAAGTATTACATTGGTTACATGATTTTATTGTCTGACCCGGTCCTATTACAATATAAATGTACAATATATAAGAAAATAATAAGATGTTTCATTCATGCCCAATACTCACATGTAATCTTAATTCAATTGCCAAAGCCAAGGTCCATAAGGCATGATTGGATGAGTTTAGTGTAAAAGAAATTGACTTCCCTGACTTCAAGTGTTTTTTTGGATGAACGGTAACAAAAATTTTCAACCAGGTTGAATCGACAATCTCTACAGACACCAAAACTGTGTTGAAAGCCTTTTTATGTGCTGATAAGTTGATCTTTAAAAACAACTTTTGATGCAGAACTGTAAAAGAATTGTGGTTGTTTGTTCGTACTTGCTGTGTAACAAAAATAACATCTGACCCGTTAAAGATCCTTTTTTTTTTTCAAAAGCAAATTACAAGTTCATCAAAATAAAAATAAAAAATACCTGTCTTTTTTCACAAGTATTAAATCACTAACGTTTTGCAGCTTACATTTGTAAAAAGAATGCAAAGATCCTAATTTGTTTCTTTTTTTTTTTTCAATAGGAGGAAGAAGAGGAAATAAAGCTGGAGATCAACATGTTAAAGAGTTATTCCCACCATAGAAACATCGCAACTTATTATGGAGCTTTTGTTAAGAAAGGTCCTGTTGGACAGGACCACCAGCTCTGGGTTTGTTCTTTCACAGTTCAATGATGCATATATTTATTTTAATGCCTCTATTTTACAGGTTGAATCTGTATAACAAGGGTGAAAATAAGCGTTTTTGCATTGCAGTTTATTATTCAAAATCGTCTTTTTGCGCCTCAGTCACATATCGGGCTTGGGAGCCCATAGCACTGACCAGTGAGCTAAATTTCTTACCCGGTAGACATTCTGTACTTTTAGTGTTTCCTTTAAAAGTAAACAATTAAACAATATAAAGTCTCCACTTTGTGTGTGGAGCATCATGGGTTACGTCAGGATGACGCAGTTCATTCAATCAATTCATAGTAACGCACCGCATTTAACGTTCAATAATGATAACAGCGTTATAACGATGGAAACAGTAATTAGTTAGATTACCATGAAACTGAAAAAAATAATGGTATTACCTAACGCCCTTATTTTAAACGCCGTTATTCCAAAAACTGCCCCTCACACAGTGAACTTTGGAGCAGTCCTTAGTCAACTGCAAACAACTCTGATCGTCAAGATCGTGGAGTCAAGATTGGCAATGACAAAAAAAACAAGTGGCTCTGCTTGTCCAGATATAACATATATATCCTGCTGTTCCTAATTTCCTTCACTATTCCGTACTGTTCTGTCCTTTGTGAGCTCTAACTGCCACGACTTTGACTGAGTCAGTTAGTGAGTAATTGAAAATCTGTACAGCCTGTTTCAAGTGAACATGAGACTGCTAGCAATACATATCATTACTTTTGATGGTCATGTTTGATTCTCAGTTTTGCTGTTCAAAATGTATGAGTAAGGTGCAAAACATTCATTACGACAACTTTTGATTGTATCTGCCTATCTAGTTGGTGATGGAGTACTGTGGCGCTGGCTCTGTGACTGACTTGGTAAAAAAAACAAAGGGTAACTGTCTAAAAGAGGATTGGATTGCTTACATCTGCCGAGAAGTTCTCAGGGTAAAGTAACACAAACACACAAGCACAACAATCAAATGATTAAATGTTATTGTCATCCAAATCTTCAGCGATTTGATATCTGTCCGTCCATCCATCCATCCATCCATCCATCCATCCATCCATCCATCCATCCATCCATCCATCCATCCATCCATCCATCCATCCATCCATCCATCCATCCATCATTCAAACAGTTTCTCTGCGTGAGGGCATGTCATCTGAAGTTAACCCCAGCCCAAGTTTACACAGTAGAATTCATGCCGAACCCATCCTGTCATGTGCCTGTTGTAATGGAATAGCAACTGGAGGCGTTGTGATATGTTGTGGGGCTGCTTGATTCCAATGCAAAAACACTGATGATGGACACCGATGTCTTGTCCACGTCCAGGGAACACGTTTATGATTACATTTTTTCCCACTGTGATCTTAACAGTGTAAGGCAGGGTCTGATATTAATGGTGCCCCTATGGCCCTGGGCAAGTATGTCACCATGTCGGGCTACCAGGTCTTAAAGATGCTGATCTACCCCGGGCTAGTCAAAATGTCATAAATATGATAATGAAATCAGCATATTCTTGCTTGGTATATGCAGAAATGATAGAAAGAATATCTTCTTAAAGCCGTAAATTAAACAATAGATGCTACATATAAAATGATCACTGAAAGTTGTCAAATTATACTAGGGGTAGGGAACCTGGTTCTACGAGAGCCATATCCTGCCCGTTTGCTGTCTTTCTCTGCTGCAACACATCTGATCCAATTGATCAGGATCTTGTCAGGTTTCTACAGAGCTTGCTAATGAGCTGACAGGCAGGATATCGCTCTCGTAGGACCATGGTTCCCTACCCCTGATTACACGGTGTCATGTCAAACTCAAGGCCCCCTGGGGCACCAGATTCGGTCAGCTGCATCATCTTATGTAACTCACAAAGACAAATCATGTACGTCAACTTCATGTTTTTACTGAAAGTACTAAAACTGCAAATTGTCTCCGCTTGTTCCCAAGCCCCTTAACAAAGTAAATTGAAACATATTAAATTTCTGGACAATAAACTGCAACCCAATAAGCCGCATCAACAAAATAATAGGGGGAAATCCTCTTTTGTTCATACATAAGACGCACCAGACTATAAGCCGCCGGTGTTTTATTGTTTAATTTCTATATATAAGCGAATACGCACAAATCAGACAATATCGTAAAAATCATGAAAAATGCATCAATTAGCCGCACTATACTATAAAGCGCAGGGTTTCTTATATGGTAGTTGAACAATTTTTTTTTTTTATTATTATTTTTATTTTTTTACTGGGTACAGATTTCAAAATGAGTTATCTATTGGTTTGTTATTGATGCTGTATGTGATAAATATGCGGTAGTTACATGGGTTCAATGTCATTACGGCAAGGGAAATCATAATTAGTACAATGTATTTAACACACCTGCTACAAGGAATTCATTTGTATTTTTAATGTTGGAATTATCCATCATAAGGAATCCCGGAAACCACTTTCTTGATCAAACTAGAAGGATTCTGAGTAGTGAGTGACAAAGAGGGCTGGTATGTTGCCATTTTTTTTTTTTTACTGCACTGGTTAGCCGTGCTGTTGTCTTATTGTTTAAACACAAGCCCACCAGGGACTCAGCATCGCACGGTGAAGTCATTGTCAGAATTAGGACTTGCTTCCTCTGTTTATTTAACCCCCTTTGAAGAAGTGAGAGTACGCACGCACGCACGCACGCACGCAAGCACACACACACACACACACGCACGCACGCACACACACACACACACACACACACACACACACACACACACACACACACACACACACACACACACACACACACACACACACACTTGAAAATTGCACCCACCACTTAAACTAATAGTCTCTGGTATTTTTTCCTGAAGGGGAAAAGCATCTCAACAAGCTTGAAAGACTGTTACCCTATTCAGTGAATGTTTATGACCTCATTTGTCATCTGACTGTGTGCATGTGTGATTTTTGTTCATGTTTGTCCTTCAGGGTCTTTCCCATCTCCATTCCCATCATGTGATTCACAGGGACATTAAGGGACAGAATGTTTTGCTTACAGAGAATGCCGAAGTAAAACTTGGTATGACACATGGACACATGCACATTGTCATATTGAGCCCATGCAGATTGCTGCAGGCACTGTCTTACATTTGTGCAATAATCACATAGTTATTTATATGGTGTGTTATGTGTGTTTTAGTGGATTTTGGGGTTTCCGCACAATTAGACAAGACGATTGGTCGAAGAAACACCTTCATCGGTACGCCCTATTGGATGGCTCCTGAGGTCATTGCCTGTGATGAGAATCCAGAAGCTACATATGATTACAGGGTATATAAAACTGACACAAAGCATGACTAAAAAAATTATTCTGCATTTTCAGATCACCTTTATTTCTATGTACAATGTACAACTATGTTTTACAAATCTGAAGATTGGAGTTAAAATCCAGGCTCCAGCCTTCCTATTTGCATCTTCTTTGGCTTCTCTGGTTTCTCCCACTATCCAAACTTATGCATAATTGAAGACTCTAAATTATCCTTAGGATAGTGTGAGGATGTGTGTGAAACTGTGAATGGCTGTATTTTGCTAAATGTGCCCTGTGATTGGCTGGCAGCATGTGCTCACCCCACTCAGCGTAGGGTCCAAATATTCTTAAATGACTTCACTGATTGGAACATAAAGGCAAAAGTTGGTAGCTGTCAGAGCCTGCCTGGCTCATCTTCATCCAATCAACGTGCTAGGCGTCAAATAGATGTGGCGACCATATTGGATGTGGCTCGTTCCTGTCAAAAGCAAGAGCCACTCTGAGCTAAACAGGAAATGACGTCGGCTTTTGAGGTAACTCAGTTCAAATGGTATTGACTGGGTGAGGTGGAATTCAAAGCCCTACAGTGCTCAGTATCTGTTTGTTGAATGAGCACCGAGTGCGCATGTCACAATTTTAACGAGCGTCTCTTGGTGATTTATATGAACTGGAAGTAGTACGTCACTGCTTGAGTCGCCAGAGACAAACTCGTCAATTTCACTCATCAATTATCGTATACTATTTATCTAGCACATCTAAAAATAGATATCAATATATTTTGAAGTAATTTTATTCAATAATTTCTACCCCTTTTAATGTGACTCAGCTCTCTTTTGACGAGCCGTCTTTTTAAGACCGTTCACATATGTAATGTCTTGAGTCCAACCTGAAGTTGGTGTTTGCGCGTGGATTAAACTTTTTTTTTCTCTTTCTCGTCAGAGTGACCTCTGGTCTTTAGGCATCACTGCCTTAGAGATGGCAGAAGGAGCCCCACGTAAGACATTTACTGAATTAATACATTTTATAAACTGTATGTTCCCCTCAGGATTTATCTTGACTGTTTTTTTGCTCTGTTGCTCCTTGAACCTGTCTGTGTGTAGCTCTGTGTGACATGCATCCCATGAGAGCTCTGTTTCTAATTCCACGCAACCCTCCACCCAGACTTAAGTCCAAAAAATGGTGAGCTTTTACATGCATATACACACACGCACGCATGCATCCATAAAGCTAATAAGAAAGAGACTAAACGCATTATAACGGTTGCTGATAAGCTATAGACATAAAGAGATAAATAAGATTTTTCAACATGC
Organism: Syngnathus leptorhynchus; assembly: GCF_054491065.1. NCBI lineage: Eukaryota > Metazoa > Chordata > Actinopteri > Syngnathiformes > Syngnathidae > Syngnathus > Syngnathus leptorhynchus. The sequence continues at coordinate 19,198,332 of NC_141196.1, read as the reverse complement.
AGGTTACTCTGAATGTATGTAAACTTCTAATCAAAAAAGGTTTTGTCATGGTTGCTGAAAATGACCAACCAGACATTTTAATCAATGCAAATCACTTGGCAAATTTGACTAGTTTAAAAAATGATCAATTATTTTAAATTAAGCACAAGTTATATCTCCAACACACAAATCAAAAAAGACTAATTATCAATGCAATATTTGCAGTCTGGTTCCTCCCTCTCTTATGTCATCTCCTTCAGTCCTTTGCATAATGGATATACCCCGAAAGATTGAACTGGTGGTTGAACCATGCTGTCTTTCACTCTCTATTAATGTCATAAGAAACCTAAGTTCATAGGATAGACTTCAGTAGCTTTAAAAGTCCAAAGGATTCACTTCTCTCTCTGCCCGGCTTCTCTGCATTTTCGAGGATCTTCCTCTGAAAACATTTAGGCATCAATCAAATGTCAGCTTTAATTCACATATTGGAAACATTGCCTTAGCAAAAGACCGACCATCAATTGAGCATTTTAAAAGGATTTTTTCCAGTAGCTGTTCTTACTAACCGCAGGTGAGTTAGAAGTTCTCGTGGATGTGTGGTTGTAAATGAACATATCGATATATGTACTGTAAATGTATTTTAATGTGCGCTGATCTAAAATTGCTAAAAAAAAAAGATAAAATGCAACAATGCTCTCATAGACTAGCTAGAGCAGGAAGCCCAACATCCTGTTTTAGTCACATTTTTACACATTATCATCCGTTTTGTCCATCCTGACTTGTTTCTTTTCATCTCTTTACAGGTCTAAACGCTTTCTGTCATTCATTGATAGCTGCCTAGTTAAGAACCATCTGCACCGACCCACAACAGAGGTACTGCTGAGGCATGCCTTCATCCGAGATTTGACTAATGAGAGACAAGTTCGCATCATGCTCAAAGATCACCTCGACAGAACCCGAAAGAAAAAGGAGAAAGGTAAATGGGTCTTATTTGCTACGTTGTACTTACTGTAAAGGGGACTCACATAGCATTAGGAAAGTATTCTCTGTGTTACTTTTCCTCCTGTACATTTTGTTGTACACCAATAGCCAATAAAGTTAGGAATGCTTACTCAGCCATTCGCAGGTTACTTGGCCCATTTAGACCTTGGTGCTTGTGGAATTGAGTACAAACTCATTCATATAACTGCACAAACGCATGCCCATATGCACACCCACGCAAACACACACATACACTTCCATTCATAGACAGGCGCACACACACGCAGATGTGGATGTTGGCCTGGATATGAACGCATACACGCACTCTCAGACACAAAACTTTTCTCAGACTACACACGCACACAAAAATTTAAAAAAGCAAACAAACTATTAAATATTTATTTGATAATGAATTCTGTGTGGCAGGGTAAAAATGTACTTCTTCTTTTTTTATTGTATGTTTATGAACGTAACATGAAATGTTCTTGTTGATGAAATGTTTTTGTTAACATAAGTGTATAACCCTGGGGTAGGCTTCAGCCTTCTCCATTCGGGCTCTTTTCTTTACAATGTAATGAAAATATTGGATGGAAGATGTAACATTGCACAGACATTTAGCTCAAACTTTTCATCAACAAAATAAAATAAAAATGGAAAAAATAACACAGAAAGCCTGAAATCTAATCAAAACTAACCAACAATTCTAAACAAAACTCAAAACAAAAACATAACTATAATTAAAATTCCCAAACTTTAGGAACCCTGTTACTGTAGCGAGCAAACCCTTACTTGAATCAAAATATACGCGTGTTCGTGCATTTTGCGCATTGTCAATTAGAAATAATCTCCTGATTTATTTTGTTTTTAATAATAAAGAGATGGAAATTAAATTTTTATATCTGATTCATCAATTATTCAGAATTTTTTTTTTATCAATAAATAATTGATAAATCAATTAATAAAATCATTCGTGAGCATTTCTAAAATTGAAAAAATTTGCAAATGTGCATGTGGCTGGAATCAAATTTGGATGATCTCACTCATGGACGATTGGAATTGGCATCTTAAAACCTTGATAGGATCGCACCTAATTTTAATGTAGCTCCAGTTTATTTTAAAAACACATAAAAAACACGGAATAAAATCTTAAAATCTCTTACATTTTGAGGTGCTTGGATTTTCTTTGGGGATGCTTTACTACTCCCAAAAACAGGCTAGACACACCATTCTGACATTTGTTGTTGGGCGTCGGATGGGCGTATTGGGTAACATGACAATATGCATTATTCTTTAAAAAGTAATAAAGTAAAATAGAATTGATGAATGGATTTCCAAATTTCTGGCAAGTGGTTTTGATAATTTACAGGATTATACACTATTTTTGTTAAAAAGTGAAATAGAACAGATTAGCTATTATAACTGTTTGCATATATCCATTCTGCATAAAAGCAGACAACTCTTTCATTCAAAATTACTCAGTTAGTCAAAAATGTGTAAATATAATGTAAAGCCTGTGTGTGGTTGATCAGAAAGTAAGCAGAGTAGATTTAACAATTTACAGGATTATACAATATTTAAAAAAAAAAAGTGAAATAGAACAGATTAACTTTATAACTATTTGCATATATCTATTCTATGAACTGCATAAAAGCATAGACAACTCTTTCATTCAAAAACACTCAGTTAGTCAAAAATGTGTAAATATAATGTAAAGCCTGAGTGTGGTTGATCAGAAAGTAAGCAGATAAAACCCCTTGTAAAGTCACTTTGTCCAATGTCATTCATGCACATAAATCGGACTTGGGGGTGGCTTTTCAATAATTTCAATAAAGGGTCTCTGCAAAGAAGACATTTAATAGTCACGGCAAATTGTTGAAAAACTGTTTTATAGCTCAAATCAAACACTTAAAGCAGAGTAATAATGGAATAATTTACATTTTAATGTCTTGTTTATAGTCAAAAGTCAGCTCTCTTAAGTGCTTTCTCACAAATCAAGTGTGGAATTACAAAACCGACTACTGTTAGCTAACAGAGAGACAAATTAACATAATAACAACCCCAATGCGAATTTGTTTTCAATGACTTGCATTCCCAAGTTCCGGAGCAAAAGAACCATTTTGATGCAACTGCTGAATTACTGAGAATGCACATATACTTTTTTAGCACAGATTTGTCTAAGTTTCTAATGTTAGCTTGGGTTTTTAATAATAATGTTCTAACGATGTTCAGAAAAGTGGGGGGTGGGAGGCATTTGTGAACAAGTATAATATAAACAGTACTATACAAATATAAATACTGTTAAATAACTAACATTGTAAATTAATAAATCCATCCATCCATTTTCTTTACCACTTTGTCCCCACGGGTGTCGCGGGCGTGCTGGAGCCTATACCAGCCGTCATCGGAGAGCTAAAGTGTCCCCCGTCTACTTTAGATAGTAGGCGGGGGACACCCTGAACCGGTTGCCAGCCAATCGCAGGGCACACAGAGACGAACAACCATCCGCACTCGCACTTAGGGGCAATTTATCGCAGGAGATGCGTTCCATAACCACTCGCGAAAAACAAAATCCACAAAGGAGAAACAGTAGATGTATTATTTGAACCTTAAGCACCATTGTATTGAAATTTCCAGCACGTAGTGTTTCTTGTTGGTCATTAAAGGACACGGGTGTATTGCAATTCAATTGGAGAGTGGTTTTCCTTGCCAAGCAATGCAAAGTCTCCACCTTCAGAATTACCACACTACACTAACCCAAGGGACATCATGCATAGGGAAACCAAAGTGAGTCACGGTTACGCATGAATTACCTGTCTCGATGTGGTCCTATACACACTACTAAAGCCTTTTAAACCCTCAGCAATATGTTTTTGCTTCCCATTCTCTTAATAACCATTCCCACGCTGTTCTGTGCATGTATTGTACCTTTACAATAAATAAAAGAACAAACATGTTATTGTATATTATATATATTCTATATATATTGTCACGTCCCGACTCCTGCACCCGTTGGTGCTTCTTCCTTCGCACGTTGACGGCTGCCACCCCCTGCGCTTGAACTCAAGACATGTCCCCAGTGACGCACACTGCTCAGAGGCACACCCCACGCTATCAGCGTGTGTTTAAAACTCAGTTTTCCCGTCACTTATAAAAGCGTGAAGTAGCACCTCCATGATAGGTGAAGCACGAAATGGCGAGGGATCACTGTATGTAATTGAAGCACAGGCAGACAGATTGAATCCTTCACAGATGTGTGTAGTGGATGTCATCCTATTTGATTTATAAAAACGTCAACACGTCACATACTACATCATCCACATGGGAAGATTTTGCATAAATGCACTTTACACTCCCCAAAGTCATGTACAGACCCCCGGCAGTCCTATTTCTGCGCCTGCAATGTCAAACCTTGCTTGCACTTCAACCACTATGATTTTAATGCGAATGATGGCAACCACTATGATTGGCCAGCTGTCTGCAACATTCCATCCCATAATGAAGCACATTGGCACAAATGCCCCCTAATGCCCATTTATACCTGAACAAAGTTTAGGAAAATGTTAATAGAAACAAAAGACCAAAAGAGACAAACTCTGCCCGTGCACATGGACTGCTTGCTGTCGGCACGAAAATATGGCCCAATCTGCCAAACATTGCAAGCCGACAGTAAATTGTAGATAAAAAGCAGTATTCAAACACACAAAAACTGAAAGGATTGGGTGACATGTACAGTAACCATAAGTGGTTTGGGAAGTCTGGTGTCTTACAGTACGTATTTACATACTATACTAAAATTGACATTCTTGTCTCCTAATTTAGAACCTTGTTTTGGGGGGTTGTAGTTGTACAGTATGTAATTATCCTAATATTATGTTATCTTATGTTCTTGCTCTTCCTATGGTACTTCTCAGAGGGCCCAGAGTATGAGTACAGTGGAAGTGAAGAGGAAGAAGACGAGGTCACTGAGGAGGAAGGAGAACCCAGGTAAATGCCAACAAGAAGGGCAAACAGCTTGAAGGGTGAAAGCACATTTTGACACAGAAGAAAACTAAATTATTTAATAGCTAATCAAATGTAAATGGGTTTTTTATGCCGAGGGGACAGGCGCCAGTCTACCAAATTAGGGCCAGCGGAGTCTAAAATGTGTCTCCAAGAAAAAAAATCCAAGATCCATTTACAGAGATGGGAATTGTGTGAATACTGATGGAAAGCCTTTGTCACTGACTAACTCTCGTTTTGTTTGCAAATGACGGAAAGGTGGAAACACTGACGGACAAAGCTCAGATGTAAGCGTTTTTTTTTTTATTTTGCCCGTCACCCGAATAGTCACTAAATCCCAGTGATGGTCAATCCTTCGGTCCATAAGGTGTGTCTGTCAGTGATGGACTCCTGTTTCACTGACAACAGATTTCTACTGATGGTCCTAAAATAAAGGTGACAAAGTGGAATTTAGCAATAACAGAAGCTCAGTTAAAATAGTAATGAGGGAGTTACGGACTAAAGATGACCAGGTGGCCTTCAAATTATGTCAGATTGACGATGACGGATGGGTGGCTTGGCTGATGGCGAGTGATGGACCAGCCCACCTTTATACGTAGAAGCTATGTGAAAGCAAGAGAAATACTTCGTAATGGGAATAAAATCGAACAATTTCATGAGACAAATGTTACAATTTAGATTGTTTGTATTGGTGTTTAAGCCATCACGGAAGGCCTTGTTGGCCCTGACAGCACATTTGACAACATGAAAATGACTTAACTGATATTTTCCAACATGAAAATGCTTAACATTTGTGTTTATTATTTCATATGCCATTCTTTTATCATCCACCAAAATATGATGTAATTAAAATTATAATTAAATAATTAATAACGTTTTTTATATTAATCTACATTGATACATAAGTACAAGTTCTCACCCTCTATCACTTCCTCTAGCTCGATAGTGAATGTTCCTGGCGAATGGACCTTAAGGCGGGAGTTTCTGCGCTTACAGACAGAGGATCGAGAAGAGAGTCGACATAGAGGTCATAGAGTTGGTGGGGAACAGCAGAGACAACAGGTTTATTTTTATTGGTATTCTATTATCACACAAGATAACATAAACAATTTTTTTCAGATTAATTATTTTATAGTAACTCATTTCTATAATTTCATTTCCATTCTTAAATTCAATTGTAACACAAGGGACAATTGAATGTTGACCAATCAATGGACTGTGTACAGCAGGGGTGCCCAGACCTTTTCAGCTTGTGAGCAAGTCAAAATAATCTACCTACAATAGAAATGTGAAATATAAATGTATTTATTACTATTTAATATAGTGTATTCTTTCTTTCCTTTTTTCTTTTTTGGAAAAGTAACGTATTTTTTTATTGAATTAGGATTTCATCTACAATACATATTGGTGTGTCTTGCATAATTGCATGGACCCACATTGCACAATATAGCTTATTGTTTGACCTTACCTTACTCTGATGACTTGCACTGAATGGCATCAGCCAAGGCATCATACTCCGGACAGTAGCTACTGATAGCCAGCATCAAGCATACTTTCAGATGATCATCAGTCCTAATAGAACGGTAATTAGATTTAATTATCTTCACGTGGGAAAAGGCTGATTTGCCAAAAAACGGATAACCGAATAATGCAGTCAGGGCGGTGGCGCATTTGGATATTTCCTCTCTGTTAGTAAGTTCCAGAACTGTCCAGGACCCCTGAACTTTTTGTACCCTTTGTTGTATTTAATTTGAATGAATTGGAAACTAGCTACGCAGAAAGGTAAACGAACAAGTTAGCACGGATTAACGCGCATCCGTATTGTGTAAAAAGTTCAGATGTCAGATTGGCTTCCCTGTATGTCAATCAAAAGACAAATGCCATAGTATCGATGGATCCCCTACTCTTTCATGTAATGTGATACGCACACTTCCTTCGCAATCGACCAGTAGATTGCGATCGATGTATTGGGCACCCCTGGTGTACACTATGTTGATCTCCACACTTCATAAATAAACCCTAGACACACAGTACTGCAACCAGCCAATATTGTAATGAAGGAGTGCCAAAATCTGAAAAACTGTGATTTAAAGTCAAATGTGCGCCTTGTTTTTTGCAGCAAATAGCAGAACAAGAACAATACAAGCAGCAATTAATGGCTGATCGACAGAGGAGGATCCAACAACAACATGAGAAGCGACAAATGTTAGAAGATGTAAGTGCTATTTGTGCGATTTGCTATTTCTAAACAAAATGAAATAAACTTGGATTTAATTGCAATGTTATCAGCATCAGAGGCGACAGCTGTCAGACGCTGCCTTTCAGTGGACGGAACTACAAGAGCTTATGCTTGGGGAGGAGTCTGATAACCGTGACAACAGAATCCTAAAGATTGACAGATATCAGAGGAATGAGAGGAAACAGGTAAAAATTATATTTGAATATTTTTATTCAAGTTGCAACAAAATGTTGTGGAGAATCTGGTTGAAAAGTGATTCATCTAAGTGTCTTGAAAATACCACTGGCAAACCCTTGGCTCTGATCCATGGGTCATAAACGTGTCTTGGCAACAAAACTGTCAAGACATTTGTGGACAGCAGATTTATATCACCCTGGTTTGATCCTCAAACACAAATATGAACTTGACTAATTGCTGAGTGACTTTTTCATTTCTAGCAAAGTATTTCACAGTCGTGATTTGAACTGTAATTGTTGTAAAATGTACAAATCTGATATGTATCAACAGCACGTAAGAGTAACGAGTTACGTTGTTTTGCCACAATTTCTATAAAAAAACAACCATGAAATATTATTTGGTCATGATTTGCTGGGCAGTTTAAAGTATAACATCGTCAATACAACTCATAAAAGAAGTAACATTATAAACAGGAAATAATGTGCTTTTCACACTGTTCTGGAGCACATTACTTAGTTATTTCAAAAGGGCACACTGATAGTCATTCAATGGTTGAGCAGATATCTCATCAGTGTAATATTTTGAGATACAATAAATAACAAAAGCAACGGTGTATAGATAGAGAAATTATTTGGGCATCGAATGAGTCTTTCGCAGAAACTTAAAAAGAGGTCATTGTAAAATATTTAGCACATGGCATTAGCTAAGAGCTACCCACCATCTTGCGATCTCTAAATATTTTAGATCCCACCTCTCAGAAATCTTTGGATGGACCTTGGACTTTTCTAATTATTTGGGGTATGTAGTGTATATGCATGTATGTGCAATATACTATATGAAGAGGGAGGGTGATTTAACTTTTGTTTCAATTACTAACGTATGTCTACTATGTTTAAATAAAGTGTATGTGCATTTTGTCTTAAACAGGACAATGCAGACAGACAGTGGAATGCTGATGTAAGGCCTCTGGACTCAGAGCAGGTAACTGCTGTTTTTTTTTTGTTTTGTTTTTTGACAAACACAAATTTGAATTATATTTTAATTGTAGTTGTATTCATGAGCATGAAAATCTATCTCAATTTCTCTGCAAACGTTGTAAGACTCATTTTGTGATTTGAAGACAGATATGTGAGACAGTTGCTACATTCATGTGAGTGTAATGTAAAGAGAAAGAATATAGGTAGCCATGAAGTTGATTTTGCACACCCCTGGTAGTAAAACCCGTGTTTATCATTTTGATGTGAAGTGAGTGGGAAAAAAAATGACTTTTTAACTCTATATTTGAGAGGGACTCCAGATAGGATTGGGAGAGAAGACCATGACATACACAGTGCAGTAGCTACAATGTTAGATTCTGACAAGCTTTTAAGCCAGTGTTTATCACAGCAGGTCTTCATTTTTGGTTTAAAGCCTTCTCTTTCTGTCTCGACTGTTCGCTGCACGTCTTCCTTTCCTTGTTTTCTCACCGTTGCCCTCCCTCTGGCGTTCACAGCATGCACCCTTGTTCTTTTCTGCTATTTTTCTTGTTCTGTCAATCGGTATTCCTTCTAAAGTGTTCTTATTTTTAGTAAGTTGTCAACAGCATGCCTTCATGTACCGTCATCACTGTAGTCATTCAGGATTGGAGGTTAAAGCTTAAAACACATTAGGCACCTCTGTGACGTATACTTCTATGTGTTGTCACTGGACAAATGAAGCAACTTTGAAAATGTTTCCTTATTGTTAGCCAACCCTGATTGAGTCCACGCTGTCATTCGTGATTTCTTGTTGCGTGGTATACAGTAGATAGTTTTGCACTGCTCAAAATAAGTCAGTGGTAAGCTCTTTATTCATTTCTTCTCATTTGCCCACATTAGCAGGAGTATTTTGTCCTATAATATGACAAAAAAAATTCTACTCTGAAAGGAGGAACCTCAAGGTTTTCAAACAGATCTGTTAAATGCACTCATTTGTGGTGAACTGTTTCGACTGGAAAGAAGGAAGAAACAATTGTCGGTTGGGGCGGGCGCCTGTAATGTGCCTGCATACCCCTCAGAAAGTAGGTTGTTGCACCCGTGCCTGTGTCTTTATCTTATTAGCGTACCCCACTGTCCTTTCTGCATCAGCGGTGCATGCTCATCCTGATTACATCATCTTTGTTTACAAACATGAAAAGGGATCTATAGTGCTCTACCAGTGATGTGACCATGTGATGATTAGGCTAGACATGCCTAAATACTGGAGATGTGCTTGCTCATGATTGACATTGTTTAACTTATCTTGTGTGCCCACAACCTATTCAACATATTATCCAGAATAACACTGCCGTCATATTTTTTAACAAACAATATACAAAAGTGCAAAATATGCCTTCTACTTACATTATAATCTGCATTGTTTGATTTGCCTTGTCTGCCCTATCCCTGTCCAATGTGATATCCCGATAAACACTGCTGTCATGCATTTGGAGTGCTGGTAAACTTAAAATCCTGTTACAGACTTCTTTAAAATGTTTTCTACACTTTACCCCTTTTACAGTATACACAAATTCTACTTCATTGAGTCGCTTCCTGGCACTGTATGTTTCTATATGTGCTTTCCGTGTTTGCTGCATAGAGAGCTGTTGCTCCATACCAGCTGCTTCAGCTTAAGGCCAAGCACTCGCAGCCTCATCTCCAGTCCCCAGCCAAGACCAAGTCTCCGAGCCAGCATCAGCAGCCATCGTCAGGCAGGAGATCACAACGCACCCTACCTAAAGACCAAACGCAGCTCCTGTCCCTGCAGCATGACAACAGGCACAGTGAGAGTGAGAAGGACTGGGAGAGGCAAAGAGAAAAGCCAGAGGCATTTGTCCAAAAGCTAATGGCTAACAGCGGGAACACAGGCGCTCCTGCCGCTACCGCTGCTGCTGCCTTGTCCAGCTGCCCCGCAAACTGCCAGCGCTCAGCGGTAAAGCACTGCCTTTCTTGGCTATCAAACACCTTTTTATCACTGCCATTCCCCACGTTGTGTTACAGGCTGTCTGTCCTTTGTGTGGCCTTGTCTGTTCACTGTTTCTTTTGATGCTCCTTTTTCCACCTACTCCTCTTACCTCCAACCCTACCTCTCATTTTTGTGAAGAAAATAAGTGAAATGTTTTGATTGCTGGTCAGAGGACAGAACATACTCCCTGACTCAGAGCATTAGGAGTAACATCCTTTTCTGCTACTCAATTAGTTGTAAAGTGAGACTTGTCCAAGTGACTTTTGCACACTGTCAAAAAGATTGCAAAATCAAACTTTAATTATACTTAAAATGGTTTTTAAAATGTGTTAAGTGTTTTAGTATAAGGTAGTGGTATATGGCCAGCCTAAAACCATTCATTGTTCCATGAAAAAAAAAAAAAACATGATTGTGTGCTTATTATTGTTGACTCCTCCATTAACTTTTAGGTCCAGTGTTTCTCCTCCAATTTGGTATTGCCAGAGTTTTCTTGCCCCGCAGATTCTAAAGATCCTGAGGCATCATGATTGGACCCACTCGTACCGCACCCTTACAAGCACAATCTGCTTCATGTTTTAGATGGATTATCAGGACTCCCAGTTAGCAAGGATGCTTTTAGCTGCTGGCCTCCCCAACGAGATACACTCAAGACTCGGCTCTGGTAGCAGTTCTAGTCCTTGTACGCCAGCCATGCAGAGAGCTAACATTAACCAGGTATTTCACAGTCCTATCATGAACATTCACTGCGGTGCATTGGAACCTCCAAGGATAATGTACAGCTTACTGGTTGAATTTGAATTTCTTTAAATTGTGACACATTTTCTCGGGGATAAAACTGTTATTTCATAAAATCTTTGTTAGGAAACTGTTATAAAACACTTAGACCTCTTTTTTCATGACCAGTGGAAGTCTGACGTAAAGTGCATCATAAATCTACACTGAGGCAAGTTAGATTGGGTTTTTGTAATTTCGCAAATGTGCACAAGCAAAGCAACTTCACTCATTTATTTATTTTAATATGGTGTACTCACATCACACTTAGAAGACATCTTTATGTCGATGCCTTGAAAAAGCAACAAGCAAACCATGCATGACTGGAGCATTTTTAATGCCTGTGGAACCAGAAAATACTTCCCTCATTAAATACAGAATGAACTGCTGGCGCATTAAATATGTCAGTCGACTTTATGTATTAGCCCGCTCTCCACAATAGGTAGTGTGCCACCCCCGCCCCACCAAAAGGTGAGTCCAAGCCAGTCGGATGATGCAAAAAAATTTGAATAATGATGATAATAAAAATCAATCAATCAATTGATATCCACAATAATTCACAGGGTTGTCATTATTATATGATTACATCCACCACACGAATCCTTGGAGCTTGCGTATCTGCCTATCTGCACCTCGATTGGACAAATGGTCTTACTTTACGTCTAAATGTTCGCATGTCAAACGACCCTCTTTATAGTACAACGCCAATCTTGGTGCATATTGGTCAGCCAAATTCCTAAACAGATGTCTTGCACCTGCCCGAAATTCGGGCTATGCTAGAATTTCTGCTTGTGCAGCAGACATAAAGGCTCACATGCAATTGATTTTCTTAATGCCTTTTTTCTCGAGACAGTTTTGGTCAGAGGTTCCACAGAACACTACGTAAAAGGCGTAGATTGACATCTATGTGTATTTTCTTCCCCCCAGAATGCCAATTTGCGCTCGAGCCGAGTTGCCCCTCACAGCAGCTCCATGTCAAATATGGCTATCTCGGCTTTGTCCCCTTTCACGCCCGCATCGCCCTCAGATGATGTCTTCTGGGACTCTGAGGCACCACCTAAGGTAATATTTATCTCTTTTTAACCGCACAAGTAGAAAGTAAATCAAGTTATTCCGGACCATAAAAAATCTCATAATACATAGGGCATAGTTGGTTGTGTGTTCTTGTCAATGTAATCAGGTGGCAACCTGCCATCAAAAGGAGGAAGTTTTTGTTCATTGGATGTAAACTACCATCATGAGGTTGGAATGAACGTGTGTTTGTATTTGCAGAAAGTATGTGTGATTTGGGCAGAAGTTCACATTTAATTTTTTACCTCACAACAAAAACATCCTCACTTCCTCGCTGTGTCTAATATAATATGTGTCAACACTGGATGTGTGTTGCAGTTGGAGGAAAAAGTATTTCAACCAAATGGAATTTCTTCAATGTCTGTATAAATTGGTCCTAAATGTACCGGTAGTCTGATCTTCATCTAAATCACAATAATAAACAGTCTGCTTGAATTAATATAACACAAACAATAATTTGTTTTCAAATTTTTATAGAGCATATCATGCAAACAATCACAGAACTGAGAGGAAGAACTAAAAATTCAATTTATTAAACTGGCCGAACCTCCTTTGGCAGCAATAACTTCAACCAATCAACAAGTTGCAGAACGGACTTGCATAACAATCAGGATGAATTTGGGATGGAGAATTCGTCTTTCAAAAACTGTTGCAGTTCAGCATGATAATTTATAGTTCTCTTGAGGTCATGTACGACATCTCAATCGGGTTTAGGTCAAGACTTTGACTGTGCCTCTCCAGAATATGTGTTCTGTTGATTTGTTTATGTTTTATGGGTATTGATAGACTATTAGACAGATGGCCTCAAGTTCTTTTACAAAATAATTTAATAGACTCTAATTTGTTTTTCCATTGATGATAGCAAGATGTCCAGGCCCTGAGTTGAGCTAAGCACACCTGTGCCATGATGCTCTATAATCCAACATGAGTATTCCCCATTTGAGGTCGGACATCCTCCTGAGCGGTCGAGATCAGTCTAATCCTGTGAACCAGGCTTATTTTTGTGACTCTGGTCGAGCAGTGTTGCTCAACTGAGGATATGTGGACTCCTAGTGGTCTGTGATATAATAGGAGTGTGCAAGTTTATGTCAGAATTGTTTGAGTAGTTTCTAACTTTTGCAGAGGAAATAGCTTGTGTTTACCGACAGGACTCTTGCGCTAATAACTGTAGTGGTTGGTACATTATTGGGGAAAATGTATGAGGCATTTTGCGTTTATATTTCTACCAATTGTGTGTTTTCGTTCTCATTTGATCAAATGATTGGTGGATTGCTTTGGGCCTGTGTGCAGTAGGTCAAGGATTTACTGGTAAATGTTATTTTCCAGGTGCCAGAACGTACTACCTCTAAATTCTACTGCAGAGAACTGGTGAAGGGTCACAACAGGGCTGCTTCCAGGTAATAGCAGTATTTTCATTGTCATTTTACTATATTTCTGATGTCCAAAATAGCTCTGGCTTACATGATTTACTTGGAATGATTAAGGCAGCGCAATCCTGAGTAAGGGCTGACACTTTTCAAAAAAGATAATGGTGAACTTTGGCTCGTGATGTCACCTCTCTCCTTTGTTTTCTTTTCTGTGTGATATCTTTAAGACATTAATAAATCATAAGATGTTTTTTTTTTCACTTGTCCTTATGAAGACGTAAATATACAATAGCAGAATTGTAATTTTGTTAACCGGTTATCCATATCAGCAAAATGTTGCATCAGTTTGGGTGAATGCATAACAGAGTCTGCCAATGGGATACAACTTTAAATTTATTAAGTTGAAACATTGCTGAAAAGATAATTCTATCTTGCATTTACTCATGCCATAAACCGTCTGTATTTTCAAGGTTTATAGTTAAAGGACTTTGGTCCTGTTGTTAAAATGCTAAGTAAAACAGTAGAACAAAAGGCTTAAGGAACAATATATCTGTATGTGTGATTAATTTCCATTTTATGCTGTTTGCCTGTGTCTCTCTCACCATCTAGTGGCAGTCCTGTGCTTATGACGGATAAAAGCTCACAGTCTCTGTCTCACGGGGCTTCTATCAGCAGAAACCATCCAGGTCAGATTCTCTATAATGTGATATTTCATATTTCATTATTCTGCCCACTATCATTTTTTGTTTCTTCATTTGCATTCCTGGTCATTCAAAATACAGTGCAAACATCTGTTATAAGTGAAGTGTGGTCAAAAAATATTTTGGGTGTATATTTGTGTTTATATCCAATACAATAGATTGTTACTCTAGAGCATCAGTGTCAAACCCAATGCCCGGGGGTCAGATATACGGCCCGCCACATAATTTTATTTGGCTCGTGAAGACAAATTGTGCATTGACTTCATGTGTCAATACTAACATTGCAAATTGTCTTCACTTTTAAAAACTACAGATATTGCTAGCAAATCTTATTACCATCCGGCTTTGTAAAACATTTGAACAGTTTTTTCTAGTGTGTGATTTCCAAGCTCATCATTCATCAGTTTGTCGTGTAAATATATCATATTTGCGTCAACAGTCATAATGGTCTTTTGACGGAAACTATGAGAACAATGCGGCCTGCGACAAAAATGAGTTTGACACCCTCTGCTCTAGAGAGTCAATAAGTCTTTTAACAATTTTTGTTATTGTTATTATCTACATAATCGATGCATTGTGCAGTGTTAAACTGCTACCATTTAGTTAGATTTGCCTTTTGTCTTGTTAAACTGATTTGATCCAAGATTCAATTTTGCACTCATAAAAATGTTCCTCGCAGAACTACACAGTTGTATCGTCTTTCGATAAGAACTGTAACTAATTTGAGTTCTTGTACTGTAGAGCACTTCAAGTTGGAGAGTCCACGTGTGCAGCATCGTCTTCAGCAGCGCAAACGGCAACAGAACGACATAACTGGAAGACATTTACAAGTAAAGTATTCTTGAATGTGTTCTACATACTGTAAAAGCAGTAGGCTATTATAATGTCTTGTTTGACGAAGGCATCACTAAGGTAGCATAAAAGAGATTCTAACCAAAGTCCACATGGAACCATTTAATCTAAGTAGATAAAGCAAAGTAAATTCAATTATGCAAAACATCTTTATCATCAAAACACACACACTCACTGCTTCTCTGATCTTGTTTTTCATCTGCTCACATGCTGTATCTGAACTCATCTGTTTGCAGGGTGTCAAGACTGTTCTGAGCCCATTCAACAAGGCCACGGAATATTCCTCCTCTAGTGACGAGTTTGGAAGTAGTGACGAAGAAGACAGGAACAGGTGAGCTATAATTCATAAATAAAAAGAGGTTGTAATAATTACTCAAAAGTAAGTGTATTAGTCAACATTTGTGAAGCGGCAAACATTTGAGAAACTATGATATACTTGTTAATAGTTTTAGCTATTTGGTTGTGCAATATGGCCAATGTAAGTTCTTTGCATTTGATACATTTGCAATACATCCTTTTCTGGATCTCTCACCTTTCTGCCTCACTGTGAGTTCCTACTTTCACATGCCCATTTTTGATTGCTTTTCATCTTGAAAACATAATTGTCACTCATTAAACTATTACTTAGATGTGTTCTAATTGCTTCACGTGTTTCTATCTTTCTAGTTGTGGCCTCCCCAATGGGAAGGGAGAGAAATACTTAAAAAGAATACCAGATGGCATTGTGCTGCAGCCTCATCACAATCTTAACCAGGTCTTTACACAACCACCCACACTCACACACGCGCACACGCACACATCTTATGATATCACTTGTTTATTTGCTTGAGCTGGGATATGTCATATTGTATCATAGTTGATAGTGTTAATATTTAATCCACAGATTTCTCAGATGACATCAGATGATACCTACATGCTGCCAGACCTTCTGCAAAAAATATCTTCATCAAGTCCTTCTCGCAATGCACTAAGCCAGCAGCAGCGGACACGAGAACAGAAGTACGCACAATCCCCCACGGCACCGCGATCCCTCACACCTCAGGAGCTACATGTGAGTACCGTATCTTCTGGACTATAAATCGCAATTTGTTTTCATAATTTGGCCGTGGGTGCGATTTATACTCAGGACCGACTTATGTGTGAAATTATTAACACATTATATCATTTCACGTTATTTTCACGCTAAACTGCAAGAGGGCGCGCTAGGCCTGTGGAATAATTGGAACTGCAACTGACAATGAGTCTGACATAAGCAACGTAGAAGAGAAAGCGCTGCAACTTCTACTTCAACTAAAGTTGTTTATAAGTGACGTAGAATATAAAGATTTTGTTGGATTTAAAGATTTGGAGTGTCATAGATGGTTTGATAAACTTTGTTATTTGAAAAACTCTTAATGTGTTATGTCAGGTACGTTCTCAGTTCCTTGTTTATGTATTTATGTAACGCTAGCATACCGTACCTTCAGCCTGTTTTTGCCTATTCTATTTTTATTTTTAATTGCCTTTCAAGATGACATGTTTGTTCTTGGTGTTGGATTTGATCAAATAAATTTCTCCCAAAAATGTGACCTATACACCGGTGCGACATATAATATGTCATTTTCTTTGTTATTATACATTTTATGGCCGGTGCTACTTGTACTCCGGAGTGACTTTAAGTCCGTAAAATACGGTACATTTAGTGTGACAAGTGAAATTATTATTATAATTTTTTTTTGTAATGACGATGATAAGTGTCACACATACAAACACAGAAACTTTACAAAAGTGTACAACAATAAATGGTGAATATTACAGAGATAAACTACAAAAATTACTATCACTATTACGACTGTGAAAATCAAGCCAAAACAATGCGGGGACTTGGATATGGTGTTTGGTTGTTGCAGGATAATGCCCTGACTCACACAGCACAAATTTCAGCAAGGATTGTGGGCAATTGTTAATACCGAGGCCTTCCACACCCTTCTAATTCACCAGATTTGTCCCCATCAGACTACTTTTTGTTCCTCAGACTGAAACATGCACTGTGTGATCAACATTTTGATACTTTTGAATATGAATAGGATGCTGTAAAGGCATTCCTTGAGATCAAACCTGGTTCCAGGATGAACTTATGTAACTGGGGCGTGGATGGAAGAAATGCAGTAAACTCTATGGGCAAAATAATAAAAGAGCACACTTCTGTGTTGATCGGCGGACTGAGCTTTGTTTTATTTAGCCATCGGTATCTGACTCGCTGGATCTTCAGACATGGCTGTCTTGCTTTAGTTCCATTTGTCCACTAGAGGAAGGTAGATAGACAGTTATGACCAGTGGAGTAAACTTGTAGTACTACATAGTTTTGCATTGCACTCCCACTGATCAAAAGTATGCTTAATTGTATACCGTACGATGTACCGTGTACATTAGTGTTTATAAAACTGCAGACTCATGAATATAGCTTTGAATGACTGCAATTTTCATTCTTTTGTTTTCTTCAGGCTTTCGGCAGTCCAGCCAGTAACAGCATCTCACCTTCCTCTTCCTCTTTCTTCTCCTTTATCGATCCAAGATTGATCCCTATATCTTCGCCACCTCAGAGCCCAAGTGAGTACTCTTCCAAACAAATATACAAGCTTTGTATGAATCACTTTGAGTTATCACAGCAGGGGCTCAGGTGTTATGAGACAAAATGTTTTCAGTATGTAGTAAGGGTGAGCCAATCAAGAGAGAGAACCACAGGAAAGGCTCTGTGGTGAATGTGAACCCAACCAATATTCGACCGCAGAGTGACAGCCCTGAGATCCGCAAATACAAGAAGAAATTCACCACTGAGGTGCTCTGTGCTGGACTATGGGGTTGGTACTTTTCTTTTGCTCTCAAACAAGCACATTAATCAGTGATACTGTATGCAGGTCAAGATCAAAGTAAAATGTCTTTGTTGTCATCGCAATTATTTACTCGTTGTGAAAATGTAATAAAATAACGGTCTTAATTATAAAACGCACTTTATCATATCAGTTTCTCTTTCAGCTATGTCAAGGACTGTGCCCCTCTTGTGTAAATCAAGTGGCCACTGTGTTCACATCCACAATTGTGCAAAACTGTCATTTTAAACTTTAAACAAGCTGCGTGGGTCTATGAAAATACCAAACTTGGTCAAGGCCACCAGAATTAGACTAAGTCTCAACATGCTAGACTCCCACTGAGCCTGAAAATATAAAAAGTGAATAGTTACATTCATCATATTATATGTGACCATTATGCATTTTAAACAGCATAACATTAATTTAATTAATTTATGCATTTCAAGTTTAATTTATTTGGGGGGCTGGGTGAAATGAGGAAACCGAGAAGTACCCTAGTGGTAATATTGACTCATATACAGTACACGATAGAGATTTATGTTTTCTTGTGTCGAATATATGTTGTGTATTTTTATTGGGTTTGCTCTGCAGGAGTGAATCTGTTGGTGGGGACAGAAAACGGTCTTTGGCTGCTGGACCGAAGTGGTCAGGGGAAGGTTTACTCACTCATTAGCAGAAGAAGGTTTCAGCAGATGGATGTGCTGGAAGGACTCAATGTGCTCATTACTATATCAGGTAAACAAATTGAAGACTTGTCAGTTGTATATTTACAATTTGGGGACATTCTCAAGTTAATGGTACAGAGTGATACTAACCTTTGAAGAACTTTTCTGTAAAGTTGTTTTCTGTAAATGAAGGGTTGACTTTGTGTTTCAAGGTAAAAAGAACAAGCTTCGCCTTTACTATCTTTCCTGGCTGAGAAATAAAATCCTCCGGAATGACCCGGAGGTGGAGAAGAGGCAGGGTTGGACATCGGTTGCTGATCTGGAAGGCTGTGTCCACTATAAAGTGGGTAAGTAGATTAACATGTGTGCCTTTTCTTGATACTGCACGTCAAGGCAGACAGGAAGCTGCAGGTCTCTGTTTTAGTTTGTTCATTAACTTTTCAAGACCTTTGTGTCTCTTTGTACAGTGCGTTACGAGAAGATCAAGTTCTTGATAATTGCTTTGAAGACTGCAGTGGAGGTTTACGCTTGGGCACCCAAACCCTACCATAAGTTCATGGCCTTTAAGGTTGGTAAGGTTTGGATGTTGTTTATATTCAATTTCATGGTCTTGGGAATCAGGGAACGGGTTGATGACGTGATACAGCCAAAGTGCAAGTTCTCAGAAATGTTGGGAATGGTTCTCAAGGCCAGTGTAGTGGTTCCTTTGGTTTTGGCTTCAGTGTAGACAGTATTTGAAGGTGTTACTGTGTGGAGTTTGCTACTACATCTCTGGCTTTTCTCTGGGCACGCCAGTTTCCTTCCACATTGCGTGTATTAACTTGTTGACTCTAAATTGTCAATAGATGACATTGTGATTATGAATAGTTGTTTTGCTGCATGGGAAGAGTTCTTAGTGTAACCCGCCATCTCACCCAAAGCCAGTTGACATAGGCTCCATCTCTCTTGCTCCCCAAAAGATTTTTTTAGGATGGTAAAATGGTACCAATATACTTCTGACGTGTACAGTAGTGTATGCATGGCCATCATTTTAAACATAATTAAACAGTACTTCTTCACATTTGTAACAACATGAATCTAGGTGGACGAACGCCGATTAAGGTCAGTCTGCAACCAAACTCTCCTTCAGTGACAGACATGATACATTCAGTCCATGAGAACCCCCACTCTCGGCAGAGTCTCATTAGCGCTGTGCCCCATTTCTTGACATCCAGTGTGGCTTGAGCTACTTTTATGTCCTTGCTCTGAAAAGGCCAAGAATACACTGCATTTTGTATGACTTTTTGTGCCCATGTCATGCGGGTCATAAATATGACATTTTCTCCTCTCTTCAGTCTTTCAGGTCCTTACCACAAAAGCCACTGTCTGTGGATCTGACAGTGGAGGAAGGCCAAAGGTTAAAGGTCATCTATGGTTCCTCTTCTGGTTTCCATGCAATTGATGTAGATTCTGGGACGCCGTATGACCTCTACTTGCCCACACATGTAAGTGTAGTATACTCATCTTCTGTACATAAGTTGTTTAAACAATTGGATCTAGGATATTCACTATAACGCCACCATAGTCTTGTTTTCATACACAAAAGTTGAATAAAATAAGCCTTTATTTGTTGCTGGGAACGACCCAGTTGATAAACAATTTGGTTTTGGTTAAACGTTAGTGTTATTTTGCGCATTTTTCCCGTTTGCGCTGTCGAATTAACACTTTCTAAAGGAACTGCAATGTTTTCTTCAGACTGCACTTTTGTATTTGCGAGCATTGACTTATTGAGCAGATTTATTCCAATCAGACTTTTAATCCATATAAATGTGTCTATGTAAAAGTAGCCACTATAGGGTTTCTTTCAGACTGACTTGACAAATTTCGCGATTGATGTCATTAACCATGGTGATGCTTACTGTAAGGACCGGGACAATTAAGAGGCACCAACATCAAAGAGAGAGGGAACATTATCGGCAAACAAGGAACTCAACATTCATAAAGCACATGATGTTTTTTGGTGTAATTAGTATTAGGACAATAAAAAAAAAAAACTGCACTAAATCTTCCTCGATCTCAAACAGCTAATCAAACAGAACTGGAGTAGAGACTAAAGATTTAAGTAGAGAGGAATGGCATGATGAAGTGTGTGCTCTGTGCCTCATCAGCTCACTAATTGTAGATATCTATCAGAATCAGTTAATGATGATGATGATGATATCAGACTCAGTTGCATCCTAAACAGTCAGTATCGAGCCAGTCAGCACAAGATATTTTATAGTGCGAAAGGCATTGTGGTGAGCTAAGAAGGACTAGTAGCTGAACTGATGAAATAACTAAATAATCCATGAGTTTTTGAAATAACAGTGTTGTTGTCCAATATGAATTATAAATTGCCTCTTAATGACTCTTAATGCGGTGTTTTACATGCAAGTGACTGTGCTATAAAGGAGTATCTATTGACATGTGCCACCAAATGATCAATTTAATCAATGGCAAATCTAGCTTGTCTTTCCACCACGGGTTGTGTAGACTGCATGACAACAGCTGTGTCATTGATAAAAACTTTGGTATTAGGTAGTTTCTGTCGATCTGCGATTGGCAACCATTTCAGGCTTACTTGCCTTTGATCGTCCACGTGCCTGCCTGTCTGCTTATGTGCGTGTCCCTGCAAAAATAAATGCCTTCTTCCCACTCTGACAATGAGAGTTCCATTGCCACCTTCTGCAGTGGAATGGCAATTACATTTAATTCTAATACAGCAACAACAACAAAAATCAATGTTGTGAATTTTCAATGTTGTTAAAGTCTTAACTAGCTTTTTCCTTAATGTCCTTAAATATTACACAAGTGTCCAAAACATAATTCTAGACCTGTTTGAGGTCAAGCTTAATCAAACTGTAATTGTTTTACAATTTATGTCTGCACTGCTGTGTGTGGGTGGACTCTGGCGGCTCACATTCTGACACTTCTTCAAAACTTTGTTGCAGCGTTACATTATATTTCATGCGTAGCAAATTTTGCTCAACTAAACTTGGCATTGTGTTGTTGTTTTTTTTTTTCAATGTCATTTTCATACGAAATGATAAATGTCTCAAACCTATAAATGTGTCTGTGGTTTGCATGCGTGTCTCTTGCTCCTGTCTTGCTCTCGCTCTCTCTATGTCACTCTCTAACACACATACACATCATTTCACTACCTCAAGCATGTGCTACTTTCAGTAATGAAGGGGGTGGTAGGGTGAGAGCAGTAAAGTCGGACATTCGTAGGGAGAAATACGCTCTAAAAATACACTCTTCCTGTCCTCCTTTGCTTGCGCGTGTGTGTGTGTACGTGTGTGTATGTGCTTCTAGTTTATTAAGCCAGTTTTCATCCAGCTGTCTACCGCATTTGTGCCTTAACCTTCCATCTTGCCAATTTCATTAGCACCTTTTTCCTTCTTAAACTTCTGGGACTCCGAAGAACACTTTACGCCCACACAATTACCGGCACACACAAAAACACACACATTGCATCACTCACCCACGCAGAGTAGCATACATTAACACACACACACACACACAAACGTCTGTGAATCATCTGTGGCGGGTTGAATGAGCAATGTAACGATGCTGATTCCAAGACAGAGGATTAAGATTGCGTTGCGTCTGTGGATGCCAGTGCTGATGCTGAGGATTGTGGTGGCTCACACTTTGGTGATGTATAGACTGTTTTCACTTGGCTGGTTAAGTTAGTGGTTACCACTGCCTAAAACCTTGCTGAACTCAAATGACTTATTGGCTCAAAGTAATTAGAGAGTAATAATGTATTTTGTTTTATCATAGTTCTGTTTTTTTTTTTAGTCAGACCAGATTTTATCACTTGTAGAACCTTTTGGTGAAGTGTTTTGTGTGTCCTCTTGTCACTAAAAAGTACCAACAATTATAATAGTTGTACTAGTTGTAATAGTTGTACTGTACACTGCCCTTTGATACAACCATACTGCAGTATTCTTGGAAGTCATTCATCATTTACACTATTATCATTATGTCTTTTCTCTGGCAATGTTACTTACTGTTAATGATCGTCTTTCTACTCTCAATCATTTAGAGCTATTGGATATTTTGGTCCTACTAAAAACTTTCTTGACAGTTTAAGTATTTGGATAAAAATTTTGAAAAATTAAAATTTTGCTCACAATTGTGAATACAGTAGAGAAAATAACACGCTTAACGTAATACTAAATGACTAACTGGTTTTAATGTTTCAATAACATTTTCTTAGTAAAGTGTATTTTCTTCTCTTAAAACTGAATATGAGAAGTACCATCAGAACAACAGTGGCGATTTTGCCAGCTAAAACATCTTTTTTGAGTAAGCCAGATTTGTTAAAAAAAAAAAGTCTGTTTGAAGTGCAATTGTGTCAGGTTTTCAGCAAAACTGTGTGCAGTTCTTTTTGCCTATTAAGCTGCCTTTGAAAAGTCGCCCCATATCCCTCACCAGCCTATAATATGGGACACTTATTGGGGCACTTGGCTAGCCACTAGGCGCTGACACTGGCAACAGTCGCTGAATGTCAATGTCAGTATAATTAATTAGATGGGATTTTATTTTAGCATCCTTAATTAACAACTAAAGGTGATTCCAGGATGGTGTGTTTCAATTGATGGCAAGAGTTTGCGATGGCGATCCAAACTGTCTCAGAAAGACGAGCCAAGACAGTCGCCAAGACAGTCACCAAGCCACCACGCACTGCCGGAGACAAATTCACAATAAAAGTGTACAAAGGCAGTGATGTCTATGTCTTCTGTGCGTGTGTCTTTTACAGATCCAAGGTTCCATTCATCCCCACGCCATCATTATTTTGCCAAACAGTGCCGGAACAGAAGTTCTTGTTTGCTACGAAGACGAAGGCGTGTACATTGATACCTATGGGCGCATTACCAAGGATACGGTTTTGCAATGGGGAGAGATGCCTGCATCAGTCGGTGAATTCTTTATTTTTATTGATGTTTATTTTATTGTTTTTATTGCTCATGCAGTTCAATACCAAAATTTCAAACTGAACTCAAGTAACATAATGCTGAACAGAAATTCTGTCGTGGGTCTGAATTTACAGTGGTGTATAGAGTTGGAAGGTGTTTATTTATAATTTTAACTTTTTAACTTAAGAAGATGTTAAATTCTCTGAAAGTCGTAAAACCAACCAAACACTGCATTTGCCAAAAACTGATCATGCAAATAGTCAGGCAGGTTCTTTATTCCTTTGTTTTGAATTTTGAGTCTGCTTATTTCACATAACATCCTTCTTGCCACCCGTTGTTGAAATTGGTTCTCCTTCAGACATCTTGCAAAAACGACTGCAACAGTCCAAGTAAAGACCAAAATATACATCCAGGATTAATCTTTTGAGGCTTACCTGATCTGAAATTTTGGGTGGTATGCTGTCATCACATGTTCAAACTGCTTGGTGTGACTTCACTGCTTCTGTATTGTATAAGTTTCCTGAAAGTCCCCCAAATTTCCAAACAGTGCTGTAAAACTTTAAAAGGTCCACTGTAGCTTTCAACAAGTTAACTTCTTAAATGTTCGGGGGAATCTACATTGCGTAGTTTGTGAAAAGTGAATGCAACACAAAATGTTCAATATCCTGCAACATCTTCTATGCTTGTGCAGCTTACCTACAGTCCAATCAGGTGATGGGTTGGGGAGAGAAGGCCATTGAGCTCAGGTCTGCCAACACAGGAAACCTGGAGGGTGTTTTCATGCACAAAAGGGCCCAGAAACTCAAGTTCCTGTGTGAAAGGAATGACAAGGTATGTCGTCACGACAAATTGTACCAACCTGCTCCAACAAACGTTTTAAATTAAGTACTTGGTAACAGTTATTGAATAACGTATTATTATTATTATTATTATTATTATTATTCCTACAAGTTTTTGTAATTCATTCATTGCGCAAAAATTTTGAACTCATCACATCCCCTTTAAGTGCCAGTCCATTTAGACTATTAATGTATGTATGAATATTATGTTCTATGTTTTCTATGATCTATGTTTTATGATTACTTATACAGGACATTAAATCCACCAAATGAAAAAAATATAGTCTTTTTCACCAGAAAAAGTTTGATTATACCTTTTTTCTTTTTCTAGTTGTTAGCAGATAATCCGGACAAAACGAATTTATTGTGTAAACAAACATTGAGCGGAACAGCGCCTAATGCTAATATGTTTTTATTTTGTTATTTTGCTAACTCCTGAACAAGCTGCTAAAAAAAAACCGTTTTTTTACAACAATCTAAAAATTTATTTAGTAAGTACAGCAACACCCCTCTCAAAATAAATACAAAAAAAATTATAATTTCTTCTTGGCGCTGGATGTTTTCATTCTAGAGAAATTACTTGAATTGATCATAGCATTTAAGGAGTGGAAATAAATGATGAAATCAAAAAAAAAAATATTATTGAAATGAAGTCATTATCTTGTGATGTAGATTAATCTGAATTTTGTCTCTTGTTGTAGGTCTTCTTTGCATCAGTGCAATCAGGAGGCAGCAGTCAGATTTACTTCATGACGTTGGGTCAGAACTCTCTTTTCAACTGGTAATAAACTGGACATGCGACACCAGGAACTTCTGCTTCATCAATCTTCACGCTTGTCTCACTTTGTCACATCCTGAATGTGAATTTTTGACAAAGAAGATCCGTCTGTGAAAGTATACTGACATTGTTTTGGAGCTGCAACATCTGAAGTCCAACAAATTCACTGGATTTTGTTTTTCCTCATGCATGCGAGGTCATCTTGTTTGGATTAATCGCATTCTTACTGCCTATCTCTTCCGACATTCCACAATCCAAAATACTGCTGCAGTGCTTCTTTCAAACAGAATCCATGTGACAGTGAAAGGTGGAAGAATAAGAGCTTTATTATCTCTTGTTTACGAAAATCATCTGAGAGCTTCAAAGAGGATCCCCTCACAGTGACAAACAGACCACACATTTGATCACTCATCACGTTACTTTAATGACTTTGATCCCATTCCAAACTGCTTGTCAGCTGTCAGTATTGCTAGAGCTATTCAAACAGATGTTTAAATGTGGCTGATGTTAAATGTTGAATGTATGAAAGTACCTTCGTGAAAAAGAAACAAGATTTTCTACGCATCACGCGTTGGCGATGAGCCCATGTGCACTTTGGTAGGGAGGTTATGTCACCCTACCAGTAGTTCCTCACTCCTTTATTTTTTTGTTTTATCTGCAAACTAAATCTGATTTGCACCATCAAACATGTTTGTATTGCTAAGTTGTTGATCTAAAAACAAGGTAATTTTTTTTCCAATGACTTTTAAGGAAAACAAAGATCATTGAATTTTGTTTTACGTTGTGTTACTTAGCAGGCATCACAATTAGATACCACACAATCAATGTAGTTTAGTACTTAAAAGGTGCAATTGTGTAAAGCAAAGCAAACGCACTCCAACAGTATTTCCAGGCTGTCTTTGCCTTGAACATATCCAAGAAGTGTATGTACGTGTATATGTCAAACAAATTGTATATAAGTGAATGGGTTTTTTTTAGAGCGAGTGAATGTGAAGACTGCTTTAAACTGTTTTGTTTTTTTCAAATGACATTCATAAATGCACTCCTGTTTGATCTGTGATTACCTTCACAGAAGTGTGGCACACACCAGAACGCTACATGTGTGCACGTGACCAAATGTTCAAACTTGCCCGATAAAAAGGCCAAGCAACCTATGCGACAAACTTATCTTGAACCTTCCAGAGGTACAAGGAGGTATAAAACTTGAAAAATAAATATTGGCCTTAAGGGACAGGAAATATCAGAGCAATTCTAAGACCAGACCAGAAGGTGATTCCGTCCTGGAGTTTGAATTCCATTTACTCATGCCAATATATGTTTTGCCTCTTGTACCCATTTCCAAGAGCGTCCCTCCTCACTTACCATGCTGTTTGTGCCAGTCGACTTCAGTTATTTACAAATCCGTCCATATTTTACAAATATATCATTCTACTACTCAGTGTCATTCCACATAGCTTTTTTTTTCGGGGTTGTGTTTACAAGAAGTGTCAACCCCCCTGCACAATCCGCACATGCCGATTGCTGCTACTTTCGTAGTCGGAGAAAACCCCATTCCTAAAACACAGTTATTGTGTTGAATTGCCTTACTAGTGAGGACTATGGTTATTTTAGTTATACGGATCTAGCTGGATATCAAGGATTTCGAATTAATGCTCAAATTCCTTCTCTATAATTGTCTGTTACTTCTGGATTACTGGAAGCAAGCATGCCCCCAGTGCGTCATCTCAGTCAAGCTGTATCACAAATGAGAAAGCCCGGTGCACTCCCACCTACACTTCATCGCTCACGTCTCCCGAGTCTCCACCATCAAGTTTTCTCACTTGCTGCTTCATTTCACCCCCCTTCCCTTTCCCTCCAATCCACTTTTATCTTCCTCAAACTCAGATTCCTCCAGTCTTTGTTCCCAAGTGTTGTTTGCTCTCTTTCCATTGAATCCACCCCCAGCTCTGCTACCAAACGCTCCATCAGCATCACTAAGCTTCTGGTTGTGTCGTTGAATGCAGTCAAGTCTTGTTAGGAAACATATTGTCTTTGATTACTGCACAAATACAGGAACGCAACAGGACTTCAGGTCATCGATATTTGCATTATTAATTTCTTCATAAAGTCATTCAAACCAAGACCATGGAATTGACCAGTACCATACACGAGTTGATGCTTGTTGTCGGTTCTACCTTTTCCTGCATTTGCAACATTTGCCTTAAGTTTTGAATGTCACTTCTAATGCAAAGCTGCATATTTGCATATTCTACAGTAAATTGAGTATTAGGCTGTAGTTGTAAAGTGATGATGTTTAGGATACTGAAGAATCGTACCTCTTCTTGCCAAATTGCTAGTAGTGTCTGCAGACTAAGCGGATGGGGGAAAAAAATAAAGATAGAGAAAGTCGTTGATGGTTGCTTGCAGTGGAAAGAAGGATTTGAATGTTACATGAAGTTGCATTTGCACGATCTAAAATGTTTCAATCGAAGGTGGCAAACTAAAATGATGAGATGAATGCTCTCAGGTTTGCAGTATAAATGTCAAACAGCTATGTACTTGTCATTGTTCCTTCATTCCAAGAGGCAAATGAGATTATTTTGTAGGAAAATACGTATGTGAAAACCTACATTTTGCCTATTTCCAAACCCTGTATCAATGCTAAAGATTTGTTACTTTGGTTTCTTTTTTTTTTTTGCACTGGATCTATGTTTGATTGCTTGAGTTTAATGGCATGCTAATATGTTTGTATGCAAAGTGCAGAAAACAATAAATATTGAATTGACTTCACTTCATTGTTGTTTGTGGCTTCCAACATAATAAACATTCTAATGTTTGACTTTTGCCTTGTTTGTTATGATTTGTCTCTGTTAATACTATAAAAAATGAACTTTAATTTTAATAATTAATTCCTTTTTAATTCAAATGTGGAACAAATAGGAGTAAAGCCTGTATCTTACCTTTTAGCAACCCTGACAAATTACCAACATGTGCCCTCATGGTTCAATGAGATACAAATGATTTACGTAAATTATATACCAGGGACAAGGCTCCACTCACCAAGTCAGGAATTGTGACCGCACCCAAGAGGAACACCACCCAGGTCCAGGGATCCAGTGTGATCTCCATCAATCCTGTGGGGAATGTTACCACCCTGCAGCTCACCCCTCCACAGTCCTACTTCACAAGAAACCAGCCAGCACCCAGGGCTTCGGAAAGGATCCCAAACCATGGATCCAATCTCCACCGTCGAAGTTGTTGCGTTTGTTCAAGATGTCCGTCGTTGAGCAAGGAAAACAAAGAACCTGCCGGTCAATTAAAGAGGAAATATAAACTTAACAACATGCAAGTTAACATTCAGCATGCACAGGAGTCAAGAATGAGATTTACATAACAATTTACACGTCATCTTGATTCCTGTTTTCTGGAAACTTATGTTGGTCATCACTTTCGGACAATGTTGTGCTATCAATTGCTTCTGTTGGATGTCATTGGTGTTTCTGTTTTTCATCTAAGCTTAAAATAAGTGTTTGTTTGTTTGTTTGTTTGTTTGTTTGTTTGTTTGTTTGTTTGTTTGTTTGTTTGTTTGTTTTGTGTCAAATCAAAAAAAACAAAATTCCGTCAACTTTTTTAGCCTTCTCTTTTTTTTAATTTATTCCAAGAAATACAGTTGCTTCCAGGAGAAACAGCTGAAAACTGCTCATGTCTGCTTTGATGCACTATTGACAGCAGTCAGATGATTTTGCGCCTCATTACGAAGCAGCACTTTAAATTTGGCCTTACGGAATCCACCATCTACTCCCAGCCTTTTGATTCCACCAAACCTCACACACACCAAGTCAGCTGGCCATAACTGTCAGCTCCACAATCTTATGTAGGAATTCCCAAAATGGATCAGAGGCACTTTGTGTTTGATAAGTGTGTTGTTTTTGAAATTCTCAGTGACGGTAAGCAGCAGAATGCATGTATCACATTTGTGTATTACATGTTAAGTGTCAACCTATATCATGTGTCCACACACATCACAAGTTTGAAGAAATCCATAAATGTACTCCAAGAACATTTGGCATTCGATTCAGGTGTTTTGAAGGTTAAATTATGGAAAGAACAACAACAACCGGTAGATGGCAGAGGTTGTGGTTCGCAGTGCAAACCCCAACATGCTTTTGTGACGCAGTGGTCGCCACCAAGATGTGATTGGCAGGCCTGGGGGATCAGGTGACTCGGTCCAAGCTAAATCTGTCCTCCCCAGTTGATAAATTGAGGTGCTTGGAGAAATCCAGGGGTGGAGGGTTTTCAGTTTTGCAGTGATGCAATAATGAGAACACAAAATATGTGTCCAGTCTAGTAAAGCAACTGAATATTTTTGCTGAACTTGTCTTGGATTGGGACAGCCTCACAGTTCTCAGGTTTGAATCTCAGTTCCGGCCTCCTGTTCCGGTCTGCATGGTCTTTGTGTTTTCTCCATTTAGTCTGGCTTCCTCCCAAATTCTAAAATAGAATGAGGCAAGACTTGAAATTGGTGTGAAAGTGAATGTTTGTCAATTTTATGTGCCCAGCATTTGGCTGGCAACCAGCCCATGGTGTAGCCTGTAGTCCTGTATACTATGTAAAGTACCTGAAAACGATACTTGAGTAAATGTATCAACATGTACCTAAACAGAAAATAGCTCCAGTGAAAATAACACTTTCATTCCAGAATACTATTTGAGTCAAAGTCTTGATCTCTAACATTAAATGTACTTCAATAAATCTCGCA
This sequence comes from Syngnathus leptorhynchus, assembly GCF_054491065.1. NCBI lineage: Eukaryota > Metazoa > Chordata > Actinopteri > Syngnathiformes > Syngnathidae > Syngnathus > Syngnathus leptorhynchus. Next base: position 19,168,422 of record NC_141196.1, on the reverse strand, counting down.
AATGTGCCAAATTATTGAAAGTAAGAATAAACCTATTTAAAATAAGCAATACAAATATTTTACTTGTGCTTAATTAGTTTACTTCTGTAAATAAGCCCAAGGGTGCGTAATGTTGTTACCATCACAGTGTTTTTGACTGAAGTCGTATTGGTCATCATCTGCTGCTGGGGATGTTGAGAAGCAGCAGGATCAGGAGCAGTCCTAAATTCAATTACTATTGTGTTAATACGATAGCCCTCACACATTTAGTGTATAGTATGAACATTTTTACAGCTCTCACTAGTTAATAGTGGATTTCATAAACATGTCCGTGCATCCATCCATTTTTACACTGTTTATCCCCACTAAAATAACGTGTAAGTGTTTATCAGTGAATAGCAGACAAGGAGATGAATAGAGAATAAAATCTCATGTTCAGATTTACCACTGTACAGTAAAGCCCAAAAAATCTATATTTTGGTAGACTGGCAAGTCTAGTCTAGCGTGTTTGGAGCCGTGTTGCTCTCATATGATCGTGCTGACGCTGGAAGCAGCCTTGCTCAAGAAGCACCTGATAATTTGGTGACAGAAAGTAGTTTGCGCTTGGCGTAAAAGCGGGTGTCCCGTCATCTTCGTGCAGTTTGTCGTGTTTGTGAATTTGATAGATGCTGAATTTTTAGCATTTAAGGTCATGCACGCCGCAGCATTTCAATTAGATTCAAGTCCAGTTTAGACTATAGGCCACTCCCAAAAATGTGTTTTGTTTTTTAAGCCTTTCAGAAATTGACTTGCTGTTGTGTTTGGTATTGTTGTGCTGCTGCAGAAACAAAATGCTTCGACCAGAGGTCACAAAGTGATGGCTGGACATTCTTTAGCAAAGCAGAGAATTCATGGTCCATCACCACCTCCACGTTTGACTTTTGGTATGATTTTTTTTTTTTTTTGCAGTGCTGTTACTTTATTTTATTTTTTTGCCAGAGTCACTTATTGTCTTTAGTTTAATTTTTTGCTGAGTGCATTTTAGCCCTGAGATTTGCTGGCAACCAATCCACTACTTGCCCAAAGTCATCTGGGATAGGCTCCAGTTCACCCACGATATCATTGTGGACAAGCATTATCAAAGATGGATGGAGGATCATTTTAAAAGTGACAAAACAGTACTTTTAAATTCACATACATAATGGCCCATAAAAGGACATTCATCTCTGATAAGTCAATAACAAATGACAGTCTGGTTTTCTTCAACTCCAAAATAAAGGGTGCACACTTTATAAACTGCAGTAAGATGAGCAACAAATATATTTCTAAAGCGTATTTTAAACAACAGTAGTGATCAAGTACGTACTATAAAACCTTTCCAAAAACATAGGATGTAAAACAATGTACCATTCCTGAAGTTAAGAAAACTAATAATATGAAGTGTATAACCAACAAAACACAAAATGTCATAGCAATATATGTATGTTTTTTTTTTTTTGCTTGCTTGGAAGACATTGTAAAAGTAAAAAAAAGTAACAGGAACAATGTTGTTTAAAATAGTTGACATATAAACTACAAATAACGCGGAAAAACATGAGGCCCTCTTTTGCGCCACTCACAAGATTTGTTATTGTTCTAATAAATAAAGTGCAGTAAATGAGTATAACACAAAACTGGTCTACTTCAACGCACTTACATAATGACAAGATGTATCTACTCTCCATTGGGGCTTGAATTACGCAGAGGGTGGCTTCTTAAAATTGAGTTTGCAAATTTCATAGCCTTCCTTTGTTTCATCTGAAGTGATTTCTTGAAACACTTATGAGCATCTTGGAAATCTGTGGTGAAGTGTTATTTTGAGAGATTTATCTCAGGTCACAGAGGCTCACTTTGCTTGGGAGGTCGCAGTTTAATTTAGCTTAGAAACCCGAGCCTCGGTGTTTACTGTCAGTTGCCTCTCCGGGCTTACAGGACAGACGCATGAACACTGCTGTTGGTGTGAAAGGCCTCATCAGTTGATGCCTTATGGTGGGGGCGAACGTTTGGCCTCAATAAGAGGGAGAATACATCGAAACAAAAACAATGCAAACACAGAATTGAACTTCCACCAAGCACAAAACACTAAATAATCAAAACTACAAAAGATACATGCTGTAGCCAGAAAACAAACAAAAAGCACAGTGGAAGATTATACAAATTGAAATTGACATGAGGCTCTGCCCACCAAATCTCACCTGGAAAATTGAAAACAAAACTCACAGGAAGACAACAAAGTAAGCAATTTTTTTTTTCCCATCATATTGGTTGTGTAAAGAACTATTGCAGCTCGATCACTCAACATTCTATACTTCTTTCAGTGATTTTTCTTTTTTTTTTTTTGCAGAGTAAAAAATCAAACACTTGTTACTGCCTCCAGGTACGCCTGAAACATGGCCCAGTAAGTTATGCAACATTGTGTAGACTCTGCGGGATGATGTTGAGTCATGCAGCAGCACCACTGTACATATTTCTGTGCGTGTAATTACGAAGCGTCCAGAAAGTGCAGAAGAAGACCAGCTCCATGTCTCTGACCATCTCTTCCTCTGCTTCGTCCACCGGGGAGCTCTCCTCCAGCTCATCTTTGTCTTCTAGCGCACCCGCTTCGAGACACTCCAGCCTGGTGCAGCAGCCTAGCGTCAGCCCCGAGAGGGTGATTCCAACACTTCTGAAAGACATGAAAACAGTACTTGACTAAATTGACTGTATGATATTGCTTCCAGACGGAGAGTCACAACTACAATGAAGATTTTGGAAGTGAAGTTGCTGCAACATTCGTAAAGGTAATTTTATTTCATTTTTCATATGGACAGCATAAAAATGAAGAAGCCCGGTTTAGGAAAACTACAGAACTCTCTCGTACCATCACCGCAAATTTTTATTGTAAAAGTATAAACATGAAGGATTTGTGATAATCATTTGAGGGACATGACGAGAAACTTGAGATGACCACATCCATAGTTCACATTGACTACTATTAAGAGTGGTCTGGGGGGGTCATGTGTTCTCGCATCACTAACCTGTGAGGGGCAGCATGGTCCTCCAGGGGCATTCACACTGCTGAAAAGACACAAGGTTAACTGTTAAATTAGAAAAGTGATGGTTGTGACCTAAGAACTGGCTGATCTCATTTTCCATCGGCATTAAGTGGCATAATGGTCGCCCACCCAAGATGGATGAAAAACGGGTGAATTTTGCCTGTTCAATTCATATTTCAAAAATGAAACATTAATCAGAACACTGAATTTTGACTAGTTGGGCTGCACAGAACATATTATAAAGACGATTTCCATTTTAAGTGTAAAGTTCAAAACTATTTCTATAATTTGTGATGGAACAAAAATTGCAAATATTTTCTTTTGCTTTCCTGTGCTTGTTTCTCTTTGATGGTCATCACCTCATCGTTCAGTGCCTTCAGGATGTGTACGCATTGAAGAGCCAGTTGGTGGTTTTGGAGTGTCGACTGAGGGGGACACCGCCCCTGCAGGTGACGTGGTATCGAGAGGACGAGCAAATTCTGGACTCTGATGACTTCAGGATATTACGCAAAAGTAAGTGCATTTAAGTAAGCACATTTGTACTGAAATGTGAACAAAGTAAACATTCATCCATTTTCTGTACCGCTTTGTCCCCACGGGGGTCGCGGGCGTGCTGGAGCCTATCCCAGCGGTCATCAGGCAGTAGGCGGGGGACACCCTGAACTGGTTGCCAGCCAATCGCAGGGCACATAGAGACAAACAACCATCCGCACTTGCACTCACACCTAGGGGCAATTTAGAGTGCTCAATCGGCCTATCAAGCATGTTTTTGGGATGTGGGAGGAAACCGGAGTGCCCGGAGAGAACATGCAAACTCCACACAGGGAGGGCCGTAATCGAACCCGAACCCTCCTAACTGTGAGGCGGACATGCTACCCAGTGCTCCACCGACCCACCATTCCCATCCCTAGTATGCTCGAATGTATTCACTCGTGCTTTTGAGTATGTTTCAACGTATTTGCAAGTACGTTGGAACGTTCACACAAACACGATCAAACGTATTTCTGAATACATTCGAATGTATTTAAATACACATATTTGTCAGTCAAAAAATGTTTACAGCTCACTGCTTCCATAGCCTACGTTTGATAATAATCAGTGTTCCAAGTAGCAAGGTCAAAAAACAAAAATACATCATCTCAATGATTCTGACTGATCAATGTTACTTATATTATAAATTACGTCTAATTCACTACCAGAATGGCATAATACAATAAATAAAATTCCTTTCAAGCAATTTATGAAGATGCACAATTTAAGACTTTAGAATAATTCTAGGTACTCGACCAAAATAAATAACTTTTCTTCCCTTTCTGTTTTCCCAGAGGCCAGTTCTGCATCAGTTCCAGGTGAGTGTACAGCACAATATTAACCAATATTGTTGTTGTCACAGATGATGCACAAATGAATTCACCCAACCATGGCATATTAAAACTTTATGTAAATGTATTTGTTTAGAACTAGGATGATAGTCTCCTTTTAGCAATTTAGACAATTGGCCATTTCCTATGTTGTATTACACCGGATGTGGCTAGCAGCTAATCATATTTATTTACAAGCTTTAATGCACCAGTTAAGCAAACTCACTCAGAAACACCTAGAAGTGTTCATTGAAACAATGCTATTCAATTCATAAAATTCAAATCAAAAGTGCACACTCAAAATAAAAATGCAATACAGTTCAGTGCATAAATGTTTTTGTGTTGCTGTCCACAGAGGAGCTTTGTACACTGGTGATAACTGAAGCCTTTCCAGAAGATTCTGGTTTATTTACGTGCATCGCCCATAATTCCTTTGGCACAGACTCATGCTCTGCCATGTTGGATGTTTACAATGGTTTGTTATTCCTCTCTCTGTATATCATAAATTGTGGAGCTCTTTTTTTAATTACTGTGTCCAGAGCAACACAATAGTATCTAAATGTCAAACGAGTGTACTAACAGTACCCACGACCCATAAAACCCATGTAGACCTCGAGGAGCAGCTGGAGATAGAGGCGATTCGCCAACAGGAAACAGAGTGCTTTATGGAGTCCAATGAAGCAGATGTCCAGCTTGACAGTGCTCCTCTACATACTTATGAAGACGTCCCTACTGTGCTGGCTGACCCTTTGATTGCTCCCCCACCCGCAACGGACTGGCCCAGCAGCTCCCTGGAAGATGTCACAAGTGATGTTGGGTGAGTCCATGATACATTATGTTCATGTGTCTGATTAAATCAACCTTAGAATATATCACTTGTGAAGGCCATCTTGAAATCTAATAATAATTCCATTAAACAAATTGTGTTCATTATTCCCTCCAGTAATTTCTCCTGGCTGCTTGTAATTTTTTGGGAGGGGTCAATCAATCATTTACTCAGTCATATCTCCCCAAAAAATCTAATTTACAAGTACTCAAGTGTGTATATATATATATATATATATGCAACTCATAGTGCTTTACATTAATTAAAAGCATGATCAAATGTTTTTCCATTTGTATATTTCCATTGTTTAACTTAAAAGGATGTCACTGTTGGAAAAAGTTCGTTTTCTATCACAGGTGTTCATATTTTTGTCAATTTTCCATTAAGTAATGGGACACGTTGACATGTTGTATTCAACAAATGAGTCAAGATGGAAGGCTTTAAGTTGCAAATTATATTTCGAAGTTTATTGTTGGTGAGTTCTAAAGTGCAGTGAATGAATAAACCACCAGGCGGCGCTTCCGCTCAGGCGTTGGCGGGGCAAAAAGCAATCAAGTGAAGCTTGTCTTCCTTGCAAGCCTCTTCTCGTCTTCAGTCGAGCGTGCGAGTTTGTCCTCACCTGTCTGGTGTTGCTTCTTGGCTATTTTCGTCAATTGTTGAAGGAAAAGCACCAATTTTACTGCGTGTCAAGTTCAAACACAAAGGTCCATAGAAGTTTTCAAAGGTAAGATATATCTTAATATTTTTTTCCCCCCAAGACTTTCTTTTCATGACCAATAATGCCTTTTTGAAGCGCGGTGTCATCCAACCCTTAAGAGGACGCGCGCTTCACAATGAATGAATGCCGAGTATGTTTTGGGAAAGGATTTGAATAATTTTGAGTAACTTTTTTTGTTGTCCAAAAAAACAACAACCTCTAAATTGTGATTGAGACCGTTTTGAGAAAGTGTCCAAACTATTTGAAGGACGAGGTTGTCACTTTTGCTGGTTTGCACGATGCTGCAGTAGAAACATGCTCACACCTGTTGCGCAACGCTAATTGACTTTGGAATGATTGAATTTGTAACTCCATGTAGCCATTCTTAACTCACCATTCTAACAAATACGTATATTATGTCATGTCCATTTCCATTTACCTTGATCTAAAGAGAGGGCTCACTTGTTAATGTCCAGTCTGCAGATTGCATGCCAAGTGGCATCTCAGAATAAATTATGAGCTCATTCGAGGGCGGTAATATTTCTCTGCCTGCATGCTTGTCACTTTGCCAATGAGTCTACAACCAAAGCGAGTTTTTTCCCGACTCTTCCCACTGAAGTGTTTATGTTTTCTTGTTTGTTTCAAAACAAATCTATTAACTGGTATGATCAGAGAATGTTGGCACGGATGCTTTGGCTTTTTCTGCTGACAGTGACGTGTCCTATCTATATCAGGAAGTCTCCCGAGCTATATTATCATCTGTAATGTGAAGTGCAGACATGGCGACTTTTGTCCTTCAGAGCTTTCTTTCCTCGCTACGACCAACATTTGTTTACATCATATCGGTTTATATGCATGTGTACGTACGTGCGTGCGTGTGCGTGCGTGCGTTCGTGTGTGTGCGTGCGTGTGTGTGTGTATACACATACTAGGTATTTATTTGTGTGTGTGCACTCGCACACAAGTCCTAGGAGAAAATCTATGCAAGCACAGAAAGAACTTGCAAACTCCACACAAGGCCAAAACCTGGATTCAAACTGCCAACCTCCAAACAATCAGATGGATATATTTTACCACAATTTAACCGTGCCAAACTTAAGGCATTACATTGCAAATATGTGATTGGATTGTATTGATGAAATCTATCCTATTTTTCCCGTGGTGAAATAGCGATGCACATATGTAAGCGAATGGGCAATAGCAGACTTGAAGGTGATGAGATTGAGCTCCTTTGCTTCTATTTTTGAGGAAATGTTGACTGTAAATGCCAGAGCACAATGGTCAGATGGTATTGTTCACTTTGCCGTTGTCAGGCACAGAGGATGAAAAGGATAGTGCCCTCTTAGCCGTCCGTGCTACACAAACATTGTGTTTGCATGCATGCATGTGTGAGTCACCAGTTGTGTGCCTGCACCTGCCAGCTGATGTCCAAATTCCTCGACCAATATAGCTTTGACCACTTAATCTCTTTCTCCCTTACACACAGTCTGGAATCAGCCAGCATGAACACTGGAAATTGTTGAATTCTCATCCCTGAAGCACAGCCCATTGATACTGAAATCAATGTTAAAATGTACACAGATAATCATCAAGGGTTATAATAATGTAATGATAATTATGTTAACTACATAGCTGATGAAATGCACAATGACGTGGGATAAATCCTGAGTACCCACAGAAAAACTCCAGTTGGTCGGTCGGGCTTGAGTGGAAATTTAAGCTAGGGACTTCTCAACAGGTCGGCATACCTGCTAACTAGTAACAAACTTAATGATAACCACCATGATGCCCATCATATGACAAGTTTGTAAATTCACTGTAGATATATTTTACTGCTCTCATAAAGAGTAATCTCCCAAGATCTAAAGTGGTGCTTGGTGTCCTTCAATTTGTAGGTCTGTAGAGTCAGTTCAGTATAAACATGGGAAGGTTGTTAAAAGCATGCACAGACCAAGCAAGACAGAAAAGCTAAAAGCAAGATGTCCTGAAAACAGAAAATGCCCAGCAAAACAAATGAGGATTAAATGGGAAGAAACTGGAATCTGAATCTGTGACCAAACTGTAAGAAGACGCTTAAATGAAGTGGAATTTATTTACAGACAAGCTCAATGAAAACAGTCACTAACACCTAAACAGAAAAAAGATAGGTTACAATAGGCAAAGGAAAATAAATTGTTCTCTGTTGGGATACTTGGATGCTCTGTTAGTCCGGATCTCAATCCAATTGAAAGTCTTTGGTGGAAATGAAAGAAAATGGTTCATAACAAAGAGCTCCAACCTCCAAAGCTGATCTGGCAAAAGCAATCAGAATAAGTTGCTGCCAATAACTGATTCTCTCTTTGGACATAGGATTGTAGTTAAGGTATCTGTAGTTTGAAACATAATTTTAAAATCCAATTCAAAGTCGTCTGCTGCTGTCTCTCTCAGTGTCCAATGACCAAGAAAAAAAGGCTAAAAGACTTGTTGAAACCTTTCCCTGGAGGGTGGGAGCTGTTTGTTCAAACCTTTTGTTCAAATAGTGCACACCAACCCAGTTGTGTAGCCCTCACCATTCATTCCATGATTTTATTATTTTTATAATCATACTGGATACATCAATTCGATACCCGGTCAGGGGACTATATGCAGTCACATGTCAGTGTCTCCCCTGTGCCAGTCCCAAGCCCGGGTAAATGCAAACGCTTGCGTCAGGAAGGGCATCCGGCGTAAAAACTGTGACAAAAACTTCTCATGCGAACGATCTGGACAAAACGAATACTTCGCTGTGGCGATCCCTGAGGGGAAAAGCCGAAAGGAGCCATCACTGGATATGTAAACCTCTGAAGTCACTCAACCACACCAGCAGTTAAATGTTTGTACCAAAATAGTCCTCTAGGAAAAAACAACAACTATGCTAGTCTATCTACTGGTGTCATTTACGATCTCTCATCTGTGGTGTAAGAATAGCCACAAAAAAAAGTTGAAACAAAACCAAGCTAACAAATACTATTTGGTATACAGAATTAAAGCTACTCTCTCAAATACAAAACTGACAACTGGTGCCATGATGCCACAATAGTACACAGTGTAGTTTGAAAGATGAAGAACAGGATTAGAACTCATGGGGTTGTTTGTCAGTTTTCTACTGCGGGTGAGTATGAACCAAAGAAATCATTGATATTTGTAATGGCTATGTGGATCACACTTAGACTCGCCTCTGTCTGTTCTCGCCCTATCCTGGCTGGAACCGTTGTATTTCAAACTGCTGGATGCTTTCACCCAGGTTTCAAGAGAATCTGCTTGTCAACCACTCCTCGGAAGATCACTTCAGTCAGGACCAGCGCTCAGAGGTCCAGAGGTCTCCAGAGGTCACGGTCTATCCGCCCAGTCCTCATCCTCCATCTTCACCGCTACCACCTGCACAAGTCAAAGGAAAACACCCAACGCCCAAGTTGTTTACTCCAAGCAAGCTTCGTTTCAATGTAAGATTTTTTTTTTTTTGTCAAACTCATTTAGCTACCAATGTTCTCCCAGTCTACCAGCTAGCCTTGTTTACTTGTTGATGCTCTTCTTTTGTCCAGTCCTCCCCAATAGGAGGCAACACTATGAACCTGTCAGACCTGCCTACCTTTAAGCCCGGTGCCTTCCCTCCCAGTGCTTTCAACTATGCACGGCCAAGACACTTTATTCAGTCGCAATCTGCCTTCCAGGTACCCAGCTACGAAAGTGTGATAAGGGAGGCTCAGGAGAACCAGAATAATTGCCAGGAAAACCTGACGTGTTCCAAGCATAGTTCAATTGTCCCTGAAGCGCAAAATCAAACTACAAGGATGTCTTCACATAGCCAGTCATTGTCAAAGTCCTTGTCTCAATCTCAGTCACAGTTTCAGTCACTGAGCTTTACTCCAAATCAGACACAGCCTAACGGGACAAGCAAGTCTTCACCATCCTCATCCAGTCTGAGCTCACCCACTTCCTCTGCCGCTCCTCCTCACTCCTTTGTTGCCCCTTCTTCCTCGCGCGTGACCATGCGCTCCAGCATAACCCTCACCCCTAGCATCCCAAGTGCAAGTGGTCTTGGCAGTGCCACTCTGCCAGCCAATCAGAACACCATGTCTGCTCCTGCTGCCTACCTCTGTTCTGTGTTGCCCTCACAGTCCTCTTTCTCCTCATACTCCAAACTGTCCCCCAACTCCACTCCATGTTCATCCGCCTCCCCATCCCGCTCCCCGCGAGCCCCTTCAAGCCCTCACCTCCCCGTAAAAGAAGCCGCTCCCTCTTCCGCTCCTCAGCAGCCTCCTCTGTTGTCGCCTTGCTCCAACCTCTCTCCCACCACCTCCTTGCTGCCTCAGCCCAATACACCCAACAGTCCCAACAGAGAGTCGCCTGCTGTGGTCTGTCTGCCCGCCAACTACAAGGGGACGCCGAGCACGTGAGTAATCACTTTCACATTCATGTCCATTTTAATCATTAGCACCTCTATTATGAGTACCGTATTTTTCTGACTATAAAGCACACCGGACTATAAGGCGCACCTTCAATGAATGGCCCATTTTAAAACTTCCAATTTCAGACGCAAAAAATTACTTTATAATCACAAAATAATGATCCATAGTCTTTTTGAGTCATGATTTATAGTCTTCAGTGGGCCACTTATGATTGATTTCATGACACAATGCTTCGGGCCAGATAAAATTTAGAAATTTGGTCCATATATAAGGCGCACTATCAGCTTTTGAGAAAATTTTAGATTTTTAAGTGTGCCTTATAGTCAGGAAAATACGGTAAATGGATCCCTGCTTAGTCTCAGGGATGAAAAACATGAGCAAAATAAAATTCTACTATATGTACTGTATTTTATATTTTGGCTAGAATGGGTAGCATTTTGCCAACCTGTGGTAGAAATATTGCAATATTTCTCATTAACATTGGAACTGTCACATACCTTTGTAGTTCATTATTTTGAATGTGTATCACGGTTAAGGTGTAAATTGGGGTTTTTTCTGGGAGAAATTCAAATTTTCTTCATGAGCCAGTTGTTGTATTTTGTTGTACTTGTCATTTCTTAAATTCCTTTATTTAAATCAGTGACATGTACAGGAGTCAAAAAATAGAATCATTGGTTCATGAAGCAAATTTGAAGCATCATGTTACCATCAATACAAATTGAGGTTGACCTCCAAGGGTCAACTATATTTCAAAATCTTCGTCTGCTAGCATTCTAGTTGGGGTCTGAATTTCTTGTGCCCCCTTTTGGGGACTGCCAAATCAGAAGGTCCAGTATGCCTCCATTGCTTCACGACCTAGCAGCTACACATCCTGTCTCTCGAAGTTAGAGCAAACTGAATGAATCAAATAGATTAACAATGAATAAACTGTTACTTGATGTTTTCTTGGGACTGAATGGGAGCCCTGATGACTGGTTTATCAAAAAACATTTCTTCTTATTCACAAACTTTCAATTCATTTGTCTATCCCAGTCTTCCTAAGCCTGTTCCCAAGAAAGCTGTAGCTTCTCGGCCGTCTTCCTCTCGCTCCACAGATGAAGAAATCCAGGGTTCCAAAGATGCTCTCATTCAGGATCTGGAAAAGAAGCTACGGTCAAAAGAAGTGAAGAGAAGAAATAGCCAGGTATGTGGCAGTGTTATTTTTTTTTTTCTAAAAGTAAATAAATCAACTGAATGCACATCAACATATCAATTAATGTATAATTCTTTGGACAGAAACTTTCTTATGAGGAGCGCATGGCTCGAAGGCTGCTGGGCCCAGACAACGCCAACTGTGTGTTTGACCAAGACAGTCTTTCAGACTCGCAACTTGACCAGGTGATGTCAACCTTTCTTAAAAGGTTTAAATTGCACAACGTAGTGCAGCAGTTAGCGTGTTCGGTAGTTATGGGAAGGAAAAAAAAAGTCAGATAAAAAGTAATAATCACTTATCAACAAAGCACAGTTAATAATAATAATAATTATTATTATTAACAATGATAATAATTATAATTATTCCTTTTTATTAGTTTGTTTATTTTCTTATTTTTATTATTTATTGGTAAAAAAAAAATGTTTTATTCATCCACCCAAATTCCAACTTAAATAAATCAATATATAAAAACAATAAATTAAAGTACATGCCAACGGTTCCTTCTGTGCACAGCTTGGCCAGTTAGGACCAATGTGGCGTGGTGAATGTATGGCAATATGCATATAGAGGGATCAAAGTAGAAGAAGAAAGTCGCAATTGACATTTTGGGAATATAACTCACTTTTCACTGATTAGGGAAAATATATGACCTATGACTCTTGTTTTACACGTGATACACACTTCATTTGCATAAAAATACTGTGTATCTCGTAAAGTCAGTCTGTAAAACGGGTTGTATATATAATCGTGGAACTTGATGAGAATTTTCTATTAGCCAGTCGGTACAATTTCCAATTCACTGCTAAAATTAGCACTGACAAAGTTACTAAAAGAAAACATGTATTTGAATCTCAGACATGTTTCTATTCGAAACTCCTATCTGAGCTATTGTACCATGTAGGATAGTAAGTAAAGCCAAATGAAGCATTATTTCATGAAAGACTTGCATACAATGATGTGCTGTCTTTTAAGCTTTCACCATACAAGTGTTTCAATTTAATGTTTTTTTTTTTCTCTATTCTAACATTTATGTGATTGTGAGAAGCCAATATCGACATCACAATTCAATTTTGATAAATTGCTCCATGTTAATGTACACTATATTCAAATCCCCATCAGCTTTCATTGTGCCAGTAAGTGGCTGATTGATGAGCTGGTTTCAGTTTACCTGTCTGGGCCTCCTGCATGCTACATATTCTCTGAAAATAGCACCATGGTGACACAAGATCGATTTTCCCGATTATGTGCACATACAAACAAATCACCAACTTGCCTTGTTGGTTTTCATTATTATAAAAGCCTGCAATGAGCTGATCTGTTTTCTTCTATTTATTACAGCCAGATTCACCAGAAGGAAGACACACTGGCGGGCTATGGTAAATACATTGTAAAATAAATGTTTGGAAACTATTTTAGTAGTTTTGGGAGACGATGGGATAGAATAATGGGTTCAGTTCAGTTGTGTATAAGTTAAGGGCAAAGTATATTGAGCTAAAAAACTCCCTAGAAATGACAAGACACTGAAAAGATTGGCAATGGTTCTTTTTGGGCCAAGTCCCAGCTCAAGAGTAAATGTGAATAGCAATGGTAGTGTTCAGCTCAATTAAAGGTCAGTCATGTGATAATGAATGAATGAATTTCATTCTTGGATATGTTTTACGGCACACACATTGGTTGAATGCAACATGGGGTTTTTGAATTTGCAAAATAGGGTCAGCTGGATGAATCATCTGATGTGGTATGTGTGGCACGTGAACTAATAAATGAAACTCTTATGAATCCAACTTTGTTTTCCCCTAACAAACAATAACAAACTTTTGGGTGTATAATTTCCATAGCTAGGAGTGTTATGAATGAGGACACGATTGTGTGTGTTGTGAATCTACTCACTTGGTGTTGAAACACAGCGGTCATAAATAAATAGTCAGTCGCTTCCTTGCAGGGGGAAGCACCACTGTGGGACAGATGAACGGGGGAATGAGGGATCAGCTATCCAGGAGAAATGTTACGCCCCTCGCTTCCTGCAGATCCCTCAAGACCTCACTGTGGAGGAGGGCCGCTTCTGCAGAATTGACTTCAAGGTGAGACACGCAATCACAATTCAAAGTATCACTTGGGGCATACAGGACAGATATGTCTGTCAATTAAAGGTCGAGAGACGTTTTCTTTGAAGCTGCAGATACACGGTACTATTCCGACCTAAAATAGTCTTTACTCTCATTCAGGTCGGAGGACTCCCTACACCAGATATCTGCTGGTATTTGGATGGGAAAGCCATACGTCCAGATGACTACCACAAGATGTTGGTTTGCGAGAAAGGGATGCACTCATTCATCATAGAGATTGTCACGGTGCACCATGCTGGCGTGTACGAGTGTGTTGCCAGGAACCGGGCAGGAGAAAGCAGATTTACCCTGAGGCTTGATGTCATAGGTAATCATACATGCAAAGGTCAACCCTGATTAAAAGAAGACACCAATAGTCCCGATCCAAAGACTGAGAAAACTCCGGAAAATAACATTGATATCTATCTTCCATTGATTATGGGCAGGTCAAAACAAATATTATGCATTTGTTCATGGTATTACTGTATATTTTTTGCCTTGGAATTTGTTTTGTTTTCTGACTTTTTTTCGCTGATTTAAAGTTATTGATTAAAACTGCTCATGCCTACCATCTTGCCTTAAAGCAACGTGTAGTAATGTTGTCAATTGTTTTCCCTCTGCAGCCCAGGAAGCTCTCCGCCCACCCACCTTTGTTCAAAAGATGTCAAACTTCAGAGCTTTTGAAGGCGACACCGTGAGGTTAGAGTGCAAAGTGGATGCGTCGCCTCCCCCTCAACTCTTTTGGAAGAAAGATAAAGAAATGCTACGCATAGATCCAACAAAAATGAGGTGAGCTCCATCACGATCCATTCTCGCTAGAGTTCAAACCAGATACAAACTTTCCTAGTAGAGGTATTGTTTCAAATCAATCTCTGTGGTTGCACGTTCATCTATGTAACGTTAACCACAATGTCCTCTTGTCCATTGCTGCAGCCTGTACCAAGACGGCTCTGGCAGGCAGTGCTTGTTGATAGACAGGGTGTCCAAGTCCGACGCGGGGTGGTACACGCTCTCGGCTATCAATGAGGCTGGCATGTCAACATGCAACGCCAGACTGGATATAAGCTGTAAGTCCACCAAGACCTCTTCCTCTCTCAGTTTTCCACCGGAAAAGCCCAGTAGACGGTGAAATCTAACAACCGATGGAGGATGTCCTGGACTTAACGCCAGACTCAACCCAATTCTAGACCTTGAAAGGCATCAAATAAGTGTAATACATTACACCATCAAACAGAAACCTGATTAGCATGTGAGCTGTTGCTCTGGATCACAACATGCTGCATGTGGACCACAAACGTAAACGATAAGGTCCGATCACTGGACAGAGGCAGCTCACTGGACAAAGGTTTGGGGTTGACGTCCTCTTTAATCATACTGTTGTTCATGGTTATGAGAAATAATAAAGTTCTGCCATGTCTAGTTATGTCAGTGCCTTTGGTGTTTGCACATATGAAAATAATTGATTTGGCAGTAGTACAAGGAAAGCTGTAGTACTCAGTCATGTTAAATGACGTTTCATATTTTCAGGTCATATTGTCGTATCGAGCCGTATTGTGTGCATGCTGTACATGTCCGTGTCAGTGACATTGGAGGCACAGAGCCAGTTCTGCTCCATGTTGTGGAGGACGAGTTATTTTCAGGCACCTGGCATGAAGGGAATGTCAACCCTTTCACTGAAGGACCACTTATGTGTTGGTTGCACTTGCATTTTTTTTCAATCTTGTTTTTAAATGACTAGAGTCTTCAGGTTAAGAGAATTTCAATTGATGTGTTTAGTCCTTCCTTTTTTTATGTCCTTTCCAGGCCGAGCAGTCCAACCCATGAAGACGGCGCCTCCTGGCTCCAAAGCGTTGAAAGTGCTGTCCTCTCTGAGCCACGTGCCGGCAGTGACAGCAGATCCCCACGCCCAGCACACCGCCCCCCTGTATGAGAGTGAGGAGCTGTAGATGTTTTCAAAACACACACACGGACGCACACACACATACAACTCAGAATTGTCAAACCACTCGCGCAGTATTTTAGAAATTCGTGTTACCGAAGTAAACCAAAGATTGTTTCGCTGACATGCGTGCTCGTCCTCACTCCGCCGACTCTTTAAAATCTTCAGTCTTGATGTTGTCCATGACTGCATTTACCGTTTCAGGCAACAGGAAGGAAGCAAGTAAGCCGCCGCGCTAGCTGTCATGGCATCTCTCAGTAACGTGCGTTGAGGTTGGTCACTTACTGAGTGTATTAATAGTTGTGTAGTGACAATTGCCTCGTTTTACCTAGTAGCTAAACAGACGCACAGTCTACGTGGAAACCTGTCAGCATCATATCATGAAGTACATATTGCATGGAATGTCTTGAAACATTGACGTCAGTCCTTTGTCAAGCTTAAAGATAGCCTCTGTCAGAAATGTGAACGTTGGACCCACTCACTATAGTAGCCGCCCTCAGTTCAACATCAATGGAAGAGAATACAGTATTGCACTTTAGTCCTCCCACCAGTCTTGTGACTGACTCAACCCCGTTGCACGCACCACCATCCAAAATACAGTATTGTTTGTTTTTCAAGTTGAGTGCTAATATGGAGTGCATGTGAATGATTTTATTTTAAGATATTATCTATGTTTCACCTATTGCCCTGCTATCAAACTTTGTGATATTCATTCTCATTGAGTCAACACGTGTAACTTGAACTAACAAATAGACCTTCCCTATTTGGAAACTCAAAAGGCCATATGCCCAACACCTTTTTAATAAAGTGGAGGTAAATTTCCCATTACAATGAGAAATGTCTCTATATAACTCTTGATTTGAATCCAGTATGTTCTGCATTTGAACAGCAATTACTGAAACGTTAGGCTGCAAGGTATTCTCTTCAAATCCTGTTTGTTGTGTCAATTGTTTAAGCATACCAATGGAAGAATGCGGAATAAACGCAATATCAACTAGGCTTTGCGTCCTCTGTTAACGGTTATGTTGAGCTGATGCCCGCCATCAGGAAGTAATTGGCGTGAGGTGGAGTAGTGCCATACCCATTCTTAGATTTGATGAAAATCAAGAAGATTGGATATGTTCCGTTTATTTAAAAAAAGTTGCAAAAATATCAAAAGCACAAGAACTTGACTAAAAAGATTAGATTACATCAGCCAACCAAAGTACGCAGTATACAAACATCGGATCACTGATTTGTCTAAACTGCTGTAAATCTGCGGTCCTTACATATACAGTATACTATAATAGTGTATTATACAATGACAATCATACATGTTTACTTGTACAACAGTGTATAATCCAGAAAGAAATGGAAGTTTATGTACAAACAATTTAAACCGAAAGGCACACGCAAAATGTTTCTTTCACAGGCTATTGACAGTCGAGTGGGTTTGAATTACAAATGCAGTTCACAAACTAAAACGTGCTTTGAACAGCATCTTGTGACAAAATTTTTCATCGACAACTGCTCATTGTGAAGGTTGTGCCCAAACCTTGGGGGGAAAAAATAAAATAAAAAATGAAGCATGTCAGGTAGGTGGCAATCACGAATATTGTACCAACAAGTTCACATTTAATAAAATACTATGAGCAAACTGCAGATGACTTCTTGTAAACAAACGCACACAAAACATTACAACCAGGAATATTGTTTTGAAATAACCAGATGATCTGTGTGTCCATCATAATTGTCAGTGACCTAATGAAAAGAAAAGGGCAGGAAGCCAGCAGCTGGTTAGAAATTGTTCAAGTCCTTCCAGCAGGTCAAATTTCCACATCGCTTTCTTTATCGTTATCATGTTCACCATCGTAGAACTCGTTGGCTGCTTCCGGCCTGTGAAAAGGAATTCAACTTCAAACGGGTAGTCGATGAATATTTGTCATTGTCGTAGTTGAAGTGTGTGTAATCTAACCTTGTGTAATTTTCCTCGCCGCCTCGCTCATCTGGATCTGGTTCATCATTGCGTTCGTAGCTCAGCATGTCCGAGGGCACGTCGTGGATCTGAACACTGGGTGCGTGGTTCAGCATCTTCAAGTTTTCAAACACCGTCTGACGGATCTGCTCCAAATACTGCACCCGTCAACCCATCCAAAGGAATGTGAAAGGTGTGCTTCGAGATGGTCATCAACACCAGAACACAGCAACTAACTACACTGGATTTTTACCTGTCGCGAGTTCTGATTTTCTATTCTGGTGCTGACATCAGGATGCAGCGTAAAGTCTGGAGCAAAGTACTCAAAGTACTCTGGAAGGATACAAGGCAATATTTGACGTGATGTAAAAGTACAATACTGTTCCACAGGTGCTGACTACAAAATGGCTTATCCACTAGATGGCGCCCAAGACAAAGAATACCAAACAACATGCATTGCCGTTGTAATTTTAGAGAAAGGAGGTTGGAGTAACTCACCACTGTAAGGTAACTCGTCGCTGATTGACTCATCTAATAACAGAGACGTCTCAAAAGTCCTAGAATGCAATGAAGCAAAGCAAGTATAAGCAAACCTAAAACTGCTTTGTAAGGTGTCTAAGAAGTATAGTGTTTTATTATTATAACAGCATGTCATGGTATTCCCTAAAAAGCACGTAAATATTTTGGGGGGCATGGTGCCAAGAGTGTGCATGCGCATAAATTTACCAGCATCGAGCCACATTCCGAACTGTGTATCCGCCTCCTCCCAGGACCAACAGAGGAATTTTGAAGCTCTTGACAAACTCTACGCACTCGCTGCACGAGGAGACAAAACGGTTCAACTTAAAGAATATGACGATATACAATGGAGTGTAAAGAAGAAAAAAAAAAAACAAGACTACAAACCCGTGTCCTCGTATGCTGAGGTTAAAGCAGCCCAACCTGTCACAGCCCAGCGAGTCTGCTCCACACTGAAAGATAGAACCTTGTCCGTGTTGCTTGCATTTCAGCAAATGTAACACAATTTGGGCCCTAGTACATAAACGTGATGTTTTCATCAACTGTCTTAGTGATGACGGACTTAAATTAATTAAAGGTTAAGTGTGTTTTTTGTTTTGTAGGATACTAGATTTTGGTAACATTGTGTGATGCGTACCTGTAGAACAATGCAAGTAGGCTGATAGAAATCCACCACCTGCTTAATAACTGGCTGGAAAAGCTGCCTGTAACCTAACACACACAGACACACAAACACACAGTCTGAGTATAAAAACGTGTAAAACACTCAGTGATTTACGCTGTGGGACTGCGCCTAACTCACTCTGGTCATCAATGCCGTCCCTGAGAGGGACATTGAGGCAGTAGTAGCGGCCGCTCTCAGCTCCGACCTCATACATGTCACCTTCAGCAACACACACACATAAACGCCATTAATGCTCGCTTGCAGAAAGAGACGAGCACACGATCTCAAAGCAGCGCATTGACCTTGTGATTACTTTTTCCCATTTGTCCAGTCACACAAATTTGAAAGAAAGAAATATGGAGTCTCATTCTAAATATGGGCTTTCAATTCAATATTTCAACAAACAGATGTAAATAGATCCACTTCAAGATTTTACCAAGTTTGTAGAATGTCTTGTAAGTCATCAGGGACACAACGGTCCTGCTAACACCCGCCGCCCTCCACCACGCCATGGACATTGCATTTAATGATTTCTCAGAACGCTTAAAAAGAGCGCTCACCTGTGCCAGGGAAAAAGTAATTGCCATATTTGTGGAAGGACACGGTCATGACACGGTCGGTAAGGTAGAAGGCTTCTTGCACGCCGTCGCCGTGGTGAATGTCTATGTCGATGTACAGAACCCTGGGGTGGTATCTAATACGCACACGCACGAGTCAAAGACTGTATGTCCATTGCTCTGGCGGAGCCATAGGTAAGATCTCGTTGTGCGTCATCTTACTTGAGAAGCTCCAGTATACTGATGACTATGTCGTTGACGTAACAAAATCCCGACGCCTGCAAACAACACAGACAACTTTGCACTGTAGTCAGCCGCTACGTGACTAAGAAACAATCAAAACAAAAGCAGAATGTCAGAGCAGCTTTTGTGCGAACGCGGATTCTCACCTCAAACTTTTTGGCATGGTGTAATCCTCCAGCCCAGTTGATGGCAATGTCACAAATCTACAAGAAAACAAAGAACGACTATCAATAAATACAATCATTAAGAACAACATAGATAAATGCCAAAATAATGTACATTTATACATTTCATTGAAGACAAAATGTGTGTTACCTTGTGATTGAGTTGTGTGGCGCCTTGCAACGAGGCTCCCGTATATCTGGAGCAGAACTCAAAAAGACCTGGAAAGACCGGACTGAGACACACAAATAGACATGAGCTGAATAATTACAAAAATAATTATTGATGCACCCAAATTTCAAAAAACACGCCTGACAGGCCAATTGTCCACCCCCAATTATTCATAGGTATGATTGTGAGGATGAATGATTGCATAGCAATATATTTGAATGATTTGTCCTTCATGAGAAATGCTCAAGAAAGTGACTCACCAGTCATCTCCTACATTGAAAGTATTCAGGCTCTTGGTGAAGCCCTGCATGTTATTGGGGCTGACCTTCTGCAGGAAGTCAATGTAGTCTTCAGAATGGAAGCGACACATGTCGTGCTGTGATGCTTTGTATGGTTTAAACACCTGCAAAAAAATATCAAGAATGCAGTCGCTCTTGAACTGGATGCAGTTATATAATCAAGTTTATTTACATAACCCTTAATCTCACAAACATCTCAAAACAGTTGACATATAGTGTCAACATTGTGAGGAAGTGCATTTTGTTTTTTGGCTTGTTATTGTGTTGACCTCACCATCATTTTCTTATAGAGTCCATAGTGCAGTACCAAGCTGTGAGTCAGGGACAATCGGTGAGGCTTCATAGGATGACCGGCACCTAAATTCGCAAAACACGATACATCATTTCCATCGTATTGTATGTTTTTTTTTTTATTCTACCTTTGTAAATAGATGCTCATCTTTCAAATTTTTAATTTAAATTGGCAGATAGAGTGCCAAATATGAAGCATGAACACCTTACATTATTGCAAATACGCCTCAGTGGAAAAAGCGAATGTCGAGCTTCACATTTGAATAGACGCATGAATAACTACAGAAACGTTCCCTGTAGTATATACTAAAGTGTTGTTGTTTTTCTTAATAAAAAAATATTTATATATATCAGCGTTTGGATTCTGTAGGCCCAATGGCGAACACACATTTCGTTACTTACCGTAATGGAAGTTCCCTACGTCAGGGTCATAGAAATACGACGTCCTGTTCGTCATTCTGAGAGATGTGTTGTTTCACTCGATTTGTGGCCGCCGTAACAGCTATATAAACGACATTTTGTCTTTCAGTTAGCAGAGGTAGCCGCTGCCATGGTAAAACCAGAATCGGAAACGTCATCAGACAGCGACAGTCATGACAGAGAAGGGCGGGGGAGTCTGGCGAGCGAATGTAGCAAATGTTGAATGGTTTTAGTATAATAATAATAATAATAATAATAATAATAATAATAATATATGGAGAAACCCCACGCAGGCACGGGGAGAACATGCAAACTCCACACAGGGAGGGCCGGGGGTGGAATCGGACCCGCAACCTACGAACTGTGAGGCTAACGTGCTAACTAGTGTGTCACCGTGCTGCCTAGGCAATTCAGAGATTATATATATTTAGCAATGATAAAGCAATATGTACAATAACGAAAGCGGGTCTAGTAACTAAATAACAATAACACTTTAAAAAAAATATGTATTATGTTGATCTGTTCATATTTGACAGAGAATACTTGAACACCACAATGTCCTTTAGTAAGGCTCAATTCCCCAACAATTCTTTTTTATTAGGGTGAGGAATATTTTGCATCTCCAAATGTGTTGCCAACGTCAGTAATGCTCCCTTGTTCATGCTTTTACACAATGTAGTATTTGCTTCTTTTAAAGTCCCCAAGCTCTCATTCAATGAATCAATATCTCTATGGTGATTGATGTTTCGTTGCGTGATCATCTGCTGAGCTTGTGTATCAATCCTATTTTGACAACATATGGAGTATTCTAAGACATTTGCATACACATATTTGCGTATAAAGTATTTTCCTTTTTTTTTGTGTGTGAGGACTGGTTGAAGCCAACCGGTAGAAAGGGCTGAAATAGAATTGTGTCATTTGTGAACGACTCGTTTAAATGAACCGGTGATTTAAGGGGAATATAAAGAATCATTTCAGTAACTGATACATTCCTTTCTCGGTTTTGTTGAGCTCAGTCATATTCGTGTGGTGCCAACAGTGCAGCAACGGTGACTGGAGATGAAGCAGCTGGTGTCATGGACGTTATGATCTTGCTGCACAGTGACTATAATGGTTTGTCGAAATAAGTCCTGTATATTTACATGGTGCTGGCCTGTGGTGTAAAAAAGAAGTAGGGCCGTTGCCTGTGAAAATTACATCAAATCAGCAGATCACACAGTCCCAAATAATAAGGCCCAATCTCAACCGCACCCGTCACATCTCATTTTATGCTGAGATTTGCAAATTTATAAGAACCAAAAAGTGTCCTAATTCACTATAAACTTGAGTGGAAGGGGCCCCGGACTTGGGATAAATCTGAAATGGCCAATTAATTCTTCAAAGGAGTCAGGTGAGAGACTAAAACAGTTGTTTTAAGACCACTAAATATTTTAAAGCATAAAATTGCATTGTTTTTATGCCAGTTTCTACTTGTATTTTGAGAATTTTGAAATAAAAGATTAAATAAAAACTGTGCCCAAAACATAATTGGCTAAGGTTATGTATGATAATATTTAAAATAATTTCTCACAATAATCACTTTTAATCAACATTCACACAGAAACCTGTTTGAATTTGTCATATATTTTTCTATATTTTTAAAGTGTGCTGCACATTATGATTAAACACAATTTTTTGATTTGGTGTGCGCAAATCATTGCTAGGGCAAACTCCTACCTTCCCTCTACTGTGCAAAAAATAAGAATGTTTCTAACACGAGGACCACAATTAGTGCTGGTGTTATTCTTTGTCTGTTGAATAGTTTCTAGAATGTTTGGAAGAGTCACTAAATTAAAAGACAAGTAAGTCGCTGCTTTTGTTCGCTTGCGCTGCTGACACATGAACATCAGAATACATGCGGCACATATTTTTATTTTATCTTCATAGAGGCCATAAAGGCCGCATGAGGTTGGGGGTTCAGGAAAATGAGCAAAAAGTAACAACCAGACCAAAAGTGATCGATCATATCTTCTGTAGTGTTATATATCTAATGTCAATTGGTTGTCAACTACATAATGGTTTATAGTTTAAAATAATAATAATATAAAATAGAATAATCTCCACAGGTGTGGATTTACAACTACCACAGATTTGTGAAAAGAAAGTGAAAGAAGCTAATGATATTATAGACCACTACTGTCCAATCTAATATATTTTTAATTTGGTTTCTGTGTGTGTGTGTGGATTTTAATCAGATACAAAGTTTTGAGATAAGATAAAAGACGTAACCGAAACTGAGGCTCTGCGCTTGGCTAATGAAGCATCCACGCTCTGCTGTCCCAGGATGCACCTGCAGGACCTTTCCCCCCTCCACTTTGGCTCCATGCAAATGAGGCAGGGCAAGTTTCACTTCACTCAAATCACACACCTAGTCCAGGGTCAAGTAGTAACGTAACTCACTGAAGAATATTCTGGTGAGCAGATGAGGACAGAGAAGATGCGATGTGTCTATGAACAAATATCTATATATGTAAAGTCAGTTTAAGATGGGTCAATCAGCAAGATACTTGCTTTAAAATGGACAAATAATAATTGAAAGTTCCAGGAAGGTTGTTTGGGGAAGGGGGGACCTCAAAAACAACACACACTCTTGAACAAAGGTTCTTGCATTGGAATGGACAAATAATTACATTTGTATCATTAATACCATTTTTCTAATGTGTATGTGTAATTTAGCTACCTCAAACATCTCTCCAGACCAATAGGATTCTTGTTTTGACAATTTACCAATACCTATACTAAATCAATGGGATTGTTGAGTATTTACAAACAAATCAATGATTTTATCCTACAAGAAACTTAAACCACATAAGTAATGGGATTCTTTTTATTTAACAAATCAGAGTCACTGTCAGTCAATTTGCACGAACAAAACTTGCCTGTAGGGGTCTGCCCTCATTAACACCTTTAAATTTCTGCATTCTGCTGTGAATTCATTTTTTTACTTTTTAAATGTTAGGTAGATAAGGTCCAAAACGTCCCCACTGAAGGCCCACATTCTAAATGCGGAGCCTAGCTGTCTCTGGTTGAATGATCACTGACGCATAAAGCTCCCCAGTACTTCCTCCCTGGTGCATTTAAAAGCTGCAGGCCCCTTCGACTAGCCTTGCTTCGTTGACTCGCTTGCCTGACCTGCTGCTCACAGACACCATGTTGGGGACCCTCTGCCTTCTCGTCAGCGCTCTGACTTGTGAGACCCTCTCTGGCATTTCTCCTCCATTTTCAAGTCAGGTGATAGCACCTTATTGATTTTCTTCCTTTTGACAGATGGTGATGCAGCCCTGGTGGTTACCCAGACACCGTCGGTCCTGACAGTTCCTGAAGGACAACGAGTTGTTTTTGACTGCAACATTCAGAGGGATGACGACTATGTTGTCAGTTTTTATAAACAAATACCTGGCGACGCTCCAGAGTTTATTCTGTATCATTACCATACGTACTCCTCGCCTACCTTTGGAGAACAATTCCAATCCTCCTCAAGTCGCTTTGAAGTTAAAACGTCCTCTCCTATAAACTACCAGTTCATCATTAAGGAGGCAAAGTCAGGAGATTCTGCTGAGTATTATTGTAGCACATGGGACAAAAGTGCTCAGGAAGTTGTAGCACAGTGATTTATTGAGTGACAAAAACTGCCCATTCTTACTTCTGCTTTTTGTCTAGCCAACATGCTCTGGATCTGCCTCACTTGTTGGATTATTACGCTCATGGTTCTGGGCCTGTTGGTCTTGAGTTAGCAAAAAGGTCTGCACTCCAGGCCAAAAGTCAGCAGGATTCAGGTCCAGTTCAGCCATGACGCCAATGAAGGTAAACGCTATCGAAATGGACGAATGGATGGCTGAACGCTCCATTTCAAAGGGACACCTGTTGAGTATGTCCAAAAACAACGTATCTTAATCATATCTTTTTTACCTCCAAAGCTGGACGAATTTATCCGGATCCAATCCAGGGGGAGATTTCAAATAGAACATGGAAATGCGATGTTCAGAGCCTCAAAGCATGGTTGTTTCTACATGGCCAAGATGTTGCTCTTCGAAGATTCACCTTCCTCTTGACAGACATCTTCATCACCATGATCATTTTGACTGATTAGTTGATTTCCACCACCATTGGATTGATTGATTGATTGATTGATTGATTGATTGATTGATTGATTGATTGATTGATTGATTGATTGATTGATTGATTGATTGAAACTTTGTTGACTCCTATAAACCGACCGACAAGCACAGCCATCCCAGTCGGCTTCCAGGGAAAGAAATATCCGAACCGATCTGCACACGCCGAGGTGGAGTGGAAGGCACCGGCATCGCCGAATGGACAAATAGAAAGAAAGAAAAAAGGAGAAAAGAAGGAAATAAAGTGGAAAAGAGAGAACACTGCTGGGAGGCTGCCACTCACAATGGCGCCATACCAAAAAAAAAAAAAAAAGAGAAGATGAGAGACAAATGAGTGAATATGGCCATCCAGAAGTATTCGGGATTAAAGGCCAATGTCATGAAGAGGCCTGGAGGGAACATTGTGGACGAGTCTTCAGCGTCATCAGTTTTTGTACGACCGTGAGCACAAACGGAATCGCTGTGGTATTCGGAGGAGGAACCAAGCTTTTTGTGACAAGTAAGTCTTTAGAATTCATCTTATTCCCAATCTACTCAGATTCCCAGTTGAGTATGTTTTCAAAATATAATTTTTTTATTTTAGCTTTGCACTTTCACTATTTATTCACAGTATTTGTCAGTGATGCTCACCAAGTCTTGCCTTGTTAGACTCATAGTAAAGCAGTTTTTCTTTCAAAATCAAATTTATTTTATGTTTGAATTTCTGTTTTGATAGTCTATATCTTTTATTTCTATATTTATTTTGTTTGGTCACTTTTGAGGTACACAAATGTGTTGATTCCTTTTCTCGCAAAACTTATTTTACATTTAAATGTATCTTTTTAATAGGCTATATGTTTTTCTTGTTTTTGTTTGGTCACTTTTGAGGTATGTGTTGATTTTTTTCCGTTGATGTTTTACTTTGACAATTTTCATTTTAGTTTTCAATTTTCATTTAGATAGATAGACAGACATATATATTTATGACTAAATGTCAGTATGATTATTATGTCAATATGATTCAGAGCGCCTCTGCAACCCTGCCAACTGTTCCGATTAAGATTTTGTCAACCAAAATTAAGGATAAATTGAAACAAGCTTCTTTTTTTTTTTTTTTAGCTGTTCTGTTCCGTTTACAATTGCAGTTCATTAGTGCAAGGAATCACAAACCGTAGGTTGGGGGATGTTTCTTGTAGTAAATTAATATGTTGTGTTATTCTTCGTTAATTCAAAATATACACTATGTGTTGATTAATCTTTAATGCATGCTGTCTAGTATTCTAGTATGTGTAGGTTGGCTTCTCTGCACCTTTTTTTAGTCCTTGAGGTGCAAAGCTAACCCAAGCAAATGGATTTTTACTCTTCAGGCTCTGACCTCCCTGCCCCCGTGGTGACAGTCTTTCCCCCGGCCAACGCCGAGCTCCAGTCCGAAAAGGCCACCGTGGTCTGTGTGGCCACACAGTCGTCCCCATATGCAGACGTCACATGGCTGGCTCGCGGCCTTCCGGTGAGCGGCGCTGTCGAGACCGGCCCCGCCATGCGACAAGCGGACCAAACTTACACAATCAGCAGTTATTTGACCGTGGAGACATCCGACTGGAACGCGGACGCCACTTACACCTGTAAAGTGTCCTTGGGCTCCAAGTCTGCTGAAAACACCATCAAAAAGTCAATGTGTGCAACCTAGATGGTCAACATTTACATTGTGGGGGCTAACCTGGCCATAGCAATGATGTATTTGCATGCTTGGAGGGAACTTTTCTTTTAACTTTATACTTGCTAGCTTAGAATTCTTCAATAAAAAATTGTCATCAAAGTTTTTGGGCCTGGTAATTACATTTGAATGGTATATATATATATATATATATATATATATATATATATATATATATATATATATATATATATATATACACACACACACACCATACACTTCCTAGTATTCATACAATAATCAATGCAATTTTGCCACATGGAAATATTCCACAAGTCTTTCATGGGTCAAACAGCATACAATCCAAACAGCACAGTCCAGAATTTTCCACTGGTAAAAGCCTGAATCCTCCATGGAGTTCTCCTCACCCATGAAATCACCTGCAGCTTGACGTGTTGACATGCAGCACATGTCATCATGGGCGCCACACAAGAAAGCTCAATATGTACTACCTTGTACTACAACATGAAGCTATACTTCATTTGCCCTCTGTATCATCAAATGTACTTGTTGCTTTAATCCTATTGTGACACACTGGTTTTGCATGGTGAGATTGGATACCTGGTGAGCAATAGAGGGTGTAGAATTTTGCCCAAGGCAGAGTGTGCTTACTATCCTTCTACTTTCGTAGATAGATTTTCAACAAGTTGTAAACAGAGTATTTAAGTATTTGTTTAATATCAACATTTGCTTTTGCATCCAAGGCTGACGCAAGTGACACAATTCCCATGTTTCACTCATAAGTGACACAATTAAGAAATGCACCTTGGCATCAATAGATGGAAAAACAAAAAGTGGCATTAGATAGCTTCAGATACAAAAGACCACCAATGGCCAATGGAAATGGCTCCGCTCATTTACCTTCAATTCAGCACACGAGAGGCAAATGGTCTACCTATCTGGAATCCATGTAGGAAATCGAGACAAGACAATAATAATAAGAATTCAATTCAATAAATAGATTTCTACAATAATTGAGAGTGTTCAGTGCATGCTTTTGTTGTATTTATGAATGAAATTTAATAAGATCCACCACACAGGAGCCCAGAGTGCCGAATCTGTCCTTGATCAAATTCACCAAACCCGTGTTACACCGCCTGCGCCACAACTTAGACCTCTTTCCAGCTAATCTAAAGTTTAGTCTACTTCCGGCCACTATAAAATACCCTTGGTTCGTTGGAACATCCAGCATAGCGGGGTCTGCCAATTCCCTGTTTGGCATTCACAAACTTGGTCAATAAAGCTGATTCTTTAACATTTCAGATCTCTTTCCGCGAGTCATGTATGATTGTCGTTTGGTTACCCTTCACGTCTATCAGCGTAGATTGACGAAACAATGCTTCATAAAAGGTGATATATTCATGAAAGATAACTTTTGGTAATGATTAGGAAAGTGACTTAGCATGACTGACAGCCAAACAAATCACAGCAGAGTCAACTTTTAATTTTGTGCGTTCTCCAACGACTCTTAAAATAGAAAACCTCGTGAAGCTGGACAAGAGACAGGTCGAGGAGGAGGAAGTGAGCAAGGAAATGAGAAAATGATGGAAAACATTAGCACAAAAATGAGGGGGAAACAAGAACGACATTAAAGGGTGGTTGGGGTTTAAAAATGATTGTCATATTTTTTTTGAAATAGTCATTATGACCTCACAGTAGTACATGAGAACACTAATCGGTGAAGAACTGTCCTGTAATTTTTGCTTGATGTGCACCATTGTTGTATTTTGCACTTCGTCTGTATTTTGTATCAGTCCAACACATCACATACATGGTGAACAATGATGACTGTGATGCTTCCTGTATTAAAGACTCTAAAATGGGGGGTAGAATCACGGATCTTCAAGAGAGCACTCATGAGAATAAGAGTTTGTGGCTGGGGATGGAAGTCCTCATACATAAACCAGTTAAGACAGAATAACATGACTGTACACTGAACCTCCAGTGAACATAATCACAATAAACACATGAAATTGCCATACAGTACATTGTCAAAACAAAAATATTTGCAGATGGATGATGCGGGATAAGATGCCATAGGCACACACTGTTTCAGAATGCACGTACGTGCTCAGATTACAGCTGTAGTGAACGTTGTCAAAACAGGATGCACAATCTAGTCATCACTTCAAATGACTCACCTTGTTCAGTTCACTTGAAAACTCAAATGTGGAGATATAGTATCTGACTCCATTTTTGTGCAACTTAGTGCAGTAATGGTAAAATCTGGTGTTTTGAGTCATTGATGGTGTGATCAAGACTGACTTGATTCACCTCTTGATTCACCAAGGCTTCTCTCGTTCCCTTAAAATTGGCATGTGAGAGGCGCAGTCGTTGACATGATGGAAGAAGTTTATTTGTCAGCATAAAGTATGTTCACAAGGAAATGCAAGGAACATTCCGACTTGACAAAGTGTGAGGACCAGAGCTTTGCATTGATGCAGCTGCTTCAAAGCACCTTGTCGTCAGCCATGTGTCACATTCAAAAAGGCAGGATTCATCCATTCAGGATTAAAAAAAAATAATAATAATAAAAATCTGTTTTAAGAGCCAGCATATGTACCAGGGCTTTGGGCTGGCACAATTGCACTATAAAAAATAGTGACATTTACTTGAAACAAACTACTAAAGATTTTTTCAAGTAAATACGCTAAGTTTTTTCACTCAGAAATTATTAGTACATTTTACAAGTAACATTTCTGATTATATTTAACCAGATTATGATCCATCCTCTTTCTGTACCACTTATCCTCATGAGGGTTATTTATTTATTTATTTATTTATTTATTTATTTATTTATTTATTTATTAAATGGCATTTTGGTTTTCAGGTATTCAAATTTGGCAGGTTTATAAATAACACTCTTCAAGGTGGTGTTTCACTTACACAGGGACAATGAGAATGTAGTGCATAGCACACTTGTTATTCACACTTGTGACACCACTCCAGCACATCCTTTATATGCTTCTTTTGCACATGCATTTTTAGATTTACGTTTCTTTCTGTTAGGCAAAATGAGTTTCCAAAAGAATGTTCTATGAGGCTTTGAAATTGGCTGCGTTCATGGTCATTATTATGGTGAGATGATGACTGACATGCATGTATGCCTGTCTTTATGCGTCCGTGTGTATGTGTGTGTGTGTGTGTGTGTGTGTGTGTGTGTGTGTGTGTGTGTGTGTGTGTGTGTGTGTGTGCGCGTGTGTATACAAGGCAGTGTGGACAGAGAGTGTTGAGTGATGTCTTATGTTTAATATAGACCTGAGGATTAAAATAATTATGAATGAAATCATTCAGGAAATCTGCCATATATATAATGAAGTATGCCATTTCTCAACAATGTACTTGTGTTTTCATGGTGTTTGGTATCCGTGAGTGAATAAGAGCGTGCATTATTTAAGTACAGTGTATGTGCTGAAATGCATTTTCAACATCAACTGTAAACATTTTTTATCTAAATTTAACTTGATGTCTCTAGAACTGAAAACATCAAATACTGATGATCAGACGACATTGTAATCTTTCTACTCGAAATCGATCTGAGTAACTATTCTGGAGGTTTTTACAGGATGACATTTTTTACCCAGTAAAAATACTCCAGTTATTTTGAGGCAAATCGTGGAATGGGGTTTAAAATCTTGCAGAATAGTAAATGATATCTTTTTTCATACACTGTAGTTAGTTAGAGCAAAGTTTCAATTTTAAGTGAATCAACAGGCTTTCTGATAATGCTTTAAGAGCTTTAACCAGTGTTGGTGTCCAGTGTGGTCTTTTCCCTCCAAAAATGAAATAGTTGGAGACAAAAGGCCTATTCAGATTTGTTTGGAGCTTGACAAATAAACAGATCAGCAGCTTACGTAAGTGTTTCCATATGGTGCAAACAAGATCAAACGCTATGATTTGAGCCAGCATTTATTTAATGCCGGCAGCTTTGCTATAGAGAGAGCCATTCCTTTGGGTTTTTTTATGAGATGCAACTAGCCAAACCCAGGTATTCACCTCTGATTATGCAGTAGCAGAGCTAAGATGCACAATAAGTGGAATCAAATCCAACAGTTGAAAAGAAGAAATAAACTATCAACCACAATAATCAAAATATTGCTAAATGAATACACTACCTCAAAACAAAGCATTATTATGGTATCATGAAGTCAACATCATTTAGTCTCAAAGGGCTTCAAAAGTTAACATCTGTGGGTCTAGAGACCTCCAACAGACCATTTTTGGATGGAGGTGGTTGAGGAATCTGCCTTTCAGGTTGATCAGGCCGTAATGAGTGAGCAACATCAATCACAAGATATGATGTGATACAATTAAACAGAGTCCATTGAATGAAATTCAATGCTGCAGGTTGATGCCTCCGGGGAATTGGTTGTCCTCAGAATCGCTCCCACAGCGATGGTGCTCAGCTATACTCTTCCTTATCAGGACCTTTCCAATAGTGGGGGAAGAGAAAGGAAAAACGGCAGTAAAATAGGCCAAAATCCAGACGTCATGTTTTAAGGCAGAGCAAGAGAATAGTTGTGACGTGGTTTAACCAAATGCGAGAGTGTAAAATAAATCTTGGGGATTAATGAAAGCCAAAAATGTGATACATGTGATGTTGTGGCTTGTGTGATTTTGTTAACCTGACACACTCTTCTCATTAATAAGTTTTGGCCAGGCATTGTTAATCACAAAAATAATCTTTGCATATTGAAAAATATTTTGGGAGCAAGGGAAAATATTTTCATGAGAAACAATGTCTGAGATTGCAACAGTTGGCAAACAACAAGCTGGGAGAGTAAAAAGAAAGAAAAAAAAAGAATGGAAAATAATGCCCTAATGTTTCCAGCAGACTGATGTGGAGAGAAGAAGGGGAGTTATGGGGAGGTGGAGGAAAGGAGCGTAGGTGTAGGAGGAGATGGAGAAGTGCAGCATTCCTGTCTGAACACACCAAATGGGACCAGAAAGGAGGAAAGAAACTAATCTGAAATCCAGATGCTTTGAGGACCAACAAAGGGTCAAACTAATCCAAACACACTCACAGAGCTCCATCCCTTCTTGTGTTCTCTGAGGTTTTTCTCAGACTGCAACAAGACAGCAGAGCGGACTAAGTCGTCAACTGGATACTTTTATGCTTTCTTTCGTCTTGTGAAACTTTCAAAGACGCAGTCAAAGCTCCAGGACTTTAGATCGGGTCTTTGTTTTAAATAGTCTGTGCTGTCCAGTGGAGGAATTTACAAGTGAGTGTGTATTCGACCTGATTTCATTCATAGATATAACTTGATCATGCAATCATAGAAAACTTTGAATTGTCACTTGTTTGCCATATGAGAAAAAAAATGCTAAATTGGTTGTGAAAAGGATTTAGAAGCACAATTTTGTGTGCCCGTTTTATAATCATTTGTTTGTGATGGAATACCGGAATATCTGAATTTATATTCTCGTAAAGGAGATTCTTGCTCAGACAGGTTAATGAGGATTTATGAGATCATTTCAACATAAGCTGTAATGTAAACTAGTATTGTCATGTTTGAAATCACAGCGTGCTGGCCTCACCTTAAATCTTCAGGCAATATCTTTTTTTTATTATTTTTTTTATTTTTGATCAGATGCCATCATTAGAGGCATTCATGACATACCTGGACCTTGGACCAGGATTTTTCAGTGTGGGCTTCGCTATTTTCGACTCTCCTGGGGTTCCTCATGATCACGCTCAGCTCCCTGAAAGCATAAAACTGGTCCACAAATGATCTCAGCTCAGTCTCTGCAGTCAGCTGCACCCTGTGTGGCCCTGTTAACAGCTACCAGGAAGTACCAGGGTGAAATGGGTGCACTGCACAGGAATGCAAATGCGTCAGTATCAATAATCATCAAGATGGGGGTCATTTCTAAAGCATTTCTATATATTCCATTCCTAAAGATCTTACGTACTTCCAACAGATATCTAAGAGTTTGTTCCGCCTGTGAGCAATAACACTCAGGTGAGAAAGTTAAATTCAAATGAATCCATGCTAATTGTCAATGCTGTACCAGTCACGTTCCATGTAAACACGTGTAGGTTGTGTTTACTGTTACAAAGGAGAGAAGGTTTTTGGAATCTCGATTTCTGAAAATCGTACAGTGTCTGGTCAAGTTGCGCAAGAATCTTCTCACCTGTTGTTTTTGCGTATCCTTTTCCCTTTTTTTTCAACATGACCATCATATCTGATCACATTTTGTTCTGTCCAAACTGGCAACCTCTATCTTGCACTCTGTTTTTACTGTCTCCTGCGACTTCCGTCCTCTCCCACTGTCTCCAATCTGGTGAAGTCATTAGTGAGGAAGACCATGTAGAAATGTAGCTTTGACCTAGGAAGACAATTCCAGACCACTTTATAGTTGACACAAGTTGGATTTTTTATTGCTCTTTAAAGTTACGGTAGTATCAAAATGGTATTTTTCATATTTGAGGTGAGGTGGAAGACGGTGAAATTTCACCTTGTCAAATACGAAGAAAGCAGAAGCAATTTTGTTGTAATTGCTCGTATTGAGGACTTGAAATATAAAACTACATGAACCGGAGTATACCAAATATTACGCATTTTGGGGAAGAATATTGCACATTATTACATCTGGCTGCCATATTATGACTCGTTAATAATAATTAATAATAATAATTGTGTACAGAACTGTTATTAAGTATAATGTTAATCCATTACCCATGTTTTTTGCAGATGCATTAATGGCGTGAGCATCCTCAGTGATTCAGTTATGGCGTTGTGGTGGTGCATAAAGATCTTCTGCAGGTTGACTGCAGTATGCGTTCCCCTTCTCCTCTCATCACTACTATGCCTCATGGTAAATAGCTTAATTACATAAACTGTTTCAATAAAGTTCAACTTGCTTGATGTTCAAGTAAAATTAACGGTCAGGTACAGAGACTGGAATTTTCATATATACATGTCCTTTTACATTGCCAAGCTCATTTCATGCTTGTTCTATGATTCATTTTTTGGTGTATTGATGGACAATGCGAGCTGTTGTGTCTCCCTTATTGCAGACCTCCCCTGCACATGCTGAACCCTCCTGTCCTCAGAGTTGTAGCTGTCCAAGCGTTAAAGATGTTCACTGTACATTCAAACATCTCACAGCTGTACCCAAAACATTTCCTAAGGACACAGAGAGACTCAACCTCGGGTAAGACTAGGACACATTAAAAACTTTCTCTTCTGGAAAATCTAAACAGGGCAACTGAAATACTTTGGAATCTGTCGTGGGTTATATCAAAGAAACTATCATTACATTTATGACACAGTTATTTCATGAAGACATCTTTTTTGGGTGTATGTAAAATTTTAAATGGTGTATGTACTTGTCTCAACATGTGAGACCATAAAACATTACAGTTTCTCTATTCTTATTAAAGTTCATGGCTTTTTTAAACTTCATTATATTTGACATATCATCAGGAAGATAATCAAACCGCAACTCACTGTGCATTTAATATGTCAACTTCTGTTTGAAAGCCAGGAGCTAAAGGTTTAGCACCAGCATGTGCTTCCAAACTGACTCTGAAGTGGGGAAAGCTCCTAATCACTTCCATGTGGGTCTTTGCGTAGTGGATGAAGGTTTGAGCACAGTGGTCTCATACAGTAGACAAATAACGGTTTCAGGTTTCAGCACAATGGTCTCATACAGTAGATAACTAACCCTGTAATTAGAAGCCATACAAATCTAAAAGACCAAAACCTCTATCAAACACCGTACGTTGACTAAAAACAATTACCATGAAAAACGACAAGGCTAAAAATCCTTGACAAAAAAAAAGAAGTCATGCATCATGTTTTTGTTGGTATAAACATCTGTTAGTAAACTGTTCTGGTTGATGGAGAGTAATATCGTTCATAAAATGTCCAGGAGCTAAAAAGAGAGAACAATCTCCCTCTTGGAGATATCAACCCAGGTACACTGATGGTATATGAGTGATTCAAATGATCAGGATAATTATCCAGCTTTTGCAGATCTTGATGATTATCTCATCATTCTGATTAGAGGTGTTGCACCAGGGAGACATAGAAAATATGCACTGGACCCCAAGGGGGTCTATGGGGTATAAATTGTTAGCTTTAGCTTCCGAAAATGTTTTTTCCTTAAGGTCTTCATAACATGTAGAGACTATAGTGATGAACTGAGGTCCTTGGGTAGAGAATGAAATAACTTGTCCCAAGGACCAGTAAATATGGAGGTTAAGGGTGCCTTAAAATTAGATTGCAATTCATGGTGTTAAAAATAGTTCACTCAGAAATGAAAATGTTTGGAGTGACTTCTGTCCATTGCATTAACTTTATTTTCTGCATTCACTGAAAAATGTCTAAAGTAAAGTTGCCTCATGACGATAGACCTTATAAAATTATAATTTGAATCAGAATCATTAATATGGAAAGTACAATCAGAAAAAGCCTCTCTTTATCCATACTCATACATGCCACCACTCACACTCTGCGGACAGAACTCGTCATGACCAACAGTGGAGTTACTCTATAGCCTAGCTGTCTGCAGAAGAAGCATGACATTCATCTGGAGGAGATTTCAGTTCAGCACAGTTGCATAGGCTCCTCACCAGTAGCAACAACAGGTGGCAGCAGCTGCTCTGACATTGGTGGGTACACAATGGGGAATTGCTGTCCATCTTGTGACCCGCTCTCCCTTTCTCTCCATCCCCCCTCCCCTCTCTCTCAACAGCTAGGGTTTAATAAAATGGAAGGCAGTCAGTAATGGCAACAGTATCAAGATAATGATGGAACAAACTGATGACGAGAGAATGAGACAAGGTTTATTACCCGATGTAATCGGGAATGTCAAGGAACAGGTGTCGAGGCAGGTGAGCACAAGAAAGAGCGGAGGGCAGGACACGAACATGGGCAAGGCAAGTTCATTTGTAGAGCACGGTTCATACATAAGGTCATTGAAAGTGCTTTACAGCTTCGTAAAATTACAAGAGGGCAAATGGTCAATCCATAAAAAATCCTTTATCACTTCATTTAATAGCAATTTTAACACCGTTAGCGTTAAGTCCTGTCCGTAAGAGATAACTCCTTGAGGTGTTCAGAAGCCGAGATGGTTCTGATCTGATCTGACAAGGAGAATGAACTGGCCCATGTTCACCTGCCAACAATGACACATTCTATATGTGTGTCATATGTAAAGTTGTGGTCGCTGTAAAGCTAGATATTAATTGGCCTAGAATTTTACAGACTGAACAACAGAGGACTCAGGATAGATCCCTGGGAAACAACACAAGTCATGGACAATTGGTCTGAGTTGGTTACAGTTTGACATTTATATCAATCATATTATTTTTAGACAGGAGAAAATCAGTAGGTTGTTGTTATACAACTTTGCCTTAAGTATGGCAGGTTTAAGATGCGATGGTATTTGAGTACTATGACATTGAAAACTGCTCTTCTCTTTTAAGGCCTTTGAAATATTTCATTCTCAAGTGGCATATTGATGAGTTTTACAAGCAAACCGCTCAGCACACACTAGGAAAGTGGTGCATAACTCATCGAGGCAGCATGTCATTTGATTCACACTGCAATTGACTCAAACTGTACTTTGACTGAAGGAGTCATGTAGTGCAGTAAGGAGATAACACACTTGCAACAAATATAAAGAGGCCCTAAGTTTCTCAGGGAAGCAATGTTGAGGTTCCCCCTGGTTGAATTAATCATTTACTAGTGAATGACTCTCATGTTAAGAAAGTATTTCATGGTAATTGTATGTCATTGATTTGTGCGTGTTTACGTGATGCAGAGTACAATCCTACAGGAATCATGAAAGCACATCAGCAAACCAGACATTTGGAGGGAGACCAGACCTTCAGGGAACTGACATAATGGACTTTTCAAAACACCAGACCACCCACTTATCCATAGTTCAAACGCACAGCTTTGGTATACATTCATACGAGGCATATTCTGTGGGTTGTATTTACATTTTTGGACGGTTTTGTTTACTTTTATTATAGTTGGACTTTGTTATGGAAATACATCCAAAAATAAATTTAGCTCTTAATATTTATCCTCTCACTGAATAATGCTGAGGATCTTATAGAGAGCAGCCGTAATAATAACAACATAGGAGCAAATATATTATTTTTCAGTGTGTCAGCATTTAACTGTGAATTTGGCCCAGAAACGACATGGGTTATCCTATTTTCGTCATTAATAATGTTGGTAAAAGTGTCAAACCTCTGTTTACTTGCAGCATATCTCTGAGAGCAACAGAGATACAGTATTTAGCAAGCCATCGCCTGTTTCTCGTTTAAAAATTGGCAATTGCATAGTAGTGAACTTACTGGACAATATCATTTCTTCTTAGTACACTCAAAGTTCCTCTTCTTAGATTTGGGGGTGTTGTTCTGTGTTGTATTCAGCATGACTCTTGGAAAGATATACTTATTTTAATCTGCTGAAAGTTGGAGAATACACAGGTTTTTCAATAGCTCTTTGTATTTGAATTGTTGGTATGATTATGAACCAAAGTTTTATTCACACGTGCTCCTGCTGCTTTACAGCATGTTACCGTCATTAAAACGAGGCAGAGGAGGCCAACATAGAAATGGTTTTCACTCACTATTTGTAGTGGCGATTATCTATGGTGGGAAAGTGGAAGTGGATGGTCATATGTGGCCCACACTCGGAGTCCTCCTTGTATCCTACCAACAGGTAAACATTTTGCTCTCTTGCTTACAGATATAATAGCTTGACTGAGGTGGAGGCATCAGACTTCAGGACTCTACGGCAACTGGAAATGCTCTTGATGCATGGTAACGACATAAGCGCAGTCCACCCAGGAGCATTTTACAGCTTGCGGTCACTACAGGTACTGTATATGTGAGTGTGTAACACCATTACTCTTGTTATCAGAAACCATCCATAGTAATTGATAATAACGTTAAGGAGTAATATATATATACCATTTTGTGAACTTTGATGAATGGGCCACTTTTTGAGTAACATGAATTTTGTATTTTTTCAGATATTGAAACTGAGTTATAACAAGCTAACAATTGTGAAACCTGGACTGTTCGAGGGTCTGGTGGGTCTGGTTCGCCTGCATCTGGACCACAACCTCATCAGCTTTATCGAGCCATATTCTTTTACGGGTTTGACGTCACTCAAATTACTACAACTGGAGGGGAATCTTCTCAAAGAGATCCATCCTCATACTTTTATTACAGTGTCACTTCTAGGGAACTTTTGGACCTCTGGCCTCAAGTAAGTTAACAAAAATAGACAATTTTTTTTTGTCTTTTTGTTTTTGAAGGTACAATATCAAAATTAATGAAAATAAAATAAAGTGATAATGTCTCTTTATTGGTATCAAGTAATCCCTATAGTTCATGTCAAGCAATTACAAAATGTATTTTGTTAGTGTCACTATTTATTTTTTTTACACACAAATATTTGAAACAAGGAAGCTTGTTTTTCGAATACCCATCCCAGTTTTCGGCCACTTTGCATTTCCATGGCCTTTAAATTTCTTGCCTGTTTTCATTTATTTTTGTTTCAGGCATTTACACCTTTCAGATAATATGTTGGAACAGCTCCCTGCGACTGTACTGTACACGTCGCCGAAACTGGAAATTCTCTCTCTTCATGGTAACCCCTGGACCTGTGATTGTCAACTTCACTGGTTGATACAGTGGAGTGCTACACATGAAGGTATCGTATAAAAAGATGTTCACAACCCTCATTGGACTCGGATTGGACTGAAAAAGCTCAGCCTGCAAGTTAATGTATTTTGTATTTCAACACAAAACGTTATAGGAGACTATGAAGTTATTTTGATGAGCTTGTTTACGCTTACGTACACGAATCACAAATCAACTGAATTAAACTGAACCAAACTTGAGTAAATATTCAATTGCAAAATAATAATGAAAAAATAATCTGATTTTCACACAAATGAGTAGATTAAAATGTTAGTTGCACTACACTTTAGGGGGATAATGCCACTATTATTCTGGAGTTCTGTTTACCGGAAGTAGTAAATTCACAAAACCAAAGCTTGATCAAGGTTGCAAGAGCAACAATGCAAAAATATTGGAACCCAAGAATCTTGAAAGTACAACCCGCATAAATTATTTCATCCCTCACCTTTGTTTTCAAACCAATTTAATTATTGTTCATAATTGTTGTTGGATTAATTGTGGGTGGATGGACGGACGGATGGACGGACGGACAGACGGATAGACGGATAGACGGATAGATAGATGGACAGATAGATAGATAGATAGATAGATAGACAGACAGACAGACAGACAGACAGACAGACAGACAGATACATACATACATACATACATACATACATACATACATAGATACATAGATACATACATACATACATACATACATACATACATACATACATACATACATACATACATACATACATACATACATACATACATACATACATACATACATACATAATATTATTTAACAAATCTGAGACTTTGTTGATCACATATTGAGAGTGATCATCTTAAAGTGTAACAAAAGTAACTTTTTGGTTCCTCAACATTTACAAACAGTACATAGATGTGTATTATATGTGAGACGAATTTGGGGAGTTTTGTCTAGCTATGATTTTTGCATCTATCTGACAAATAACAAATGTGTTTCAGAATGTTAGGCTTTCAGTGACCATCACTGCATCCTTCCTACCTATTTTCCTCCATTACATTTAACAATAATAGATACTTTAAAAAGTTAATTGATCCCACCTTTTCTTGTTTCCAGGTGTAATAAAGTGTAAAAAGGACCGTGAGACAAGCACAATAGAGGTTTGTCCTCAGTGTCTCTCTCCCCAATCCCTGAACGGCACCATATTGCTTGGATTAAGAGAAGATCAGCTTGCCTGTGAAAGACCAGCTCTTCGCTCTTCCCTCAAACTGTGGGACAACCCTGTGTGGGCTGAATCTGACACAGAGCCTGACCTCCCATATACCCGAGACTATGAAAAGCCCTTAGGCCACCTAAGTTTTGTTCTCTCAGATAGTCATGGAAATAATGCTCACGTGGACTGTGATATGCGCCACCCAGGAGACAATTCTCATATAAACTGGACAGTGAATCCACGATCAGTTCAAGGGCTAACTGTCAATGTATCATTAGCAACCATCCTGGAGTGTGAGATTGATCGGGAAAAATTGCAAAATCTTTGGCAACTGGTTGCGTATTACTATGAAAGTCCTGCTATCTTGGAACGAGGGCAAGAAAGAGCTAACACTAGCAGAAAAACGTATCAATATGCCCAAGTTCCAAATGAAAATTCTCCTTATTTCACAGATTTAAAAGGGTATTTAGTGGCAGAACCAGCATGGCTGCTTCAACACAGAGTCACATTAAAGCTTAATAGACAACAAACAACAACCAAGAAACTGGTTATGGATTTTACAACCGTAATCAACCAAAAAATCACCAGCCACAGAGGGCAGCAGGAAGCCACCGACCTTTCTTCCTCTTGGGCAATGATTCACCGTGCTACTGCATGGCGGGTCAATTCTGTTCTTGAAGGGTCAAAGGTTCACTTAAAATGTAGTGTTGTCACTTCAGGACAGGAGGTAAAAGTGGAGTGGATGCTTCCAGATTTGTCCATTGTGGAGGGTGTGTCTGAAAAACTCAAAATTGATGACAAAGGGGATCTTGTGATCATGAATACATCACAATCTGACTCTGGTCTCTATCACTGTATGATCAGAACAAAAGCAGGGGTGGATTTGGTGTCTTTGAGGCTTACTGTTAAAGAACGATCACCAAGCCCCACCGCTTTCAATGGACAGAAAATTACTGTTGGAAAGGGAGGTTCGATCTCACTCCCATGTGAGGTGACATCAGCACAGCCCAGTCAAACTGTTTGGTACATGCCCACAAACAAAGTACTTCTTCCCACACAAAAGACAAGAAAAGCAGCAGTCATGGAAAATGGTACTTTGGTGGTGAGGAAGTTGATGGAAGAAGATTCAGGGGAATACAGTTGTTTGGCCTCAAATCTCTATGGAGTTGACATGCTGTCACACGTGGTCGAAGTGACAGGGGAAAAGGTCTCTGAAAACTCTGAAGTACAGACAGAAACAGAGCAGCAAATCTCAAATGCTGAAACGGAAGAGGGTTCGGCGGGAGATTACCAAGA
This sequence comes from Syngnathus leptorhynchus, assembly GCF_054491065.1. Lineage (NCBI taxonomy): Eukaryota > Metazoa > Chordata > Actinopteri > Syngnathiformes > Syngnathidae > Syngnathus > Syngnathus leptorhynchus. The sequence continues at coordinate 19,127,556 of NC_141196.1, read as the reverse complement.
AATTACTCGCCCTTTTGCGACACAGGTTTCTACGGTCGAAACCCAACGAAGGAACCCTGGTTTGCTTCCAAACAAAATCCCAAAGAAAGATTTTAAACGAAAACCCACCATTGTTGCGAAGACATTGGATCCAAATTACTGGGCACAAGTTCTGGCTCAAGCCAATGCTAAATTACCCATTGCACAGGCCTCAGAGTTGGCATTACCGTATTCTACCACTGTGATTGCCCCAGCCAGTTTTACCAACCCTGCAGCAACTATTTCTTCTTACACAACTGCGAACAATGAACCAATTACAACTATTTCTGCGTATGGGATAGCGTCACGAGCAAAAGAAACACAACCCAAAACTTCACAGACTCCATTTGACAGAAGTACAATGTCATCCCTTAACCATGTTAGTAGAATAACAGAAAAAAACAATGGAGAAACTACAGTCATCAGAACCCAAGTTGAAAAAGCAGAAAATCGGCAACATGGTTTAGGTAACAGGAAATTTGTTCCTGGTCGCACAAACCGAAGAAGGCCACCTTTTAGGCGAAGAAAACCACCTATGAGAAGAATTCATCCTGACCCCAAATCATTTTTTCATTCATCTACGATGCTCAAATCTACTTTTACCCCACCAACGACCACAATTATTACTACCACCAGCTCTAGTTGGACAATACCCAAAGAAACTATTGTCACCAGTGACTATCAGACAGAGAAAATTAGCGGTAATGAGCATAGTGGAAGCACGCACAAAAGAAAAGAATCCAACTCTGAAAGTCGTCATACAGGTCTGGATCATGAAAGTGGCTATTCATCTTCTCAATTAATAAAAGACATAGAATCCAAATTAGAGAATTTGTCAGAAACACATATTTCACCTCATCCAAAAACAACTATTCCTCCAAAGATAGAAGCCATTTCTCTTCGCAATGAAATGACTGATGTGAAAACAGAGCAAGTGAATACAACAAAAAATATATCAGCAGGGATGGATGTGGAAATTATGAAAGGAAAAAGTGAGATGGAGAGAGCGTTAAAACCAATAATTAGAGAACAAGAAACCCAAACAATAAACACAGAGCTTCAGATAGTGAGGGAATCATCTAAGAACGAGTTGGTCACAAAGAGTTACGATACGTGGCATAACATACTTTCAACATCCCAGACACCAAAGCCAACCATTCAACCATCCATGGAACAAAATACACAAACGCAAGCAAAAGTCTCTTCTATCAAAGAGACCTTCAAAACCTTTCACTTCAACAGAGAAAATAACAAAGATGACAACATTCATACGGACGCTGAAGAGGTGGATAAAGCAGGAACAAAGCCTGAAAAGCCTTATGTTCCAACCGTTCCAATTCATCCCTGGTTACAGTGGCACAACCAAAGAAAAGAGCAACCAAACTCTGCTCAGGTGCCACAAATACATCAAGACAGAAATCCAGAGAAGCTGGGCAATATCAGTAGGCCACCACTGCCTCCCCGCATTCCACCAACTTCCTACTGGCCTTCAAACCATCATTACCCTATCTATCCTCGTTGGCAGAGGCCAGAGTCATTGCCACCTCCCAAGCAAGGTAGGTAAACATGCTTGTGATTGATCATACAGTAAATAGTTTAATGTAAGTCATGCCAATTTAACTGGATCATACGTATTGTGCTGGATTGGTGGTATGTGTCTAGGCCAGAAGTTTTCTCTCTCTTCCAGGTGCTGTGCCCACACGTGAAACCAGGCTTTTCCCACGTGGAAGGGCTCAAAGCCCAGTTAGCACCAACAAACCAGAGATCCCAGCTAAAATAGTGGAACCCACAAGCAACATTATCAAGCCAACAATGATTCATTCTTCCCAACAAAATAATCCTTTTGATGTCAGGACTCAAGTCAGAGATCAACTGTTACTATCAAAGCTGAGAAACAGATACAGACAGGTAGGCTACAAGTGTGGTGGTTAGCGGGTGTAGAAATGATTGCTTAGTCCCATGCAAAAAGTAATTAGCATTCATATTACATCACCAGTCTCATCATCATCATCATCATCATGTCATGTCAAGTCAAGTCAAGTTTATTTGTATAGCCCTAAATCACAAGCAGTCTCAAAGGGCTTCACATAGACAAACAATTGACAATTATTCTAGAAAGCATCCCCTGATCTTGAGCTCCCAAAAGGGCAAGGAAAAACTAAAAAAAAAAAAACATCATCATCATCATCTTCACTGAATCAGAATTAGGAATGAGTTGTTTGACAATTAAACAAAAAGGACACCATTTGATGGGCTTTTTTTCCACTTCCGTGTTAATAGTTAGACCTTTGAGGTCTTTTCCAATAAGTGTCATTCTTCTGATTTTACCATTGCTGCAACAACAAATACAATGGTAATTTGGCACAGTGATCACAATGAAGCATACATTCCAGGTTTTTACTAATTGTTCTGTCTATGTACATTTTTTCAGGCATATATTGATCGTCTTTCTCAGCTAGGAAAAATAGTGACACTCAAACCGCTCATAAACCACAACAATCCTCAGAACCCCATTCAACCCAGTGCCATTCCCCTTACCAGACCTTCCCACCTCAGACCATTGCCGACACGCTCCTCTACCCAACTAACTACAAACCTAGCCAAATCAACAGCATCTTCCTCCTCTGGTTTTAATCTGACCCCACCCTCTCCCCATCCTACCACCTCAGGATTACAACATGGGGATCAGTGGCATGTTCGAGGTATGCATCTAAATTTTCTTCATTGTATTGAACAATGTATCAAGTATTTTAATTGAAGTGATGCTGTTAGGAGCTGGTGCTGGTGGGGCCAAATCCCGTATCACTACAGTGAACAAAGCCAGTGTGTCAGTCTTGGCAGAGGATGAAGCTGTCCTACATTGTAAAGCAACAGGGAATCCCGAGCCCAGCATCACATGGACAAAAGTATCCACAGGTAAAATTAGAAAATGATAAAAAAAATAGTACAGCAGCATAATGTGAAATAATTTGCAATCTCCTAAACTTGAGAATGTTGACTTGTGCATTTGGAAACAACATCTTATGCAACTTTAAATTAACATGAACATTGGGCTCTTGTCCTTGTGGTCCACTCATTGATTTCCTTCCTTGATTTGTTTTCTCTCCGCAGGTGCCACCATTCCAGCCAACACCAAGCACGGTTCTCGGTTTGAAGTCTTCCAAAATGGAACTTTTGTAATTAAAACAGTCCAGCTACAGGATAGAGGCCAGTATCTCTGCACTGCCCAGAATAGGTTTGGATCAGATCGCATGGTTATTAGCTTAGCAGTTCAAACTGAGGCCCCCAAGATCCAACCTCCCAGGTCGACAGAGATAGCAAACTATTTAGGGAAAACTGTGACACTGGACTGCCTTGCTTCTGGAAAACCCCCAGCTCAAATTTCCTGGATTCTACCGGATGGAACATTTGTTCGAGAAATTGGGACCATTCATACTCCTATCTCTCATATGTCTCTACTTGAGAATGGGACACTGCAAATACAGTCAACCAATTTCTCCAGTAAAGGAGACTATAAATGCATTGCAAGTAATGCAGCTGGTGCGGATACAATCACTTACCATCTTCATGTTGCAGCCTTGCCTCCAAGCATCAGTGAAGCTGCGAGTGACACTGTAATCATTCCGACAGGTATTGCACACAAAACAAACCCCAATAATGTCCTACCACTTGCAGCTTGACGAGTAGAAAATATTCTCAATGCAATTTATCATCTAATTACATCTACCCAGGGAGGAATGTATATGTTCATTGCTCCACGAAGGGAGAACCTTTGCCCACTTTGAAGTGGACACTGCCATCAGGGATCCAGGTCAAGCCATCACAGTTTTTGGGGCATAAGCTTTTTGTCTTTCCCAATGGGACGCTGTATTTCAAGAATGTCTCACCATCTGATGCAGGGAGGTATGGGATGGATGTATTTGTGTTAGACATATTGTATTGTTGTATATTTCAAGGGACAAAGTATGTTAAAATATTGGTGAGAGCAGGAACAGTATTCTCAGCAAGCTATTCATTAAATAATTACAGAGTACAGTTACAAGCATATTCTGCAGGGTTCACTTAAATCATTGTGAAATTGTGAATTCAATGAAGACAAATTATGTCAAGACAATTATATATTCATCATGTTATTGTCCGTTTTGCCCTCCACACAGGTACGAGTGTTCGGCCACAAACACGGTGGGCATTGCAAAAAGAACTGTCCGTCTTGAAGTGCGGGCAGATTCCTCCTCACATATCCGTTATCCTCCTCTTCCTTTCCCTGCTACTCATCATCATGCAGTGCCATCTCGCCAGCACTCAGTTTCTGCTATGTATGGTTCTGCTGTCTACTTACACTGTCCAGAATCAATTGGCTCCCCAAGGGGGACCTTCTGGCAGCTGCCCTCTAAAACTATCATGGAGCATCACTACAGGTTACAAAAATACCCAGCGGGAAACTTGATGAATCAATACGAGAGCGTTAAAATTATAACATTTTTAAATGCTATTAGATTTGTGTAAATCTTTTCATCTTTGGATAATTTCTTCTTTCCATCTGCCTCCAGTCCAGAGAGACCAATTAAAGCTTTCCGAAATGGGACTCTGAGGATACTTCAGCTAACAGAGCTGGATGGTGGAAATTATCTGTGCTTCTTTCAGCGACCAAATGGAGAGGACATGGAGGTCTTTCGGGTATGATTAGGACAGAGATTATATCTAAAACTGTGTATATTTGTTGGTAATTACCTGTATTTTTCCTATATCCGCTCAAACATCAAACATGTATCAGCGGCAGTAGACAATGTGAAGAAAAAATGTAGATCTCATCACTCTTTCATTCATTCCATATGTACGCATAGGTGGATGTCTTGATGACCCCGCCTAGAATCGAACATGTGAGAACAACACAACCGAGAGTAAACTTTGGCGAAAAAGTCCAGGTACTATCCATATGGAACTGGCTGTCGTACTGTGGTTCAGGAACGTCAAGGGAAAATAACGTATGAATACTTAAATATGTGTGTTGTGTCTCTCTTAGGTTGACTGTGTTGCAACTGGCCTCCCAGATCCAGAAGTCTCCTGGAGTCTACCAGATGGAACGCTAATCAACAATGCCCTTCAGTCTGATGACAGTGGCGATAACAACCATCGCTATGTTATATTTGGCAATGGAACATTACTTCTTCAGCAGATGGACAAAAAAGATGAGGGTGACTACACTTGCTTTGCCAAGAATAAGCTAGGTAAAGATGAGAGAAAAGTTAGTGTCAAGGTTGGCCCGAATCCCCCAAGAATTACTTTCAAATTTCAATCTCTGGTCACAGTGAAGTATGGAGCAGTAGCTCAACTAGGTTGTCAAGCTACTGGTGAACCTACACCACAAATCTTTTGGATCTCACCGCAAAATGATGCAATTCCAATGTCATCAGACAAATTTGAGGTAATGGATAATGGCATGTTAATCGTTAAAAAAGTAACACTAGCCGATGAAGGGAAATATGCCTGTGTGGCACGAAATTCTGCCGGTGACGACATAAAAAATGTGATTCTTGAAGTTGAATCCAGGGAACCTTTTATCAATGGCAACAAAGGCAAGAGTGCCAAAAAAGTGGTAGGCATTTCTTATCAAACTGTATTATTAGATTGCAAGGTTGAAGGGAAACCTGAGCCAAGGGTTTGGTGGGTTACTCCTTACGGCCAATCGCTACAACTTTCCTATCTCAGTGGTCGCTTTCAAGTACATCAAAATGGTAGTTTGGAAGTGAGAGGAGTGAGAAAAACAGATGAAGGACAATACCTGTGTCTGGCCAAAAATCATCTAGGTGAAGCATCCCTATCAGTTGAATTGGACGTGGCATCAATAGCCGAGAAACCAAGTTTTGCTGTTCCTAATATTGAACTCCTATCAATTAAACATAATGGTGGAGAATTGCAGCTGCAGTGCACTGCCCGTGGAAAACCAAGCCCAGAGTATGTATGGTTGCTACCTAATGGGACCATGCTTATGCCTGGTGTTAGACTACAACGCTTTGCCCATCATCATAATAACGGGACTTTGTGGATCTCTCAACTGGCTGCAAGTGATAAAGGAGTTTACAGGTGCATAGCAAAGAATGTGGCTGGTCAAGCAGAGAAGCGTTATGCATTGGAAGCAGGAAGGAAGCCAGTGATCAGAGGGTCAACAGGTAGGTACAGCATATTTTTCACTTGTTATTCATTATCTTTGTGTCAGATTTTCTTGTAGTGCTGTTGTTTTTTCATTCTACAGGTGGAATAAAAATCACCTATGGCCAAACTCTCAACCTACATTGTACTGTTGATGGCTGGCCGCAGGCATCGATCACATGGACCCTGCCCAATGGCTTCACTTTGGATAAACCTCAATCCATTGGTCGAGTTACGTTTCTTGCCAATGGGACCCTCCAAATGAGACAGATTGCAACTTTTGACAAAGGGACATACATCTGCAAAGCCTCCAACTCTTTTGGCACATCATCGTTGTCGTACCCTATCACAGTAATGGTTCATCCACCACGCATCACTAGTATGCTGTCCTCCATTACCAGAGTGAACAGAGGATCACCTGTTAAGTTAAATTGTGTTGCTACAGGTGTACCCAAGCCGGAAATCTCTTGGACTTTACCTGGCCGTACTACGCTGGTTCCACATAACCGCTACATAGTTCAAGGAGGGATCCATATGACAGAGGAGGGTAGCTTGGTCATACAGAATCCAGTGCTCATGAACTCTGGTATCTACAAATGCAATGCCAAAAATGCTCTTGGAACAGATTTTAAATCTACATACCTACAAGTGATCTGACGGACATGTTGACACATTTCCTATTCCGGAAACATGGGGTTAAGAAATGCTCTTAATAGTCAAAGCTGGATAAGGATTTGACCATAAAGAAGTTACTGTCCTATACGATACATATAAGGATGCCCTAGAGACAAGCCACTGTAACGAGGCAGCTTCATTCTTGATATTTTTTCCTCAAGTCATTATGGCTTTGTACACCTACAAATGAATCTTGACTCACAAGGCAACTTCTCAGTTTTGGTTACATGTTCTAGATTTGCATCTGGGTTTTTTTTTTTTTCAACAAAGTTAATTTTAAGTGAGAGCTGTATTGTAAGAATAGACACGCCTTGTAAGAACAGGGACCCGTTTGATGTAACAGAAGTGGGGAAAATTCTGAGCCCTTTTGTAAATGACGAAAGTCAAAAACTTATATATAGTGCCATGAAAAGTATTTGCCCACATTTACATTTTTTATAATACGTTGTGGGATAGTTTTGCTGCTTTCATAAAGTGTCATGATCTGTTTTGATTAAGAATTTAGTTTGTCTTGAGTCCTTTTGGGTTGATGTCTCCATCACCTTGTCTGTGATCCCGTTTGTTACCCAACCAGCTTCCTCCAACCTTTTGTGTCTTGTCCAGAAGCTCCTTGTAGTCTTGTCAGTTTGTATTGAGTTCCTCATTTCCTTTCAGTCCTTGTGGGTTCATTGCTGTGCTGTATTGCTCCTGATGTTTTGCTACTTTGAGTTTTGTTTTCATCAGTACTTTGCTAGTGTTTATTCTAAATAAATGTTGTTTGATCTACTTTGCTCTTTCTGCTTCCGTGCATTTGGGTCCATGTAATCATGCACCCTTGACCCATAAACCCATAAACTGTCTATTATGTTAAATTTGATTATCATTGTCAGATGTTTGCCTTTGTTTGGTGATTTTAAACATGAATGTGGGAAAACTATTGAAAAAAAAGTTGAGAAGAGGGCAAATGTGTTTTTACAGCCCTAAAGCACCCACCCACACACAAACCCTTCAAAACATCAATATTCTCCTCAAAGATAGTGGCAGCACAAAGTTACAGTAGTATCTAGTGGGTCCAGTAAGCTTTGCATGTGTGTTTAAATTATCTATCTATATTTTAATGAAGAATAACCCTTTTACGAATCAGAACCTTGAATGAAAGTGCAAAACTTAAGAGGAGCATCATATGTGTGTTTATTTCTTCATTGGTAGTTAGCAAGCTACTTCCTGGTTTACGGAGGATAAAATATTGGCTGTGCCATCATGAATCTGGAGCATGAGCCATTCCCTTAAGGCATAGGTGTCAAACTCAAGGCCCGGGGCCAGATACGGCCCGCCACATCATTTTATGTGCCCCGCAAAGAGAAATTGCGCATCGACTTTGTGTCAATACGAAATTAAAAACTGAGTTCACTTTTAAAAATAGAGATATTACTATCATTTTTATTACCATTCATTTGTTAAAATATTTTAACTGTTTTTACTACTCTTTGATTTCAAAATTAGTCATTCATCAGTTTGTTGTGAAGTCTATACTCTGTACTCTATACAATACAAGGCGTTGACAGTCATAATTAAAGAAAAAATATGACTACAATGCGTCCCGCAACAAAAATGAGTTTGACAACCCTGCCTTAAGGTAATGCTTTTTATATAGAGGGGCGGGGGCCCTCTGAGTGGGGGTGGGGGGTGATACCAGGGGGATGCGTATTACCCCAGGGAACATATTTATTAGGATACAATGTTATGCTAAGGTGTACTTATTAAATTTTTAGTGACAAATGATACTATTTTAGTCACTGAGGAGAGTTGGGGGGGCATGAAATGTTTTGTTCTTCCTGGGGGGGCATAACAGAAAATAATTGAGAAGCACTGCCTTCCTACACATAAATAATAAATTATTTAATATCATTTATTATATTTAATGTGTTTAATAAATTCCTACACATTATTCATGTACTGGGTTTATACATTGTACATACTCAATTAACAAAAAAAACAACATTTTTTTTTTTTTGTTCAATTTTGCGCTAGATGGTAAATGTCTGCTGCTCATCAGCAATACAGTCGTATGCATGTCTTATCTTTTCTTTTAGCACCACTTAGAGGTTAATGTTTGTGGTTCAACCAAAATATTTTTTTCTTGTTTACTGACCACATAGTCCACATATTTGATTAAATAATCTTATTAGCACGGACTTAGTGTTTATTAGTATGTAGAAGTGTAATATATTCTCCCGTTTCCTCCCACATCCCAAAAACATGCATGGTAGGCCGATTGAGCACTCCAAATTGTCCCTATGTGTGAGTGCGAGTGCGAATGCTTGTTCGTCTCTGTATGCCCTGCGATTGGCCGGCAACCAGTTCAGGGTGTCCCCTGCCTACTGCCCGATGACTGCTGGGATAAGCTCCAGCATGCCCGCGACCCCCGTGGTATTGAAAAAGGATGGATGGATGGATGGATAGTTGTGTTGATTTCCCAGTAAATCAGTAAAAAAATGCATTTCATCGACTCGTGTCCAGCGTTATTAGCCGTTTACCACTTCTTTTTTTAAAAACTGTTTCAATAAATAAGAGCAAAATAAATCAAAGTGATGTCTTGTGCACGATGTGTGTTCAATTTAACTGTTAGTTTTGACCAGAATGTGAATGTCTCCCACTGTCTCATTTTCAGACAAATAAGTCTTTGACCAGGGAAGAAGGGAGCTTTGTCAAACAAAAATGTTAGGCCTGTTCTTCACAGCTTGTGTGTGTGTGTGTGCGTGTGTGTGTGTGTGTGTGTGTGTGTGTGTGTGTGTGTGTGTGTGTGTGTGTGTGTGTGCGTATTTTACTGGGAGATTATGTTTGTCACTTTGAGAAAGAAAGAGTCTGTGCAAAAGAGATTGTGTCTGTCTGAGGGATTGTTCACAAATCGTGTGTGTGTGTGTGTGTGTGTGTGTGTGTGTGTGTGTGTGTGTGTGTAATAAAGACAGCGCCATCTCAACAAAAAAGGAGGCACAGTATTTGGCAGTGTGTTTTTGCTATTAAATCCAAGTGTGTGTCAGAATGGAGGCAAAGCGGCTTAAATGTCTGCCAACGTTTTTTTTAGGCCTACATTTTGTTAAATGCTGAGTGACAGATTTTCTGTCTTATATTGATACAGCATTTGCTTTCAAATTGCAGTCTACATCCTTGTCATTTCTTTTAATATGTGTTATATGCATAACATGGAGAATATAATCAGATATACGTATAATAAACGTCCGGAGGTCATCATTAAATCAGTAATCTAATACTGAGAACCTGGAATTCAATTGATATAGGCAATTATTTTTCACATTGATACCTGTCTAAATGGAGCCTAAATGACATAAATGTAAGGTTCAATGAATTTGTACCTTCTCCAGTTTTTTGGTAGCACTTTGAGGCGCAGACTGGTTATTATGTGTCACCAGTGACTCAGTTTATCTGAAAGAGAAGCAAAAAACTTTAATATAAACTTTGACCACATAGCTCCTGTGCAGTTTTAACAATCTGTATAGGGAGTGTTAATGAATTACAAAGCGCTTTGTCTTAATCAGGTTTGGAATGTGACAAAATAGCACCCTTAAGCATTAAGATTGATTCATGGAATGTGATGATATAGGCAGCTAACGGATCACATGAGAATAGTGTGAAAACAGTTTTTGCACATTCACAATCTTTTATGTTTACCTGGCCAGAGTCAAAAAAAGATCATCAATAATATAATTGCATAGTGCCTATCGCTTATTTTGATAATTCACAGAAGCACTGTGACCAGGGTGCAAAAGAGTGCGAATGCGACGGAGGCAACGTCTCCAATCAATGGCAAATTTTTACTTGAAAAGGAAATTTTTTGGATGGATGTTCATCCAAATCACCAAGGATTTTATTATTAATAATAATAATTATTATTATTATCAAATAATAATATTATTATTATTATTATCAAATCATATTGTCTACTCTTGTAGACAAATTCTACACTCACTGGACAATATATTAAGAACTACACAATTAAATAGTTTATCCAATTATGTGCAGTTACAGTTTTTATTGTTTTGGTAGTTTTCTGTATCACGTGTTTTACATTTGACCTGACATTTGTTTAGCTGCATGAAGAAGTAAAAGAGCGCTGTGATGAAGTGTAGTTCCGTACGACACAGAAATATCAATATTTTAAATTTGGTTTGTTTGTCTGATTATTATCTTTATAAATTATGTAAAAGCACATAAGTAGCAGCTACTGCAGGCTGCATGATCTCGTTTGATAGTGAAGGCGTTCCTTATAACGGGACTGATGAACACATGAGCCCATTGTTATTATGATTATCATGATTATTATTATTATTATTATTATTATTATTATTATTATCAAATCATATTGTAAAATGCTGTATTCCGCTAATGCAATAAAATCTCATTTGTGAGCTCGTGTGTTTTTAAATGTTTCCTAGCTGATAGAGAATTTCCAGAGAAGTCTCCTCCTTCTTTGCTCCGTTCTCTTCCGTTCTTTCTCCTCCCTTCACCCATTTGTCCATCTCTACTCTACATTCGCGCATCCCGATTTTTGCATCTCCGTCTCCGTCATAATGACCAACGATTCCCCGGAGGAGGAGAACCGAGGAAGGAGGGTGACCCGGCCGAGCCGAGCAGACGACAATGTCACCATCCTGACATCATCCATGGATGTTTACAGAAGCCGGAGCCGAGCCAGCAGCAGCAACGATGCTGTCGCCAGCTTCACATCCTCCGCGGACCTGAGCATCTCCTCCCTGGAACTAAGCATCCAGACGCGAATCTTTAAGATAATCGTTATTGGGGACTCCAACGTAGGGAAGACGTGTCTCACCTTTCGCTTCACTGGCGGAAGCTTTCCTGACCAGACTGAGGCCACAATCGGCGTGGACTTCAGGGAGAAGGCAGTGGAAATTGAAGGAGAGACGATCAAGGTAACATTTTAAGCTTATCTGCATGTGAATCGGAGGTGTTTCCTTGTCCCCTCCCCCTCACCCACAATCGGATTGATTTTATAGCATCATTGACGTTTTTTCCCCAGATGTCTTCACTGTTGTCAAAGGCAACAATGACTATTTGTTGACGTCAAAATTGGTATTAGAAATCGGCACAAATTTGCCATTTTTTATCATTGGTTAATAAATAAACCAGTATAAATTATAGGTGAAGTTTTAAATGATGAGGTCACTAGATATAGTAAATTGTAAAGACCATTGAGCATGTGTATGACAGATCAAGATTAACAACACAATCTAAAGCTGAGGTTTTGATCATCAGGGTGTCCTGTGGGAAATCATCAAATTCCACTTTATTTGTCGAAAAAATATTTAATATTTATTACTATATCTTTCATAATTTGTCTATGCCAGTGACTTGTGGTTACAGGAAGAACAATTTCATTCGATAGCAGTTCCAATAAATCTGTGTATGTATTCATATTCTGCTATTGTCATGTACAACAGAATAAATTATGGTTCACTGCGAGTATATCGGCTTTGTATTCAATTTGACAGTCTAAGATTGCACAATGAGTGAGTGAGTGAGTGAGTGAGTGAGTGAGTGAGTGAGTGAGTGAGTGAGTGAGTGAGTGAGTGAGTGAGTGAGTGAGTGAGTGAGTGAGTGAGTACATTTTGATGGGATCAGCATTATTTTAGTATTTATAAAATCATGACAATTTAGTAGCGGAAGAATGGTGACATTTTCCTCAATCCCTCAATGTATACAGTCATCAAAAGATAGAGTCAGAGGTGTCAAACTCACTTTTATCATGGGCAGCTTCCCTCAGAGGACCGTCATCATGGTGACACCAAATAAATACTTAGTCCACCAGTATTATTACATATACATAACAAAGTGAAGGATTACCAGTTTTGCAATTAGACATAATATACTTTGTTCAATTCCTGTAAAAAAGATAACAAAGAATCTTGCAAAATTATTTATTATACATGCCAAGAATTTGGTACAGTTTTTAGCAAGGATTTTATTTTCTCGGGCCACATACAATGGTATGGTGAGACGGATCTGGCCCCTGGGCTTGGGACCTGACATGGGCATCAATTTTTTCTATATATATATATATATAGCGCACTTGAGTGATTAAACCTAAGCTACAGACTCAATAAGACCTCTGCCAATGTTGGTAGCTTCAATGCTGATGTTTTCAGGTTGTGACATAAATAGAACACTTGCACTATGTTGAGAGACTTCATAGGATTTATGTTGACGATCCAGAATTCTAGATTACACCGTATGCACTGACTGCATTGCAAGGGCTAACTTGAAAATTATGTTTTATGTCTGGATCTCGTAAAGAATGTCTTCACAACACATAGTTCAATATACTTTATTTAGAATAGAAACCTATTGGAGGAGCGGAACGGTGAAATAGCATGTCCACCCCACAATTCAGAGGGTGCGGGTTTGATTCCAGCTCCGGCCCTCCCTGTGTGGACTTTACATGTTTTCCCCATGCCTGCGTGGGTTTTCTCCAGGCACTCCAGTTTCCTCTCACATCCCAAAAACCTGCATGGTAGGCGATTGAGCACTCCAAATTGTCCCTATGTGTGAGTGCGAATGGTTGTTTGTCTCTGTGTGCCCTGCGATTGGCTGGCAACCGGTTCAGGGTGTCCCACGTCTCCTGCCCGATGACTACTGGGATAGGCTCCAGCACGCCTGCGACTCCTGTGGGGACAAGTAGAACAGAAAAAGGATGGGTGGATGGATGGATGGACCTATTGGAGGGACTACCACCCTTTTTTGTTTTGATGAAGGTATTAACTAACACATTGGTGTACCAAGATGGAGTGGTCAGAATACAAAATTGTCACTGCTATACCTGTCAGCTGTGTATAATAATAAAACATAACAATATAATAATAATCTGACAACCACACATTTGTCATCTAATATGTTCGTCAGAAAAAAAGACTTACCATCTAATCTTCAGGTGCAGGTATGGGACACAGCTGGCCAGGAGCGATTTCGGAAATCCATGGTGGAACACTACTACCGTAATGTCCATGCGGTAGTGTTTGTTTATGATGTCACAAAAATGGCTTCCTTCCGCAACCTGCAAACATGGATAGAGGTAAGTTAAATATCCATCTATCTGTCTGTCCGTCATCCATCCATCCGTCCGTTCATCCGTTTGTCCGTCCTTCCGTCCATCGGAACCGCTTATCAATTAGTATAATTTGTTCAGCCAAATCTCCTTATCTGTCCATCTGTTTCCATCATCATCTCCATCTCTACTAGGGTATATAGCGTTGCTTACTCATTGTTGTTGACATGCTAATAATTCAAACAACTAATCTAAGTCTTCCAACTAAAAACCAACAGATGTCATTATGACATGGTAGAAGGGCGCGGTGGGCGTCTGTTTTTTGAATGTGTCATAGCCAATCTGTTTTTAACCGTTTGACATTGTTTTCTCTCTACATCCTACTGAAAAATAGTTGACAGAATATGACCATGGTAGCTTTTTAACTCTCTAAAAGACGCATAATTTTTACCTCGTTTTGATGCCAGGAAAATAATCCCAAAATTTTAATAAATTAATTCAATAGTCAACTTTCTACCAGACACAATATTTTCACAATTTCAAGGTTTATTTCATGCTGTGTGTTTACTGATTATATCATTTTTGTTATTTAGTTCCACTGATATATTTTAGTCAATTTCCTCACTGATACACAACTATATATTTGGTGACCTAACTTTGTGAAACACTGGACATTGATAACAAATAAAAGTGCAAAATCCTAGATTTGCTTCGATATTCAAAGTGTTTCCTTTTACTGCAGGAGTGTAACGGTCATCGGGTTTCAGCATCAGTACCTCGAGTTCTAGTGGGGAACAAGTGTGACTTAGTGGACCAAGTACAGGTCAGTAGACTTAATCATTCCGTACAACAGAGGGCTTAATAGTAGATAAAAATCAGAATCATCAAATCATTAAGTAGTTGTTACAGATTCTGACTGACTGTTGATTAGTCACATCTTGAAGCAATGAAGGCAACATAGAATGCTCGGGAAGTATTTATTGAGAACAATCAATATGATAATAATCACTTTCTCCAGGTGCCATCCAACATGGCGTTGAAGTTTGCCGACTCCCACAACATGCTGCTGTTTGAGACATCTGCAAAGGACCCAAGAGAGAGTCAGAATGTGGACTCAATTTTCATGTCACTGGCCTGTCGACTGAAAGCCCAAAAGTCTCTCCTCTACAGAGATGTGGAACGAGAGGATGGGAGAGTACGACTCACACAGGAGACTGAGACAAAGAGCAATTGTCTTTGTTGAGGACAAGAGCAACTGGTAGAAGTAATGGAATGGAATATCGTACATCTAAACAACGGTGCATGTCGAGGCGAGTGAGGAGAGTGATGACGGGCGTGTAGTCTTTACGTGTTTTTACTGGTTCAGGAGCAAGATGATGCTGAAGGCTGAAACTGAAAGCAACATAGAAGAGGAGGAAAAGCTCTGGGCTCTAGCGCACGGTTAGAGGAAAAATGTGCTCATGATTGATCGAAGGAAAGACGAACAGTTATTATGAGTTCTGAAATGAGTCTGCTTTGTTTTACTTTAGGAGTAATTGTAAGGTACCGGTACTTCCTCAAACAGGGGCCCTCTCTGCTCGAGATGGTGCCTAGTTGTGAAGTTAGTCACGGGTTTTTTAAAAAAAATTGCTAGAGAAAGGAATTGCGGATTAGAAAAAAAAAAAAAGATTTGATGTCTGCTGAGAAGGCATAAACGCGCTTCACTGAAGATACATGAAAAAAGTTATTAAGGAGTTGGAAACAGCTTTTCAGACAGCTTTTATTCCACACAAGGCAGTAATATATAGAAAAATACAATATAAAATATATAACATATGTATACAGTATTGTAATGCAGTCTTTTAATCAAATATAATTATGTGTGAAATCATAAAATTCTACAATAGGAATAATGAAAAACATTTGTACAAGTAAAGGCCTCCTCCAATTCATAACCTTACCCTTAATCAACTTCTGCTCTGAAGTTGAGTACTAATTAAACTGCTGGTCACCCACTATAGGGGCAAGTATGGACTAGTCCAGATCACTTGATAAAAGGCTCTTTGCTGGCTCTTTACATATCCTTTATGACTGACAGTGTCTGTTTTCTAAATTGGTTTGACCTGAAAATCAGTTTGCCCTTTTCTTCATATTACCGTTGCCTTAACAATGCATCTTTGAGTTTGATGAACCTGTCAACAGACAGACACTTGCGGAGCTAGAGGGTGAGCTGAGGGGGTAGCCCACCACCCCCCTCCTCCACCTCGGAGGGCACTGCCGCACCCCCCCCCCCTCGTTGAAATATACGTATTTTCCAATTTTTCCAGGAATTTCCACATGGGTAAAATAGTCATTTTTTACCAGCATTTTTTGATGAATCTTTTGGGGTTTGAAAAAAAAACTTGACCCTCGCGTGACCCACCCCCTCCCCTCGAGGAAAAAATTCCTAGCTCCGCCAGTAATGACAGAAGCTACAGGGTTAATTTAATTTTGATCTTTTAATATGACTTGTGTAAAATCACTGTGAACTCAGTAATGAAAGGGAAACATCACACATTATTGACACAGTTAATGTGTGTAACACTAGGACAAAAACATTAGTAGAATTGTCACCGCATAACCATGAGGGAAATGTGTTCTGTATTCTGTTAAGGATGATATATACACTGTTTAATAAATATCCTTCTTGTGCTCTTCCTCAGTACAGTGGCTTATCCCATTTTGCCTTCACCCAATGAAACGAGAGCACAGGAATTCTTGCATTTTCATCCTTTTCTCTATTAAAGTGTATGCAATCCACATTTGTTTCATTTCCCCCATTTACCCAAAGGACAGCTGAAAATTGTACAGACAAGGTTACAGAAATGATGATCACTATTTATTGCCCAAAGACATGTGTTATGCTTGACATTGAGATAGCTGCCACATTGAGTTATGGATCAAGAGACACGATGTTGTGGTTCATATGGAGATCATTCAGATCAATGAGTGTGTGTGCCAATCCTTCAACATGATAGTCAGGATTTATTATAAACTAAGTGTGTCACAGCGGTTTATGGAGGGCACTGATTTCTGCTACCTTTAAATTTGTTGCTCTTCAGTTTACTGTTAACATTCACATCCATCATTTAGCTGCACATAAGTGAGACAAATCTGACTCAAGGAGTTACCTCCAAGCAATGTAAAACACAATATCATTGTATTCTCATTGCATTGAATCGACCCCTCTAGCAGAATTGTTGGTGCGTAAATCCAAGTACATTATCTATCCTCTAAGGTAAATGATCACCCAAGCCAAGGATGGCAAAAATGGCTGTGTCTTGGCTTTCAAGGTGCCTTCAAAAACATTGTTCCAAGTTGAATTCATACCAACACTGCGTGAACTGCTACAGTGACAGCCAGAACAGTCCAGTCCAATTTATTCAATGCACTTCAAATACTGAATGATTATTTCAGAATTGTATTGGTAATGGTTACTGGCATTCAGTATCTGATATTTAATAAAGAATTATAGTACTGTTTACCACACAATGCATCTGTAAATCAACTAATTGTTTAATTAGCTTACTGAAGATTTTATATTTTACTATACTATATATATATATATATATATATATATTAGAATAATATAATTAATTTATAATAATATATAATATAATAATATATATATAATATTATATATAATATAATATAATATAATAATTATTATATTAGTATATATTAAATACTTTTGGGGGGGGGGCGTGGGGGTGGATCGGACATTAGAAGGGGTAACCTAAGGACAGCAGCATCAGCCTTTCCTGAATGTGAGCAGCCTTGGAGATCAGTAGAGGAAGAAACCAGAGACGTCACAGAGATGCAAGCAGCAATAGCTAGCTGCCTGACCACTAATCACACATAAACTACCTACTACGAGCTAACCCTGCTGCGTTCTACATGCTTCGTCTTTGATTCATCGAAAATTCAAATTTGTATACCAGACTTCAACCGAATAGCGATTTCACGAACTCGCTGCACGAGGGATCGTTTTACGGTTCCGAATATTTGTTGCACCTCTCGTCTTGCATCCTGCTGGCAGCCTATTTTAGCTAGCAAGAACACTCTACCTTGGCTAGCGTCAAGCTAGCCAGCTAGCTAGCTACTCCTGTCGCTAACGGTGGTTAGCTAGCTAGCGAGCTGTGTTAACTTGCGTCATGGATGAACTACTAGTGGAAGTGAGGGGAACAAGTGGTGCCTTTTATAAGGTAGGTTGTTTTTTCCCCCCCCTTCTTCTCTCCCCATCTCTATTCAAGTCAACATATAACGCTTACACGGCAAGTATACAAACCAAGCTAGCCATTCACATTGGACTGACGTTGATTGAGGTACCTGCTCTGGCCTCCGCTGGTCGGGATGTAGACGCAGAAAAACTGTAAACAAAGCTAAAATTGTGACGATTTGAGATCTCATGGTGGATCATACCTTGGCAGAACTGAAGCACTACCAGTAGAAACAGTGGCGTTGTTGAATTGAATGTAATGAATACCAGCGAAGCAGTCGTTGATCGGCCCGTTCATTACTATCATTCTTATTTGGGTTGGTCTTCATCTTAAGTTATTTTGGCATTCGTTTTATGTCGGAATTCACAAGGTTGCTATGGTGTTTGGTTGAAAGTGGTACCTGGTAATATGGTAACATCTGTTGAGGGGTACTATGACCAGGTGGTTGCTACCATACTGTATTGCGATTGCTGGGAATTAATTTATACCAAAGAAAACAAGTTACAATGTCGTACCTGGAAAGGCTCTTTCTAGCCTTTTCAATGTACACGGATGGCCATTTGTGAACACCATTGGCTGTCTTAGATCTATTGGTTACTCTTATCATTTACAATTGTAATAAACAGTGGTTATAGTACATTTCCCTCACAAGTGAAGACTTCTTGTTTCACAAATATCTCATCCAGAGTTTGTACATTTGTAGACAAAATTGTTGGTATCCTCTGTCACTGGAAAATATAACCACAGAAATAACTCAAATCTGACAAAAGTAATAAAAGCTGAAAATTGAATGAAAATTAACCAATTCAAGTCCGACTTTGAAATGTGATCAAATTGTGGTTCAACAGAATACTCACTCACTCACTCACTCACTCACTCACTCACTCACTCACTCACTCACTCACTCACTCACTCACTCACTCACTCACTCACTCACTCACTCTTTCATTTGCACTCATGAAAGTGGCTGGACAAAAGTGATGGTACCCTTAATTTAATTTGAGGCAATCAGACAATTTCAGTGAGCGTTGTGCACCTCTCAACAGGCATTATGGTCCACTCTTGAAAAACAAACTGCTCCACTTGTCACGGGTTTGAAGGGGGCTTTTTCTCAGTCGCTGCCACACATGTTCAATAGGATTTAGATCAGAGGTCATCGAAGGCTACGTCAGAATAGTCCAGTGTTTTGGGCTGTCTTGGTATTTTGTGTTTCTGACCGTAAAGCTGATGTGTCTTGCCCAAAAAGTTACATTTTTCTCTTGTCTGCACATTGGAAATTCTCCCGAAGGCTTTGTGGGTTGTCAGCATGCTGTTTGGTAAATTCCAGTCTCAAATTTGATTGTTCATTTATGATTTATTTTCAACAGCGATGTCCTATTAGGGTATCTTCCATGAAGTCCACTCTGGCTCAAACTACGACAAATTGTGCAACCTGACCCGGTCCCTTCACCTTTTGAGTTCACTTACACAAGTTTTATGCAGTTGTTCTGGGCAATGTTTTTTTTTCTTTCTTAGCAGAGGGGTACCAACAGTTTTGTACATGCGTTTACTTGATCAATTAATGGGCTAGGTCAAGGAAAATACTTTCAGCCCATTGGCAATTTTAGGTTGCTCCCCTTCTCCTTTATGTTTGGCTCCCTTGCATCTGTTAGTCACAGTTTGTTAGGCTTGTGCCATCCTGCAGCAAGCCAAGTTTTTCTGGTGTCCTTCAGGGCATGACATGCAGTCCTACTTTGAACATTTGATAGGTACAGTACACATCCATAGTATTTACAGTTTAAGAGTGAGCTGATCTGCCCAAACAGATTTAATCAGTTTTGAGGCACACAAAACATTTTAGACTAAAGTTTGCCATCAGAATGTTAACATTTTGTGTTTCTTATTGTTTTTTTACTTGCTTCTTTTAGGCATTTGTGAAGGATGTCCATGAAGGCTCAATCACAGTTGCATTTGAAAACAAGTAAGTTATACAATGTTTATTTCCAATAGCACTGTCATAACAGCTATCGCCGTAACAAAAGCGGTTTACAATAGCAGATAACATAAAATAACAATACAACGGAACACATCGCATACAACAATAATATAAAAAGTATCAACTTTGCCACAGTATCAACAAGCTACAGTACAGCAGCTAATGATGAAATAAATGTGTGCTGTGCTTCCATACCAGTTGGCAGCCAGAGCGCCAGATCCCATTCCAGGATGTGCGATTTCCTCCTCCAACAGGGTTCTGTAAAGAGATAAATGAGAGCGATGAGGTTGAGGTGGGATTCTTTTGATTTCATGTTTCCTAAACAATTGAATAAAATTAAAAAAGAAAAAAAACTTGAACAATGATGGCATGTTTCAGTTTTTTTTGTTGCACCTACATTTTATGTTTTGTTCATGTTTGTGCTGAATAAAATTTACTGTGTGGGTTTTGGCAGGTGTATTCCAGGGCGAATGACAAGGAGCCATGTGGATGGTGGCTGGCCAAAGTTCGCATGGTCAAAGGAGAGGTAGGACTCAGTCCAAACCGTTTTACTTTTGTTTCTGTGTTTCTGCTTAGCTTTCCATTTACAGTATGCCATTTGAACTGTCGAGTGGGCGGGACTTGCATATACCTTTCTTTTTCATGAATTATTAAGAGAAACCTTTTTGATCTACAGGCAGTTCACCTTTTATTTCAGCTCTGAAGTTTTATAGTGAATCACAAATAATCTGTTATCTATTCTTTTATAACTTTAAAAAAGAATGATCAATCGTAATAGTTTGGGCTAGGGTTGTTCCCTGGGAATCTACTCAATCTACTGGTGCCTTGTTTACCATGTAACAATAAAAAGATATGCTCTAATCTTTTTATTGCACACATTGCCAATTGCAGCCAATTGTGGCACTAACAAATGTTGACAGCTACGGTTGTTTTGAGCTGACTGGACACTATTTTCTGTCTGTAAAATCTGGAGTCCATTGGTACCAAATCTGTTAAATCAAGGTTCCGCTATAGCAAATATCCTGGTAGTCAATTTGTGTGGTAGTAATCAGTCATTGATCACTCAGTCTGAGTAGTTTACTCCACTCAGAACGGCAATGTAAATTTTTCGGCAAATGAGGTTTGATTTGAGTAGATCCTTCAAATGACCATTAAAGCACACACCAATTTCGTAGGAATTTTCGAAATCTGATTACTTCCTATCCAAATTCATTCTCATTCCCTGATGGACGGTCTATGCGTTGTAAACTTGCAGCCACCTGGAGGTGTACAAGATCTGCTAGATGCTCATTTTGAAACTTGAGTAACAATCTGAAACCCTTTTTACGTATACTAAATCATTGTCATGTGTTTCCGTTGATTCGCCTTAATTGGTTCATGTAAGCATTTTGCATTTATCAGGAGGATTCACGGTTATAGAAAAATAACTTAGATGCACTTTTGATGGATGTTTCAATGCTGTTCATATATACCTGTTGAGGTATGTTTTTTGTTTTGTGTGTCTGAAGTTTTATGTTATAGAGTATGCTGCATGTGACGCGACATTAAACGAGATTGTCACGCTGGAACGGTTACGACCGATCAATCCCAACAAACCAGCCACCAAAACTACCTTCCTCAAGATCAGACTCGATGTCCCTGATGATCTACGACAGATGTAAGATTCCCAATGGCTTCCATGGACAGAATGGTGACTCAAAGGATCTGTCATACTTTTGGCAGCAATGCATTCAAATGCTGCTTCAACTACATTGTTTGAGACTTCAGTCACAGGCAAAAGAGCAACTGTATTGGTCATGTGACTTAGAGTGCTACGCGCATCGAGACATGGTTTCGCTCTAAGAGTTTGACACGAGCCGACGCATCATGGTTGGCAGCGTCGTCACTACTGCAGTCCAAATACATATGTGAAAAAGTGTGAACCTTCCCAGTAGCTTTCATTTGGTCCGCCAATCAAAATTAGTCCTATACTATAGCGCAGCAGTTTATTCTGGAGATCAAAAACAGAACGACATACAAGAATTGCAGGCTAGCTGGTTTTATTTAGGACACAGGTCAAAATGGTCTTCACTGGACAGTTCTGAAGTGAAACCATTGCTGACAAGAAAAAAAACACAAAGGCTTATCTCAGATTTACCTAGAAAACTTGATCATCCTTGAGGCTTCTGGAAAACAATATTTGGTGGACTGACAAGCTCATCAAAATCAGAATCATTTTATGTAAGAACACGCAAGAAATGTGTCTCTGGCAGTTGGATCTATAGTGTCATTAGTAACAGGCAATTATAACAAAAACAGCATTAAGAATGTAACTAAGACTGCAGCAATTATTTTAGTAGTCGTTCTGTCATTTACATTGTTGATTAGTTGATGGATCAAAAAACACCTCTGTTCAAATTAGCAGTGCAAAAAAAAAACAAAGAACCATGTTTTAGTTGCTGCTATCAGAAGAAAGAAACTGCAATCAGGAAGGGGGCAAATGGTTTTTAACAGCAATATAGATTGTATAGTACTGCATAGTTCATCTATGTATGTAGAACAACTTCAATATTCAATGCAGTCACTCATTCTCTTGCACAAACTTTTTGGGTGATTGTTTATTTGTTTTTTTAAATTCTTAAATTGTTGCCCATAGCGAGGCTTGCCAAATGTTTATGCCCAAAACAATTTAATCGTGCTTAAGACACACATTTTACTTGTATTTTTTTAAAGAAACCAGAATGGTTTGATAATATGATTGTTGACTCTTTGATGTCAGGTGCTCGAAGGAATCGGCGCACAAAGATTTCAAGAAGGCTGTGGGAGCGTTCAGTGTCACCTATGACTCTGAGAAGAAGCAGCTGGTCATCTTGGTTCGTGTTGCTTTCTCAAGATTGTAGATACAATATTTTTATTATACTTGTTTGGGAACAATCAGGATGCACTGCAAGAGTGGAAATGTTTTATATTTGACTACATTCAACTTGTCTGCACCTACCCCACTGATGTAAGATGAACTTTGAATTGTTTTAACAGTCGGTGAATGAGGTCACAGCAAAGCGGGCCAACATGATGAGTGACATGCACTTCAGGAGCCTCCGCACCAAACTGTCTCTCATGCTGAGAAATGAAGAGGCCAGCAGACAACTGGAGGTACACTCGCACATACACCACACACACAAGCGTCTGAAGCTTTCATATTCCAACAATAATTTTATCATTTCTGTCCATCAAAAGTAAAAGTCAAACCCATTCATTGTGATTGTGTTGCTTGCAGAGTTCCCGACAACTGGCATCACGGTTCCATGAACAATTTGTAGTGCGTGATGATTTAATGGGACTCGCCATTGGGACTCATGGGGCCAACATTCAGCAAGCGCGTAAAGTCCCTGGAGTCACTAATATAGACCTGGATGAAGAGACATGCACCTTCCATATTTATGGAGAGGTATGATAGCCCAACTGTTCCCAATGACTTTGCAATCGATAGGTGCATTTACTCTTTTAGTTTGCTATTTATTCACATTTAATACATCTCAAATCTTTCTACTGTATTTTATTATAATGTTACGTGACATAACCGGACAATCACAGACAAGCTTTTTTTAAATCAATAATTTTGTTGCTCGTCATTCTGCTTTAATACTATCCTGAATTTAAATGCCTGGTGGGATTCGGGGACACAAACTAGCAAGAGTCGCGAATATACATTTTGTTGTTTAGTAGGCGTACTTTGTTTATAATTGGAAGCCTGATGATATGTCAGATTTTTACATTATTTCTCTTGAAGTTTAGCCACTAGTCTGCAGAACAAGTTTCATACTTCTGTCTGCCAATATAAAATTGTTACTGCCAATGTGCAGTGAATGAAAGGGTAGAGAAAGGATTTTGGGGCCTTGTTATTCTGTTGTTCCAAAATAGTTCCTCACATACTAGTCCCCAAAAACATATTGACATGTTTGGTGTTTATTCAAGGACCAGGAAGCTGTCCGCATTGCTCGCAGTTTCCTGGAGTTTTCCGAAGATATCATCAAAGTTCCCCGTAACTTAGTAGGTGAGTAATTTTACGCCACCAATAGGACTGTGGGGCCTGTGGCAGTGGAGTGTCTTTTTTATTTTTTTATTTATTGTTGTTGATAAATATTATGGATTATTTTTTGTGTATAGAAGAATGAGTAATTGTGCTTAAATTGACTCACAATCAAGTGCAGAACTCTAAACTCTGCAGCTCAGCAGCTATTATGACACGATCAGGAAGTAGCTTTACTTAAAATAACTTAAGTAGATTGTGTACCAATTTCTTATACAATTATTCTTTTTGCTATTCACGCAAGTAAGAGACCAAATTCTGACACAGACAGTGGAAATCCACCAAAAAGTTCTCAATTTTTTCATACAGTACTGTAAAGCTGCAAAAAGCTATTTATGCCGAAGTGAAATGTTTCAGCTTACTTCAACATACAGTGGATCCCTGCATGCTCACAGTATGGCACAAGAGGATAATGAACCAAAACCACTGTGCATAGATGAATAAAAAAAGAGGTGTGTTCCTAGTGTCAAGTCACTCGTGGACCATAGACAATGTCAGAAGTATCTCTACTTGGGATAAAAAGAAAATAAGAACTGGACAGTTGCTCAGTGGTGCAAAGTTCACAGTAAATTATTGAATACATTTGGGATGCATTTTTATAGAATGTCTTTTTTGAATATTATTATTTTTTTCCTTTAGGCAAAGTGATTGGGAAGAGTGGTAAACTGATCCAAGAAGTGGTTGATAAGTCTGGTGTGGTGCGGGTTCGTATTGAACCAGAAAATGACAAAAAGCCTTCGGTGCCATCCTCATCAGTGGCAGCGGCAGCATCAGCAACAGATGATGTAAGTCAGAATGAATGTCTATTGTAAATAGGTCAATATTTAAGACAGTTATAGTATACATTAAATAAGGGGCTTTGTGATTTAAAAAAATAAAGAACTGAGGGAAGACATGTGCTACTATGGGGAAATGGACTTGTCTTTTCTGTAGGCATACTCAAGCCTGTTTCAACCAAAATCTGGCCATTCCAAAATCTGCCAAAAAACAAGTCTAGGTCAGTCAATGTTTGGGACATTAGCGAGGACAAAGTAAGTCTTAAGGTTGTGTACAGTTTTGAGAAATGCTTGAATAGTTCTATTTTGTATATGTTTGTCATAGGGAATGGTGCCCTTTGTATTTGTGGGGACCAAGGAAAGCATCTCAAATGCAACAGTATTGCTGGACTATCACCTCAACTACCTTAAGGTACATGAGAAATTGCATGCTCAAGTGTTTGCGGTACAATTATACAGTCTCACTTGAGGTGACACCCTTGCAAAGTCGTGTTGTTCTGCAAATATGACATGATTATTCAACATTGCAACATTGCTCTCAATCACTGTAGGAGGTGGACCAACTTCGTTTGGAGCGTCTCCAGATTGATGAACAGCTGAGACAGATAGGAGGCGGCGGCGGCGGTGCAGGAGGAACGGGGCCACGAAATCTTAA
Source organism: Syngnathus leptorhynchus (assembly GCF_054491065.1). NCBI lineage: Eukaryota > Metazoa > Chordata > Actinopteri > Syngnathiformes > Syngnathidae > Syngnathus > Syngnathus leptorhynchus. The sequence goes on along the minus strand of NC_141196.1, from coordinate 19,101,943 downwards.
AGACAAAAGCTACGTGTTTGATAATGGCACGGGACTTGGAAGAGGAACAGGAGGAGGGAAACCTTACGGGGGAGGAGGAAGAGGTGCTCGAGGGCGAAGAGGAGGTGGTGCCGCTTTTGCCTCAGGTGCGGCTTCATTACTACTTCATATCCTGTACAGCAATCCCTCGTTTTTCGCGGGAGATGCGTTCCAGAACCTCCCGTGAAAAACGAAGATCTGGGAAGTAGAAACAGTATATGCATTATTTAGAAATTTAAATACAAATATATTGAAATTTCCATCACATAGTGTTTCTTGTTGGCCACGAGAGGGCATGGTTGTATTGTATGTCAGTTTGAAGTGTGCTTTTCCTTGGCAAACAATGCAAAGTGTCCAACCTCAGAATTACTACACTACACAAACCCAGGGGACAACATACATAGTGAAAACAAAGTGAGTCACGGTTGCACATGAATCTCCTGTTGCATTGTGGTCCTATACACAATATTAAAGCCTTTTAAATACTTTTACGCCACATAAACCTTTCTCATTCTCTTAATAACCATTCCCACACTATTCTGTGCTTGTATTGTACCTTTACAGTAAATAAAAGAACAAACACGTGACTTTAATCAGCCGCTGGGGGTTCTCTCCTGAGCAGAAAATATTCGTGTCATCTGCAAAAGTCACATACTTGAATACTATACTGGAAGCATTGCATATGTTATTCATCCACGATATACATATTTTTAGTCCTAATATTAACCCTTGTGGCATTGCTCACTCTAGGTACCAACTCAGAGGCATCCAATGCTTCAGAAACAGAGTCAGACCACCGGGACGAGCTCAGCGATTGGTCCCTGGCTCCCACAGAAGAGCTAATGACAGGAGGTGGGACATTGCCAAGAAGGACAGATGGAAGGAGGAGACCGGGTGGGGCAGGACTTCGAGGGCGAGGTGGAAGAGGAAGAGGAGCATATAAAGGAAAGTAGTTTAAATTTTCCTGAAAACATAACGGCAGAAAAAAGCAATACGATAAATAACAGCGATGGATCATGTCTTGAAGTGCAACAGTTGGAGTCACAATAACAATTTAAAAACACAAGCATTGTTTCATGGCCTCGCATTGCCTGTCAACCAAGATGGAGCGAAAGCTTGCATACGAGTCAAGCACGGACAGTTTATCATTCTGAAGAGAGTTTCACATTGATGGGCAGCAAAGTTGAACGCTCCTTTCCCTTGGACACGTGGAACAATTAGGTGGATGATATTGGAGCACAAGGCTTAGCAGCTTTTAGTTCTTTGCAGGAGAACATTTGAGAAGAGCCTTATGAACCAGAGACAGCCAGTGCATTTACCTGCGGGTACTCATGAGCAGATCCACTCAAAATCGAGTGACTTCGCTCGGACATGGGTGCTAGAAATGTGATTGGTACATCGCTAATAGCATGACAATTACGGACATTCTTCAATGTTGGCATATATAGGTCATAATTTGAAATACAGTGTATATGAGAATAACTTTGAACTGTCCCATTTAGGTGACGATGTGCAGTGGAGCGACCCAAGGCCTCGTCATATTAGAGAGCCCAAGACAAGAGCACAGGAAGACACCTTACAGGTACTGGCCTTTATACCTACCAAAGGTGTGCTGACTGCACTATAGCATAACTAGATGATGTGTTTTTTAAGAATTGAAAACACAACAGGTAGAATGGTGTGTAGGTCGTTTACTGAAAAGTCTAAATTTCCCAAATATGTCAGATATGAATGCCTTTGGATCAGCCCTGTGATTGACTTTTGGTCACAGGGTTTACCCTACGTCTTTTTCTAAATTTGCTGGGATAACAGGTTAGTTGCTTGAAAAATGTTGAATAAGATTACACTATGAAATGCATATTAGGTAGTTCTGTTAGTGTTGAGAAGACTTATTTACTGACCACGTCTTGGTTTAATGACCCGAAACATCTATTGATTTTAATGCATTTTTTTGTGCGAATAGTAAGTCAGGTAGGTATTCACCACGTTATTGTTAGAGTAATAACAGAACTATCTACCTGTAAAGAATGCTCAGATAAGCCTTCCAATTAATTTCTTATTCACTGACCAGCACTTGTATAGCTGGAGCTAGAGAGCAAATCAATCGTTCTTGCATCAAACAAGAAAGTTACGTTTGCTTCCCTTTTTGTTACTACAGAAAAATTATCCGACATAACCTACTCCACAAATTTTCACTGAATAGTACTGATGCAGTCTGGGCTACAAAATAATCCATTAAACCCATTTTGGTCTATGACTGGAGTAAGAATGAGATGCAATATATTTGTGCTGGTGATTAAAGGGATGTGATTTCTCTTCTAGGTTCCAGGTAGATTAATTCATTATGTCTTAGCCTTCATTGGTTATTATTTCATTTGAATGCATACTAAAAGTTCATTAACTACACATTTATTTGAAGTCCCTCCTCCACATGGTCCAGGTAGGCATATTTGGAGAGGTCACCTTGCTTGGGATTGAACAAAACTTGAGGCTGGATGGTCAAGATCAGGAGCCAGATTTATATTTTTAATGCCTCTTCACCAGAAAGTCAGATGCACAAACAATGTCATTGAACAATTTGTTCAAATTGTCCTAGTTCTTCCCACGATCATGAGCTCAAACAACATTAATACTGTACTCCCTCCTCTTTGGCTCATGGCTAGTCAGGCTGGTAAATTCAAAGAGCAGAGTTTTGTATTTGTGAGCAGTGGCAAACAATTGTATTTTCTGCAGCATCCAATGAAAAACTGCGACTCGCATGTTCACCGTTTGTTGTGTAACTGCAATTTTATAGCTTTTCAAGTTGCAATGAAAAATATGACAACAAAACAGAGTAATGTTTGATATCGAAACAAATGGAAATTCAAACGTTTCTTTACCTTATTTTGATTGTATTGTGGCAAGAAAAAATTATTCTGTTCAAGAAAAGTGAAAAGACAAATTGCGATGATTAAATGACAGATAGCAAATCATACACATTATGGGATGTGGCAGCCATTCAAAGCAACAAAGAAAGACACTTGAAGTCTACCGCCAAAGATTTTTATGCGGTAAGGCCTTCCGGGGCCACATTTATTTTTGTCTACGGCAAAATATGTGCCACAAATACAAAACATGTGTCCTAGACTTTTTTTTTTTTTTTTTTTAATTTTGGCATCCACAAAGATGGCAACACTTCAGCCGTCCGTACTTTAATGTCACTGTGTGCAAGTATCTATGGTCATGACGATAAAGCCACTCGGTTCCCAGAATGCATGGTTTAATTCATTTAAATAATGTAGTTCTAAGGGCGTTCATTCCTGTTAAAGGAATTTTAACAGATTTTTCTAGACCCTTGAATTCTTGAATAGCACTTGATTTAGTTGATTGGTAGGCAGTGTCTGGCTGCTTTGGTCTTCATAATAAAAGCTTTAACACCTGCAATGATGTAAGTCTATCAAGTTGGAAACAACCACAAAGGGTTTCTTTTTAGGGGGAGAAACGAACATGGATCAAAATGTCAAACTCATTAGTTGCTGTGTGACACTCTACTTGCTTCTCTGACCCCACAGATTCGCGTGGATGGGAACAACGAACGTAGTGTGCAGCATGGAGGGAGAGGTGGAGGGCCTTCATCACAGGGTGGGCACAGTGCCGGCGGTGACGGCCCACTCCGCCACCAGCAGCGGCCCGTTAGAGACCGAGGAATGAAGAAAGAGAAGCAGGACGCTCCCCCTCTGGTGAATGGCGTGTCGTAGATTTGTCACTGGAGGACCTTCTCACATTCAGAAATGAACCCACACTCTACTCTTCATACACAAATAACCGCTCATTAACTATCCACAGATTTTCCTTTCTCGCTTTTTCCCCCCCCCATTTTCCGTTTTTGTCAATTGCTACATTAGACGGGAGCTTCCATCAGCATGCAACTCTGTAGTGAATAATTGTAGTGTGAAGGGCGCTGCCAGTGTGCTACGTCTGTGTACTCCGCAGTGTAGTACAGCGAGCTGGCCTGGGACCGAAAGGATGTACAGTATAGTAAGAAAGTAAGTTTCAAGTTCCTTAATGTAAAAGAAGGCTCTTGTCCAGCAAATCCATTGTTAAATCTCAAAATGCATCCGACGTTCAATTACATGTATCACTTTTCTCCATTAGCTCGCAAAGCAACTCGGATGCTCCACATGCCATCCTTCACTTTATACCGTGAGGTTTCAAACTTGACCTTCGACTTGCTCCTTTTGTGTTTTGAAACTGCTCCTTTAACCAACATGGTTAAGGCAGAGTGAGTTCAAGCCGTGACAGGAGTGCTGGTAGCACTCTGGCCCAAACAATGTGTAGTAGTCCATAACCCTAGAAATGGCATGTGGGCAAAGTCACCAGCTAGGGCAAGGTGACACAGGTGGGCATGACATCAATACCATCTTGTCAACAAATAATAATAATAATGAGGCGCACTCTGTTTAAACTCTAACCCAAGTACTTTATATAAAAGGAAAAACTAATTGGATTAAACGAAACGTTCTTTACAATTTAATATATAGCAAATTCAACAAAAACGATTGCGCATTTATAGTCATGACCCAACGCTTACATTCAACTGTCAGTCATTCTGTTTCTGTGATATCTTTTATAAATCATGTCCTGTTCTGGCATCATGCAGCCTGCAATTTTGCTTCTTGGTGTGTTTTGGTGACTCAAGTGGAGCTCCATTACTTGCATTTAAAACAAAAAACAAACAAAAAAAACTTGCATACCTGTCACTGAAGGATTAACCTAATTGATTTAAGGCAGAGCATAAAGTTCATGTTGCTCATCGTATTTAGTCAAATCTACAACCCCTCTAAGGCTGTTTCTCTCTCTCTCTCTCTTGCCTTTTTTTTTGGGGGTAATTTTGTTCCAGCTTTTTAGGTCCGTGCATCACACTTTTGTGTGCCACACTTTAAATATATACAAATCTCGCACTCACAACTTGGTTTCTGAGGCCAGTATTCCTTTCAATTGTGCTTGCTTTTACACACGTGTGAATTAATTGTGATTCTTTTTCACTAACCTTTAGATTTCACACTGCAGCCAGGCTGCGTTTGTAAAATTAGCATTTCCTACAATACATCGGCATCGTGGTTTGAGTACAATTTACCGTTTTACTTTCCATAAACAGCAACGGAATTGAGTTGTTTTGTGTTTAAAAAAAACAAAAAACAAAAAAAAAAAACGAGAGGGTGGCATACTGTATATAATGATGTCATTATTTGTTTGGAGGAAGAAATTGTACTCTTTCAAATGTGCACTTATCGTTATTTTCTTGTTTTTTTTGTTGCTGTTTGATATCAGTTAAATGCTAGCTCTCCTGATAATAAACTTGCTGTTAAAAAGTATGCTCCATAGCACATTAATAGTGAGTGACATTAATAGTGAATGTCCATAGCACTGCTACAAAGGTCCAAAAGTAGTGTTATTACACAGAGGAAGAATTTCATGTGAAAAAAATCAGTACATAAATATTGTATACTGTAGTGTCTCAAGGAAGAAAACTATTACTGCAGTCCATTTGCCATTTTCCATAATACAGTGCCCTAAAATTAGATTGACTTGCAATTGTCACAGTGTTTTAGGTGTACAGTAGGTTTTTCATTTAAAATAAATGAAGGGCTTGACGTTTTCGGCGACAGTCGAGGAAAAAAAAAAAAATACATGGAACCCGGTTTCAATTTTTAGCCTTTGACAAACGAGACCAGATTATCTTTTTAAGTTTGGTTTCCTGAATTTACATGAAATCCTTTCATTTGTAATTGTTTTCATATGCACAAAATCCTCGCTTTATCATTTAAGATAGCCTATGGAGAAATTGCAAATCTTGACCAATTAAAAAAAAAAAAAAATCACTTTTACCAAATGTGAGCCCGAATCAAATAATTGTGAAAGTGTATCTCTTCTGGTTATTCCAGTGTAGAAACCACAAATATCTGTCCATTTTGTCATTTATCAACCAGGAGAATATTATAGTTCATTCGAACAAAACAATTTTAAATTTTTCTTTAAATATTATAAATATATATATATTATCACACCCCCAGGAGTAGTAAGAGGGAGGATTAGGCTGAGATGCTATAAGTGTCAAATTGGATCCAGGTTCCAGTTTAGAAAAAGAAAATGATCCAGTTTAAAAGTCAATCTTTCAACAGCAAGGACTTGTGTGCATTGTTGTGTTAATAGCAGTTAATACTAACAAATGGTGTTGCAAAAATCCAAGTTTGTACTATAATAGAAAATGTGCATTGAGGAGCTGGGAAACTGTTGCATGCTGCCCATGTGGAAATCGATGCGATGGAATTATCTGTGCTGATGAACGTGTCTTCATTCTAACACAAGAAACAGACAAAATAGAAACAAATCTCTCGAGATGAGTACATGTGACCATGGCCAACTGAAGGAATTTTAGAAAGGGATACTAACAATCACAACTCAATTTTACAAAAGGTTTTGAAATGCAAGGCGATTTGTCTTTCGGTTTGTGTGTTGACTGAGTAGATCCTGTGAAATCAGCCTTGCTGTACTAAAACATGACTTCAAAAACAGTATAACTATTTGGATTCAACCCTTTGAAGGCTTTCCCGCTGAAATGTGTTATTTACAGAATGAATGTTGTATGTACGTCATTTTTTTCCTTTATGACTAATACCTCTCCTTCAGTGACAGCTTGGATCATGTTCTGGCTGTCCCCTTCTAATAAAACTAATGGGAATATTTTCACTGGACTATTAACTTGATGTGACTTTTATCATGGGGGGGGAATGTTGGTGCTAGATTTTCCATGAATGTTAAATTGAGTTGATGGTCTAAACAGGATTGAACATGGTCGTTTAAAACCTTTAATAATTAATTATACTTTGTATGCGTGTAGGTGGTGTCTACCTGCTAGCTGTTGCTCCTAATCTGAACATTCTGAGGAGTGCCATTTTCCCCCGTGCGACACAATCTCCGAAAATGAATGTTAGTTACAGTTTTAGGCACTAAATATAAAAAAAGATCTGTGATTTAAATGTGTGATTTTGCTCATTTTAAAACGACAGTATAACAGATAAGATTGGAATACTGTATCGAGAATCCCTCACTCAGCATTTCAATCCATTTGGGATTGCAACGTTTTCAACCGAAGATGACCAACTTTGACTTTTTCTTGCAATGTTTCTTCTCTTATTCCAGAACAAATGTTAATGTGACAGTGCTGGCTGTTTAACAGAGAAGCAGAAAGGCAAGATGCAAGGAAAAAAATCTGTACATACTTAAAAACCAGGGTAGTCTAAAAAGCTGTAAATCTTGTGAGCACTTTTGAGCGTTGTTTTTTTTTTTTTTTTCTCTCTCTCTTTCTCTCTTCCTTTGTAAATACTACTTACTAGCATTTAAAGTGTCCGGGTTTACATGTCTGGTTATAGTGCAATATATTTTGTATGCAAGCAGTTTCAATAAACAAAAAAAATGATCTTCTGATAAGTCTTGTCTCATATTTTTAAGTGTACACTGATCTGTAGATTTGCATTTTCAACAACACGTTCTTGGTTGTGTTGGCTGCTAAAGATGTTATACTGGCTGACAGTTCAACAGCTGTAAACAAATCACTCGCCACCTTCCTCGCTCTCTGTTCTCCTTTTTTTGTCTCGGTCTCAGTCAGTAAATGACAGAACGAGAGGCAGCCTGTCTTCTTCGGGATCTTAAAAAGTCCTCTTGATCAGATGATTAGATTGCAGATAATGCTGAGTCGAAATTACCAGAGGTAAAAAAATAAAAAGCCTCACTGTCTGATTAAAAGTAACAACTATTTAATGTAACAGAAGACACGATTACCTTTTGATTAGATATCAATAAAAACACCTTGAATAATGGCCATTTTTAATGAGGAATGCAGCCTAAAATACCATATTGCTAATGTAAAGATAATGACGAGTCAATAACTCCAAAATGTATGTGGCCAAGGCGGCTCGATGGGGGCACGTCCAGCTCACAGTTAGGAAGGTGCCATTTCGATTCCACCTCCGACCCTCCCTGTGTGGAGTTTATATGTTCTCTCCGGGCCCGCGTGGGTTTTCTTTGGGCACTCTGGTTTCCTCCCACATCCCCAAAACATGCTTGGTAGGCCGATTGAAGACTCTAAATTGTCCCTAGGTATGAGTGCGAGTGCGGATGGTTGTTCGTCTCTGTGGTCCCTGCGATTGGCTGGCAACCGGTTCAGGGGGTCCCCCGCCTACTGCCCGATGACCGCTGGGTCAGGCTCCAGCACACCCGCGACTCAGAAAATGGATGGATGGATGGATGGATGGATGGATGGATGGATGGATGGATGGATGGATGGATGGATGGATGGATGGATGGATGGATGGATGGATGGATGGATGTGGCCATCTCGAAAACATCTGAAACCGATTTGCTTTTCCATAGATGAGTTAAAATGCCAAGAAATAAGCAGCTAAGGTGCAGGTTCTGTCATGAAACGGGAGTTCTTTCATTGACGGATTGACAAGGTCAATGAGTACTGACCTGCTCAGTGACAATTCCGGCGATGGACAAAAACCCGCTTTTGTCGATGCTTAGTACGTCACTTTCTTGAAGTTGTCCATCTTTTGCCAATAAATGGACTGTCACACTATCTGTCAGCACTGACTGAATGCCCACCTGTTTATTGAAGTTATGAAACATCAGCTGACCTGGACTCTTACCAAAACCTCTGGTAGGAGGGTGCACATTGTTGTCACAGCACAGCACTAGTAATGTTCTGGACACTGTTTTCTATATACTTGTACACCCCCTGAACCTCGTAAGGATGACTTTACAACATGCGTGGCACCTGATCAAATTAATGAGTTTCGTCTCTACTGGCGGTTCTTGTGTTTGTCCATGTCTGTTATTTACCCTGTCTGTTAAATTTTGGCACTTGTTTTATTCTTGCACTCATATGCGCTGCTGTGATAAGTGAATTTCCCCGCTGTGGGACGAATAAAGTCCAATCAATCAATCAATCAATCAATCAATCAATCAATCAATCAATCAATCAATCAATCAATCAATCAATCAATCAATCAATCAATCACTGAAAGTAGATCAGATGATGGATGGATTGATATACTTGTACAATGTCTATCAATCCATCCATTTTCTGAACCGCTTAGTGCCTACGGGGGTCACGGGCGTGCTGGAGCCTATCCCAGCCGTCATCGGGCAGTAGGCAGGGGACACCCTGAACCGGTTGCCAGCCAATCGCAGGGCACACAGAGACAAAAAAGCATTTGCACTCGCACAATTTGGAGTGCTCAATCAGCCTACCAAGAATGTTTTTGGGATGTGGGAGGAAACCGGAGTGCCAAGAGAAAACCTACATGGGCACGGGGAGAACATGCAAACTCCACACAGGGAGAGCTGGAGGTAGAATCGAACCCACACCCTCCTAACTGTGAGGCGGATGTGCTAACCAGTGCCCCACCGAGCCGCCTACTTGAACAATGTATTTAGTTAAAAACTTTTCTGATAGTTTGTTGCAAGATTACGCCCCCCAAAAAATATTTTCTAATCCGCACTGAACGCATTCATTTAAAAACCATTTCAGTGTCACACTGCTATGAATTAAAAAACACTGCAGTATTGATTAGAAACCACATGGGGGAGTCGCGGTGCTGTCTCTTCATGAAAAAAGACATGAGCGTCTCCATTTGAAACTTTCCCGTCCTAATATTTATTATTGTTGCATTATGAACCTCTTTATTGCTATAAATAATAGTCGGTAAAATTATGAAAACCTGCAATGATTGTGTTGGGATTAGTTCAATTGAAATCGAGGGTTTTAATCATACCCTTGTCATAATGATATCTTATCTCAATGTCTATCAAGCTCGTTTTATCATTTTATGCACCAGTAACTCATCCCTGCAATTTCTACATTAAAATCTCATCACTTTGCCTCTCTCTCTCTCTCTCTCTCTCTCTCTCTCTCTCTCTCTCTCTCTCTCTCTCTCTCTCTCTCTCTCTCTCTCTCTCTCTCTCTCTCTCTCTCTCTCTCTCTCTCTCTCTCTCTCTCTCTCTCTCTCTCTCTCTCTCTCTCTCTCTCTCTCTCTCTCTCTCTCTCTCTCTCTCCACTCTGTCTTTCAAGGTCTGACCTAGATTTGGACGGCCACCACATCATTCACACGCACGCACGCACGCACGCACGCACGCACGCACGCACGCACGCGCACGCACGCACGCACGCACGCACACACGCACACACGCACGCACGCACGCACGCATGCACGCGCGCACACACACACACACACACACACACACACACACACACACACACACACACACACACGCATGCACGCGCACACACACGCGCACACACACACACTTTGATGCTTAAAACACAAAGAGGGTGATATAAGTGTATAATACGTATGTGTAATATAAATTGTATTTGATATCAATGAACTGACTGTATTGTATCAAGGTGGTGGCCACGCTTATGGTAATTCCCATGGCACTCTGAGGTTAAATGACACAATTCATCTGAAGATAGAGGACAAAGCGGCAGAGATCTGAATTCCTAAATTCCGCCGTGTTAAATAAGATATTGTTGTCTCCCCTCATCCTCTCTGTTGGAGCCTGCTGTTTGTACTTGCAGAGTGTGATGCAGAGTAGTGCTGGCATGTTGCCCTAGACCACATACACACACACACACACACACACACACACACACACACACACACACACACACACACACACACACACACACACACACACACACACACACACACACACACACACACACACACACACACATGCTTTCTCTCTTTTTGGTTGTACGCACAGTGTTTGCCACACTGCCTGCAGGCTGCAGCACTTCCTCAAATGTTATTTTGTGCTCCATTTGGATGTGTATGTGTTGATCTGTTGTCGTCTTAAAATCATGCAAGCTTTTGCGTGGGCGACAGTGATGTCACACAAAGAAGCCACAGTTAGAGCGCCCGCCACCACACATGCTGAGTGAGACGTTTGGACCATCTGGTCAATCATTTCTCAAGGCAAGGCGTAAACAGTAAAACGTGCTGCTGGGCACGTGTCACAGCAAGTGCATGATGGCTGTGGAGTCGAGATGGTCATCCACAAACATTTAATGACACACTTGTTTTTGGCCTGCTCTGAGATGAAGGTGGACTTACAAGCTTGTAGACATGGAAACATGAGCAGAGTTGTTGAAGAGAGCTAATGGTATTCACTATAGTAGGAGAAAATTGGCAAAAGGCAGACAAATTCAATGGCAGCTCAGTGGGACATGAGAAGCACATCAACCTACAGTTCAGTGGTCTTGACTTTATTTTATATCATATATTATTATTATCGTATCACGTTATAGACTTCACATTTCCTAATTAATATGATGTAAAAGTTTGAATGAGGCTTAATCAGAGCAGACACAGGACATTAAATGCATTCACATTATGGTTACAGATAGAACGAGTTCTGGCTATATCAAGAAAAAAAACCCTTTGCTTTTACAAAGAAAAGAATACCTTTTTTGATGACAAATGATTAGAAAGTAATGTGTTTATTTTGGGGTCTACATTTGAACAAACTTAAATCATGCCATGAATGGATGAGCACAGTTTTCCTGTTATCAACTTTCCCTTTTCTTCACATTGAGAGTCAGCAATTTTCACAGTGGTTGACCTTTCACTCAGTGTAACCTGGCCCTCCATGAGCATGCTTTATTTGGACCTCCAGGAATCCACCATGACCTCCACTTGCAGCAGCCACAGAGGGAGCCTGCTGCTCTCGTTACTCTCGGGGGCCCTCTGGTGGCCAATGTTTCGTGAGCTTGGAGTAGGTTGCTCTTTTACTCCAACTCAACTTCCGTGGTGCCCCTTCTGGCCGGAGGTGGCAAAAGAATTCACGCACGGTGCAAATACAGGAACCCGTCTGAGGAAATACTCTGGCGTATTCACTTTAATATCATTTTGTTCAAATCTCCCATGGCTTAGCTAATGCTGTGCAAAGACAGTCTCTTTCAGTCACGGAGGTTGACGAAGAAGTATATTTTGACAAAGTAAGAAGTTGAAAGTACAAATATCTTTATTCAAATGCAGGGACAGCATGTTGAACACCTGAAACTACAAACAAACTAGTGGTTGTCCTCAGACCAAATGTAACCACATATTGATCAGATTATATGGATCATTATTATGTTGGAATATTTCAACAGGCTGGTTTGAATTAAAATAATTTATATAATTTATAATAATCTGAGTTTCACAGAATTAAATCATAACATTTAGAAAATATCTTAGAGGATGTCTTATTTGGAGTGTGGAGGAGGGGAGTCGTGAGGAGTCCGATATTTAAAATGCTCATTGTGACTCTGCCACTGAGTTGAGCGGGATGAACAAAGCATCTTCTCATTTCACTCAGACTTTTATACTTAGTGTCACTACTTTGAATCTGAAAGCCTCATTTACTCTTTCTCCCAATGTGGTGACTATCTACCAAAAAATAAAGAAATAAATCACCTTTTATGAATGTGTGTAAATGTGAGGTGACTCATCAGAGGGTGTAATCTTCACAGTTTATAACAGTGCGTCCAGATGAAGGTACAACAATTGAACTATTTTTCAATAAACCTTTTGTTCACCATAGGTATGAGTCTTTCAAAAGAAAACGTTTTTGTTGTCTTTTTTTTTTTTTTTTGCAGTTTGAGTTACTCTTGTATCCGTGCAGCCTTATTCATTGGGCTCGCGTGTGTGAGCGAGCGAGCGAGCGAGCGAGCGTGCGCGCGCGCGTCTTCCCTCCCTCCCCTGCCTTGCTGTCAGCTTGCCTCGACCACGTAGCAGATTCCTGGCAGAGGCAGTCGCTTGTGTCTACTCTCCTTCTCACTCCCTCTCTCGCTGGCTGTGTCTCACGCACACACACGCGTACACCGCGTGTGTCACTTGCCCATGTAGAACCACGTAGCACCAGCATTGGATTCTGATCAGCCTCACAAAGCCAGCAGGAGCCTGTCATGGATCTTTTCGAACTGGACTTTTTCCGAGACTGGGAGCTTGAACAACCATGGTGAGTTATATCGTCTCTTTTTTTTTTTCCTTGTCTCTCTGCCTTTGTATTTAAATTTGATCACAAAAGCGTCATAATGTAAAGACTTGCAATTTTACGAGTGATGGAGATGAAGCCAAAAGTGGGCTCCGCTTAGCTTAGTCTCTTCCTTTGTGTCACTGATACAATTGCATGCGTTCCAACACGCGTGCAACACCGGCTTTTGGAGTCTTATTGTGCAATGATGGAATGTTGGATATGCTGATATTATGGCCAGTACAGCCACATACTAATAACACAATCACGCGCATGGATTGTTAACAGGTAGCAAGAAGTTCCACAGTGTGTGCTTGCCGTGGCATCACACTGTTGACAGAGTTGGAAGCGCGTCTGGGTGTACATTCATGCAGGCGGACCGAAACAGTCAAGTTGCAATGGAAGGATGAATGGGGCATCATTTGTGGTCTGAGTATACGTATGCTGCAGCCTTGAGCGTCCAGCGAGTTGTACAGCGGGGTTGGAAATAATTGATTATGCTCGAGAAGTACTTGCAACTATAATACAAAGATTTCTGATTTATCAGCACATGAATATTTGCAGTGCGAGAATATTACGCTATTTTCTCCTCGGACACCACGTGTCAAATGTATGAAAATAAATGAAATAAATAAATTATATATATATATATATATATATATATATATATATATATATATATATATATATATATATATATATATATATATGTATGTATGTATGTATGTATGTATGTATATATGTATGTATATATATATATATATATATATATATATATATATATATATATATATATATATATATATATATATATATATATATATATATATATATATATATATATATATATATATATATATATATATATAAGGATTGAGGGCCGTCCGTCATGTGTATATAGAGTAAGTGGAGTTACATACATGTTACAAACACCTCTCTGGAGGAAATACTGCCAACTACAGTTACAATAATTATCATGCTATTTTGTTAAATATCTCCCGGGCAGTGATTATTTTTTTTTACAAAAGGCAGAAAATAGAATTTTTGATACAGCTATTGAATTGGATCATTTGTCGTGCGGTAATTTGTTGTGCGAGGCTACTAAATGTTGTGCCTTTTGTGTTCATTGTCATAAATCCTAGAGTGTTTGAGGAAAGAAAAAATCTGATCATATCAACAAACAAGCAATTTAAATGTACATATGCATACATATGCTTACATTAATTAATAGATAATGTATTACACGTGATGCAATAGCACATTATCTGATGTGATTTCTCCGTGTTTTTTGTAGACTGTAGAACGAATAATTTAGTGTGATCAAAACTTGTATAGGTTCCTGCTAGTACAGTATTACATTCTAGACAACAACCAGTCTTGGTTATTGTTGGACAAGAAAAAACCCCAAAAAGAAATTTAGCGTGGCAAAACCAACTGTCATAGGCAGTAATTTAAGTGTATGCATGCTCAGCAAATGCTAAGAAATGAAATAAAAACATAAAAACAAAAAAAAATCAAAGAATATCACTCAGCTGGCTTTGTATGTTATCTGAATGCCCATAAAAATGTGTTAAGGAATATTTTCCAGTCCCTAAATAGAACATATTTTTTCTTGAAACTTCAAACATTGTTCCACAATGCACGTCAGGTTCAAGGGCTTTAACATAGGCTCTCACTTGCTCCAAATCAATATCTTTTAGTTTCGGCTCTCTGTTTGCACATCAATACAGCAAAAAACACAAGGAAACGGTTAACAATGACATACGGAAATGGGCAAGCTAAAAAAAATAGTGGTTTGGCTGTAGTTTTTGATAGTCTTTTTATCGGTTAGTCAAGAGCCTAGCGGAAGGAGCATCATATTCTAAATCAGCACATCTCAGGTCAGCCATGTTTTACAGCGGGGGCCGGGGCCACAATAACTTGGCAATAGTGCTGCTGTTTTGGCGGTGTGTTCTATAGCTGGAAAATCTCAGCAGGGTAAAATGACATGCATACACATAGTGCCATGGAAGGCCCTGGAGCAAGGTACTTAACCCCCCACTGCTGGAGCGGAGCAGCTCAGGGCTGAACAACAAGCTCAGGGTGTCTACATGTTGCCCTCGCTCTGCCACCAGTCCATCACACAGTGGCTGACAGCTGCTCCTGATGGGAAACGGGGCTGGCACAGACAACGGCTTTATTCTTGGAAAGAGAATATGGAAATGTGCACAAATGAGCGGTCTGAATAATGAACCCTGGTCGGGTGTTAACGTGTGGGTTAAAGTGTGTCAATCACGAGCGCACGATTGCTTGTGCGCCGTGTGACATGACAGTATGGACAGATCACAGTCATGAGTCACCGTTCGTGCATGGTACTCCATTGAAATGTTCTTCTTGGGCCCAGAGAAGAGCAGAAAATGAAATTCAAAGCATAGTACAAGTCTCTTTAAAAAACGTTTTTTATGAAATTTTATTTCACCAGCTAAGTCAATTAAAAATCTAACACCAGTTCTAGAGCTGGTGTTTACATACTGCACACAGGTGATTTAGCCACAAAGTTTATTTTTTTCAACACAGCTCCATCTGCAGAATGGGGTTGCCCCAATGTAAGTGGACTGAAACGTTGGAAGTTAAAAGTGGTCGTTTGCATGGATGTAGAGCGGTACTGATTCATACCAATACAGTTCTGCCTTGACTTATGAGTATAAATCCTTCCATGACCATGTTTGTAACTCAAACTTGTGTATCATTAATTAATGTTACCTGTTGAAATGAATGGGGATGTCATTAATCCCTTCCACCTCTGCCCCTCCTCACCACAAAAAAAACCCAACAACAACATCTAAGTAATGATAGGTTGAAGTACCACTGTAATTTGTTTGCCTTGTTTTACATTGGTGGACTTCATTGGTAAATGTGTAAACTGTATTTCACTTTTGTCAATTAAGAACAGACATTTAAATGAAACTGCCTTCAACACCAACAAAAGACTTACAAGATTTCACACTTAATTGTTGCATCGAAGCATTTGGAGTATGAATCAATAGACATGAGTAAAACACATCAGAACTATTTGATGCCTGTCTGCTGTGCGGGACACGACACTCTCCTGAGATGGAATGGTAAGCGTTACAAAAGATTAAAGTTCAGATGGTTCATCCCGGCCAAAGTCAGTAATGTGTTTGATAATGGGGGCAACAAAACCCAGCACAAAGAGGTTGATGTTTTTTGTTTTACCTGTCACAACAGCCATGATGGTTTTCTCACCTGAAGCGTCAAGTTTAGTATCCGCATTTTGCAACCACTCAGCTGAATGAAACGCAAATCACATCAGTTCAATTGGAAGCACAAGCCAATTTTAAACAGTTAATTTGAATCGGTCATTATAAAAGTGCCCCGGTTTTATGTTTCCATTGATGCAATTAACTTTTTGCCAATCAAGGCCGAAGACTGAATGATGGAAGCATATTGTTGCTGTCCAATAAAGCGAATGCATCTCCTCATGATCCGTTCAAGTTGAACTTATTATTTTTTAATTTTACTGGAGGAAAAAAATACAATTTATGAATGTTGCTATTGCCCTTTATTGATGGGGACAGTAATTCATGGACAGATTTGGACTGATCGGGGTGACAGAACACTCCATTACCACAATGACTGACATTACCTGCTAATGTGGTATGCACAATGCATGCTTAGAAACACAAACAATGCATGTAATGTACCTCTAATTGATTACAGACAGACACACCCCTTAACTGTTTATGCTCTTGTCACATTAGAAGTGTCCCGGGTTAAAGATATTTACCAGAGCTGCAGCTCCTACATTAATGATGCGAAAATGATGGAACTCTGGGAAATACAAATAACTTTCCACATATCATGACAGCCAGGACAGAATGGAAGGAGAAGCCAGCAGTGAGCTGCATGTTTGTTTCTAAAAAATATTTCTTTGTCTGCTGTCTGATAAAATAGACATATGGAGCCTTATAAACCAGGACAAAAAAATTTTGGATTTCAACTACAATGTTAAAAAAATATCAAGACTCAAAATTGCGTTTTTTTTCCTTTGAGAAGCAATTTTGCTAATCAAATTGCCTCATTTGAGGAACAACTTTCTAATCTCGAGAAGATTATTTTTTTAGGTTAATCCCAGGGATGTGAAGCAAGGGTTTTACTAGAAAATAAAAATAAACAATATAACACGGAAAGAAAGTGCATCTGCTACAATTACAATGACGACCTAACATCAACATTATATTAATTGGTGAAAAAATTATCAGGACCAGCTCATATGTTTTCTTACCTGTAAGGTGGATTTCCACATACTGAAGCGCCGATCACAAATGATCCAGTCATTGTAATAATGGGTAATAAATTCTACATTTCTGAGAGGTATTTGATGTGCCATGTGCGCAGTGTTTCTTGGAAACCTTGTCAACTATCAATAAGCACCATTGTGAGCATGGTATTCTGATTAAAATAATCTTATTGGGTTTATTAAAAAGTGAATGCAAAATTACACGCCTGTAGATGAGCCTTACACATGGCGGTAATCACGCCTACTGCATCACGCCTCTTTGGTGCCACAACTTGAAAGTCTGCAAGAACGATGTGTAAGAAATTGACTGGAGCGCAAACGAGATAATATGCCCCATAGCAGCAAACCGTATTTAATTGTCCAGAGACATTTTCAATGGGGCAATTTCAAACACAAAAATATACATTTCAGTTATCAAAAGCACAAGTCATTTAAAAAAGGCATCAACAGACTTTGTGCAAAGAGACACTTTCAGTGGGGCAATTTCAAACACAAAAATATACGTTTCAGTTATCAAAAGCACAAGTCATTTAAAAAAAGGCATCAACAGTCTTTGTGCAACTAGCGCTTTAGCATGCGACATTATACAGTTCAAACTTAAATGAAGACATCTCCAGAGGCAACAAATATATCTTTCATTCGATATTCATTTTGACATTTCACCAAAACACTCTTCTGTTTGGCTACATGGCCCATTTCAGTCCTCTCTGACCACTTTTGTGTTTTTCCATCCATGACTCAAAACGGAGCCACTTACAGTACTTCAGTGGCCATATGTCACACAGTGCCTAGAGCCTACACTGAGCAAGACTTACAACCACCCTATGTGAAGCTTTTCATCACCAAGAGGTGAGTATAAAAGCAGCCGGAATGGTCAACTCTATTAAATGTTGATTCATGGTTTCATCAATTACAGTGAAAGTGTTTGGATCAATTATTCCCCAACCTTTATTGAGCTGAGGCACATAAATTAAGCTTGAAAAATCTCACGACACAAAATTGTCACAAAACGTTTATAACATTACCGCTATATTTTGCTGTCAGCTAATTGCTCTGTCTGACTCTATAAACTGTTTGAATAGACAGATGGGCAGATAGACACATTTCTTATGAGTAAACAATTTTCTGACCAGTTAAGTAAAATTTTACAAGTGAAAAATAAAATTGCACCGCGCAGTAAATCAGCGGTTGACCAGCATCATGGAACCGATGGCGTTCAGCATAAAAGTTCCACCGTGTGTACATTAGTACGGGTCAGCATTTACGACTGCATAGGATTATAATTCACAAACTGCTTCAATTTAGAATAAATATAGACATTATGCAGTGCTCATTATTTTCATCCAAACCAATGATTGCAAGTTGAGCTGCTTCCTGCTGAGCCTAGCCTTCAGTAAAACAAGTCAGTCACTGCCATTTCATGTACGCTTCTGAAGAAAAATCAGGACGCTCCCCGTACTTTAGTACCGTATTTTCCGGACTATAAGGTGCACCTAAAAACCTAAAATTTTCTCAAAAGCCGGCAGTGCGCCTTATAGTCTGGCGCACCTTATATATGGACCAAATTCCTAAATTCCTATGAATCATGAATCAAAAAGGGATCATTATTTTGTGATTATAAAGTCATTTGTTGCGTCTGAAGTTAAAATAAAAAAGATGAAATGGAGAATGATTTGATTTGGATGAAAAATCTGACATGATGCATTAATGCTGCGCCTTATAGTCCGGTGCGCCTTATATAAGGACATAGTTTTAAGATGGGCCATTCATTGAAGGTGCACCTTATAGTCCGATGCGCCTTATAGTCCGGAAAATACGGTAATTGTGAATGAAACTGACAGTGTGGGTCCCCTCCTTCTTATCGTTCTCCTGCTTTCAAATCTTTGTTGCTCATGCTCCCCTCCCCTCATCTCACTCCTTGTTTCATTGTCTTACAAAGGAATCTGAAAGCTTTGTATGATTGCGAGAGGACTTCCATTTTATGTAACCTGCTGCTGACATTATGTATCTGGTTAATTTTAGCACGGGAATCGGGGGGAGGTGGCAGAGAATGTTAATTGATGCTGATTGGGATGGTCTGTGCAAAAGAAGTAGGTAATTAGAGAATTGATGTCATATCAACTCGCTATGAATTCCCAGCTGGGCATTTCACATTCTAAACGTGCACATCTGCATGAAAACACCCTGATTACTGTTATTATTATTGCTTGATTGAATTGTTTGCCTCATCTTTTGCACATGTATTAGTGAGAGTCGAAAAACATATTTTACTGTCTACAGCCCTAAAAGTGAAGCAATAAAGCTATAATACTTCAACAAGGAGTTCATTTAAAATGCATGTATTCAGTGTTCAGTCTCACATTCCTACATTCAATCTGCCTTTCGACACTCCCGAGCTCTCAATCAGCACAGTCACACGTGCAAGCTTCAAATCATTCATCACATTGAAATCTGCACCCCCGCTTCGTGATCACTCTCCGTTTGCCAAAACAGCTCCACTTGATGCTACTTCACACTAACGTCTACAGCGACTCAGAGACTGTGAAAGGAAGCTGTGCCTCATCCCGAAACTGCCAAAGATCCCAGGACATCACCAAAAGAAAGTTATTTTAGGAAGAAAAAAAAATGTCAATTTGGTCTCATACATATGGCCTCGCATCACCTGGAGTCCATCTGGGACGAAAACCTGAAAACCACATAAGTTTTACGAATACACCCCTGTGGAAAAAAGGACTATGCACACATGATATTTGCAGAAATGATGGCTGACATTTCCAACTTTATGCTACAAAGCATCTATTTTTTACAGATGTTTTTCTCCCAAATTTGGGGGATTGGCGTCCATTCATGAAGACAAAATTGTCGCTAAATTTGAGTGAAGAGGCTCACAAACTATGCCCAGATTCATCCCACACGTGTTCAATGGGGTTAAAGTAAGGCTTCCTCACACTTCCTTGGACTTCAAAGTCCAACTCCAAGTCTGCTACAATGCCATTGCCAGAAAAACAACTGTCTGTTTACTTCAGAGGACTTTTGTCCACATAGAGCAGGGGTGTCAAACTCATTTTTGTCGCCAGCTGCATCATAGTCAGTTTCCTTCAGAGGGCCATTATGATTGTCAACCCAAATAAATGTCTAATATTAGTCTACGCAACAAACTGATGAATAACTAGTTTTGAAATCAGACACTACTAAAAACTTGTTTTTTTTAAAAAAAAGATGAATAATAATAAAACTTGCTAGCAACATCTCTATTAGTGAAGACAATTTGTAATTTTAGTATTGACACAAAGTCAAATTTGTCTTGGCGGGCCAAACATAATTACACTGTGGGCCAAATTTGGCCCGCGGACCAATATTTGACACCACTGATATCGAGCATGATCATTGCTCTCACGCAACTCACCTGCCTGATTAATACAGGAATCAGATCTCAAGGATAAAGGAAGTGTATGGACACCTAATTAGAGCTTCTCTCAACACGTTGCCATCTCTGAGGGCCTCTTTACTGGCACAAGGCAAATTTGAACTGAATGTTAATGCCAGGATGCGAGCATGATTGCAATAAAAAATGTTAACAAAGTGCTGATATGTATAAAACGTAAACTCGTGATGCCAACAGAAATGTCACATCATTTATCGTTTTGAAGGCATTTATTTGGATGTAGTATGTTAATTTTGACTGTTTTCTATCTGAAAGAGCCCCTGTATTGTTTTCAAGAAACACTTTGTTGTATAAATACAGAACGGGATCCATGTTTTATAAGCCTTTCCTCATCTCTCGGCTAGCCACTATGCTGATTTTGCTTGGGGAATTTTTATGACTGGTGTTTTGGTTGTAGTGTGTACTAAAGTGTGGTTAGAGTCCATATAGTTCCGTGTGGCTTTATTGTGTCGTTTGATGACGCAGTAAAATGGGTGGGAGTGAAACCTCTTATGAAATATTGGAAAAAATACATATTTCCTTTCATGGCTTTTCATTCGATGTAATGTGTATATTATTTTCCAATATTGTGTTTCATTTTCATGAATTAATTGCCTGGCCCAGCCAATCAGAATTACTGAGAAGACGGCGCTATTTCTCTTGACCAATGAATATGATCGGCGCTCGCATAGCACCTGCACACACAGATTTCCTGTCCCCAAAATGTCTGTGCTTATGCCTGTTCTCCATTATGCCCTGCTATTGTCTGCCTTTAAGTAATCTTAATTCCATTCTGGCCACATGACAAATACAGTTGTTACTGCAGCATTTGGAAAATTCTAGGCAAAGCGTCAACCACTATAACAATGGATCATTTCTCCTATCTCAAAAACAGACCTCATAAATCAACTCCATTCATCTACGTTTAATATTGTAAAACAACAAACAGTAGGCATGACATACATTTAGCAGGATTAACTCCCCCCCCCCCCGGAAAAAAAACAGTTCCACAAAACTACTAGAGTGATGCATGAGACAAAATAGAAGGGGAAATGTAAGAATTTGAAAAAGGTGTTGTTATACTTATTTATTTGTTCATTTGTTCATTCCTTCGTTCGTTTGTTCGTTCTTTCATTTATTCATTCAACCATTTGTATCACTAGGAAAATTAAAACACACACACAAAAAAAATGCAATAGTGCAGCATTACTAAAACAACAAATAATAATAGTGGTCTAACAACGAATGATTCAAAATAGAAGTATTTTGCACAGTACTGGCCAAAATTGGCTTCAATTAGCAGTGTGCAATGCTGTTTCAATCAGCAGTGTGCAATGTCGTTATCGTCATCATTTACACCTCAGCAGGTAAGACCATCATGTTTTGTGTCTCATGTTCCGAGAACAAGCGTGTCTCCCTGAAGGAGTTGTTCACACACTGTTAGTTGCACAATAGCGTCAAAGCACAGCGATAGGCAACCTGTAGCTATTGGGGTGTTACCATTTAAATTGCTTTATTTTTCTATTTGGTACATTTACTCTTCTACTGTTGTAAGATAAACATAGATAATGCATTCTCAGAATGATTATGATCAGTAAGTAACAGTTAAGGAAGGAACAATGCAGGTTATTGACTGTAATTAAAATAAATCAAGTGACTCCAGTAATCATGTATTTATAGTTCGCTAAAATACCAGCTGGTCTACGGCACAATTGGATTTTATTGTATTCCAATGTTCTTTCAAATAAATGAAAAAAAAAGATCATCTTATTCACCATAACAGCAAATTAATACCTTTGCCTGACTGGTGGTCGAGTGATGGTCTGAATGGGCGGCATTATTGGCTCTCTGTCTAAATGTGCCCTGGTGATCATCAGTCCATGGTGTAGTCTGCCTTTCACCCAGAGTCACCTGGGACAGCCTCCAGCTCTCTGCAGCCGTGAACTGGATAAGACGTTTTGACAATGAATAATTCACCATAATTCATCGTGAGCCTGCACAGTGAGTTACCTTTAAAATGATTCCAACTAATGATGTGGAACATTCTGATGAACAAAGGATAAGGACCTGTTTAAAACATTTGTCCAGACTGACATATATTTATTGACATAAAAAAAAATGTATTTGCTTTTTTCACTGATGGGACTTGAGGTCTTGTATTTGTGGCAAACAACACATAGTACATACATCATAACTTTTGGAGTCCCAGTTTTTCACAGCTAGTTCTATTTCAGTGTGTAATTACTGCTCCAGCATTTTGATAGCTTTGGGGTAGACACAAAGTGCCATTGGGAGAGTTCATAATTTGACCTACATTCACATGCCACAAAGAAAGAAAATCAAAATGTAAGGGCCAAATAAGAAGCTCCTATGGACAAAACACACAATATTAAAGGAAAACAGCCTCCTAAATGTCTTATCTTAAATTACAGAAGAAGGCTTATGCTGCACTTGTGACTTTGCCATAAACACGTGGGTGAATTAAACATGATCAAATTGTGTTTATAAGCAATCTTCTGATTAGTTCATTCTTTAAGATTAAGTTTGCACTCATGTCATCTGTATGTCTTTTATATACCCACTCTGCAGTATGAATGGTGCTGGTAAACTGAATTTCCCCTTGGGATCACCTACCTACCTACCTACCTACCTACCTACCTACCTACCTACCTACCTACCTACCTACCTACCTACCTACCTACCTACCTACCTACCTACCTACCTACCTACCTACCTACCTACCTAATCTAATCAGATCATTGCTTATAAACACAATTTGTTTTGTGGCATCAATCTAATAGAGCATATTTATATATTTAGTAAAGTATTCATAGGGCTTGTAAATCATTTGTTGCAAATAATTGAGTGTTGAAATTAAATTGGAAATACACATTGTAACTTGAATTGAATAACTGTAGTCTGTAATTATTTGCTTCACTTCTACTTTAGTCTCTGAAATAAAGTGTTTATTTTTTCAAAAGTAAAAATCATCCATATGTGTCTATGACATACTCTTTGTCATACATGAAATTTATGACATTTTTCAGGGAGGGCGGAATGTTGGATGCTTCCTGTCAAAATATGAACAAAAGTACTGACTTATTGATCAATTTCCTACAAATGTAGCATGATAGTTAAACCAGAAAATGAGTATAATTGTGTGTAAGAGATAAAAATACAGTTGTGATATGTAGTACTTAGATCAACTAATCAAAATTATAATATTGGGCAAAGAACTTGGACCTGAATTTAGCCCAAGTCCTGCACAAAACTTGAATGTTGCGGATATTTTGGAAATTCTGGTAATTCATCTTTGCCAGTCTTTTAAATTGGTTTTTTAAACTGTAATTGTTGTAAGATGAGGATGCAACTAAAAAGGGAAATCCCCAATGTAATATTCATTTTTTTCCATCCAAATATTATCCAGGTATTTTTAGAGGCAGCATAATAATATTTAGCGTTCATATTTGCTTTTTTAGGCTGGTTTACAACTGTTTGTGCTTTGCAATCCTAACAAAGTGGACACACAGAGTTGCGATTAGTATTCTGACCGTGAGTCCCTTCTAATTCAATCTCCTCATTATGAGCCTTGATAAGGACTCATTGGATGAGGAAATAAACAGTGTGCCTGTTCTGTCGGAGGTGCTCCCACTATTTGGGTTGGCCAACCCACTCGTAATGTTTGCCCATGGACAAAAACTGTTAAGATTCCCAAAATTTGGCTATTGAAGATCACATTTAAAATTATTCCTGAAAAGCTGGCAAACGTACAAGACGCTGGATACAAAATGAACTCAGAACAAGAGAGTTGTGAGTGTGCCGTCAAACAAATCCAATCAAAAAGCAGATCACTCACAAATACAAAAGTCTCCCACTGAACTGTTTGACTCCACCACTTAAGAAGAAACACACAGGGAGCTGAAGAACCCCACAAGACTGTACAGATTAAACAGCGCGCTTGAAATTAAACCAAAATAATAAAAGTGAATGTGAATGCGGCAAGACAGCAAAAGAAAAGCGGCAGTGACACAGAGATGGCGAGAGGCTAATGACGTAGCTTTTCTAGCTGGAGCCAATTTACTGTGAGGTTTCCAAAGGTCATCTCCTACATGGAGGCCTGTCTGTGACAAATTACATTATTTACACCGGCTAGAAAGAGTCGGAGAAAGACGGAGAGTCTGAGAGGGGGAGGGCTGCAGGGGATGGGGGTGATATTTGACACTAATTGTTTCACACGGTTAACATAAGAGCCCTCAAGACATTGGTCAAAATTCTCCTAATGATGCTTCTAACAAACACCAGAGCCACATTTCTGACAATGGATCACAATGCCAAGATGTTGCCATTCTAAAATCCAACATTTAAATTCTAGACTGCACTTTATTGCACTCCAAACTTTTTCTATTGCAAGGACCTTATTAAAACTTTGTTCTTCAACCCTAGATATTTTCTCTGGGGAATGCACACTGACCTGAGGGACTTAATGATTCCCAATAATTCAAACTAAAGACAAGAGGAAGGGTCTAATTAGTAGACATGGAAAAAGAAACACGCTTAAGCCTCCAAAAGTCAAACTCTTCAGAGACAAGAATCTAATTAAATGATGCACATTGTTTGATTGACAAATGCTCTTTGCTAGCGTAACACAGAGACTGCTTGATTGATTGACAGATGATCCCTGAAAGTGTAAAAGAAAGTTTAAGAACTGAACCAATATATTTGGGCAAGCTTTAGTGTTTGTTTTAGATTATATTTTGCGTTGCAACATCACACACTGTTTACACTTTTTTTGCTTTATTTCATTTCATAACGTATGTCTAGAAAGGATAAAATGAAATCATTTTTACTCCCTTGAAGGTGCGAACCCGCATCCCCGAAGACCAGCTATGTACAGTGTGTATTTGTGCACGCGAGTGTGAGTGTGTGTGTGTGTCCTGTGGGCTATGCAGAGAAGGAAGAGCTAAAGGGATTAGTTGTTAAATGGTCTGGGATTGTGGGTTTAACAGAAATATTAATATTTTGGAAAGTCCCAAATGAATACAGCATGATATTGTAGTAATATCCTCCTGTAGTGCTTTGAACAGAAATACAATTTGTGAACAATTATATCAAGCATCATGAACAGCATTTCTTGCATTTGTATATATTTTTTGTCACATTGTAAAACGTTTCACAGATATCATTGCGTCATCAATGTGCTGATGAAATGCAGCAGCTCCCATCATCATCAGAAAATACTCTTGTCAACTAATGGTTTGCTGCATGATATCACCAAACAAACATCAACAACTGACGCCCTAACATTATTATAAACATTAATATTAGAATTTAATGCTGGTAACGCTGTCAGCTAATGCTAATATACGTGAATTCTGCAGCTAAACTAACTTGTGACATCTTCATTCTGCTTGTACAACTTTGAAGCGTAGAACTTCTCGCTCACAGAGACATTTTCTGAAATGATTATAGCAAAATATTGACTTGGATGTTTACATTCAAACCTGGTGCTTGGGCAGCCACTCAAGACACCTTGTATACAACCATTGAAAATTCAAATTTCCACTTACCTTTCATTTTCATTTAGTTATGTATTGCTCGGACTGGTTTGTGAATTAAATATAATCTGTGACCGTGATAAAAAGGTTGAAAAACATAAGCACATTTTATATGAAATATAATGTTATTGCCCGTTATTCTATTGGCATATTTATGATTGTTGTGCTCTGCTATTATTCGCTCTTAAGCGCTCATATTTATGCGCTCATGAATATTTTCTATCAACTGTGTAAAAAGAGGCAATCGACTGTGAAAGTGAAAGGAAACACTAATGGTTCAACTCTAGTAGCTTCACCCTTTTTCTTTCCGTCCACGTTTTCCCATCCTATTCTTGATTGGAGTTGACCTCAGAGTTTCACAAACGTAACCTAAGGAGGGATACAAACCTGCATTGACATGAGATAAAATAACAGAATGTGTCTACTTGACAATTAAAATGTTTCACTTTGACATTCATTGGTCAAAGAAAAACTGATAGCGCGCCGGTTTCTACAGTTACCATGAGAAAAGTAACTTTGTTACTCAACTCCTTACTTGCTTTCAAAAGTAGTTTAGTAGTTACTTTCAGTAGCAGCAGACAACCCCACATAAAAACATAAAAGCTAGCTTTGGCAATACTTTATTAAAAGTGCATTTTAATGGTAATTATGAGGATTTATTGAAATAAATAAAGCCGTTTTTATCTTATATACATGTTTCCCTCAAAAGACGTGACTTTCTGCATTTCACTGAACATAAATATATAAAAATATAAGCTCCACATAAGTCTTTTTTTACCTGACAAATGTTTATACTGTTGTTTTGTCTTGGGTTTTGCTCTGTTCTTTTTTCTCTCTGTGCCCTCTCAAACACTGTCCAACATTTTCAATCTAATGAGGAAGTAGAATGTTAGGGTCTAATGAATTACAAAAACGTTTTAGGATCGTATCATCAAAGTTTAATTGTGACAAAGATGTAATATGTAATATGAAAATACTACCACAATTATAGAAGAGGATGTCAAAATTCCCACACAGATTAATGCTGACCCCCCCCCCCCAAAGAGTTGACCCGTGCAATCAGCAGGTATCATTATTCTTTCAACAGAACTTTAAAGATTCCCTTCGACTTGGTGATACCAGGGGGCCGAAGTCCCTTAAGACTCATTAAATGCTTATATATGTAGCATTTGAATTTGTTAAACTACAATAGGCCATGAAATCATGCAGTATTTTTTCAAGCACACTACTTGTCTAATACAACTCCAGTATATCTTATCATAAATAGCTTGAATTACTCTATTCTCGTAATGTTACTTCGTGCTTCACGCATAACATAATCCATCTGATCTCGTAATAGTTTGATGAATTTATTGGCTCTACAGCTTTATTTCCTAGCTGCATTTACAACTTACTTCTGTGTTACTTTCATTGTGTCCCAATACTGATCTAGCGCAATTACTTAACATTTGATTTAGAATTCAAATTGATGCATGTGACTCTTAGCAGTTAAAAACAAGTAGTGTATGCGGCCAAGCCACAACATTAATATGAATTTTGTAACGTAAATATTTGTGGCATTAAATTGACAATCTGTCTGAGCCAAAGCTGACTGTTTATATGCAGCGACAGACTTTATGTTCATCAGATTGGAATAAGTATGTGTGAATGTGCATTTTATTATCTTCTTTTCACATTTGCACTATATTACAAGCCATATCCAGTCTTACTAGCCGCATCTATCCCAAAAGCCCCTATTGAATTTGATCCGATATTAAGTAAATAGGACGAGCACACAATAGTAATATGAGATTCATCGATCGGTCACAGCCAATCGAGCTGAAAATGAGCCAATTGTTGCCATTGCTACATCCTCGGTAAGCCCATCAATGTTACAAATGTTGATTATCACGCATTAAACTTGTCATGTGATTTGTCTTATTTTTGACATGGAAAAACTATTTACCAAGAATGAGCAGTTTGTCATCAAGCAATTCATTTGTTATTCTGATGCTTCACCTCCTCAGCCTTTTTTTTTTAGCATCCCATATGCTTTTTGGAAACTCGACTTGCCATTCTCTTTTTCATCCAGATATGTTTTGGTATTGCAATGATTCCTCATCGTCACATGTGACTATTATTTCCTGAGGGCCAATCTGAAATCTATTTTCTGCAGTCATTTGTGAAATGGTGGCTCCCTTTTCTTTGCTTTCACATTGTGTGTCAGCGTGTCTGTGCAAGGCTTTACTGTGGTCAACATCATGATCTGGGTTTCAATTTAAATCAATTTGAATTCATGGAAAACTTCTTTTTTTATGTAGGATTATGAATCAAAGAATTTGAAATTTATCAAATTCAATTAAACACTCACAGATCGACCAGGATCCAATCACAACTTGTAAGGCTAAAGCCATAAAGATGTAATAATTGTATAATGGAAGAAGTAAAAAATACCAAAGGAAAATACTAAATACTGAACTTTTCATGGGGAACTTATCTGAAGCAAAGTTATGTAACAACGGAGATGTGTTTGCTTTAATTTTCACAATAGAGAAAATGCCCACTGAATCATCTCTGTGCTTCCTCTCTCTTACCATTGCACTGTACACTTCAAAACAATTTCCACTTTGAAAGTTTCACATAAGGGAAAGACATCAACTGGCTCATTAAAAATCTCTGGAACCATATCCACATGGAAATGATCACTAGACACCAAGAGAAGATATGTACCACGACTGTCATCGCTGACATATCTGAGATATAAATGCTCAGTTTCATCTGACACTTTCAGAGAAATAGTTCTTTACCCATATATTTATTATTGTATTATTGTTCACCATGATTACCATGTGTCTCTTTTGCACTGAATTTCAAGACAATGAAGAGGAGTCAGCTGTGTTCAATCATACGACTCTATGAAAATGCCAAAGTGCAATTAAACAGTGAGAATGAGCACAAAAATAGGCTCCCAAATGGTTATTCTATTCAAAGCCATGAAAAATGTGACTGCCCATTCACATCGCTCACTGAAAAAAATAAATCTGCCCCTACATTGTCAACCACACACATCTGTATACACGCACACACACACACGCACGCACGCACGCGCGCGCACACACACGCATCATATAACATGAAAAAGTACTAAGGTCCTCTGTAATATACCCTTATTTTATTAACGAATAAAATTCATATGCACTTAAATTCTCACTTTAGTTAAACTGAGGATACTGTATTTCTTCATTTTTTTAATCTCTTATTATGCAGTGCATTAGCATTCCGTGTAACCCTCAGTAGGCCCATGCAAATTTGATGCACGACCTTGTTAAGGCTCCTTTTCAATCAGGTGTAGGTACAAAAAAGTACAAATACAAAGCAAATGGATTCTGAAAGACTTTAGGCAGTATCGAGTAAATAAAACATTTGAAAAAATATTTGTGTTCAATGTCAGTGGAAATCTCAACAAACAGAACCGTGCTTATGATCAAGATGCAGAGGTGAGGATGGTGAGCTCTTTTATTTGTGGAGATAAGACAACAGTATTTTTTTCCCCTTGTTGTTGGTGTAAGATATACTGTAGGGCAGGCATTCCCAACCTTCTTTACACCACGGATTGGTTACATGTCAGACAATATTTTCACAAACCGGGCTTTATATAAATATATAAATAAATAATACATTTATAATAAAAAAACGCATACAAATAAAACTCACCATTAAGTTTCTGCTCCGTAGCTTTGCAGGTTTGACTGGGGAAACATGTTACGTGACCGGGACGAGCGTCTTGACCTGATTTAATTCATCGTCGTTTTCTGTGCGGCCTGGTACCAAATGACCCACGGACCGGTACCAGTCCGCGGCTCGGTGGTTGGGGACCTCTGCTTTAGGGGATGCGTGTGCTTGATAAGTGTAATCCTCGTTGCTCTGCAGCTAAGTAAGTAAACAAAAAACAAATCTTAGTTGTGCCTCATTAAGCAGCAGATGGATGACTGTGGTTTCGGGAGGATTGGCTGTAACCTGTAAGACTTCACATCAAGCTTGCTCAGAAAATGGCAAACAGAGGGCTCGATCAATATGCTAAGTGTGTGTGTGTGTGCGTGTGTGTGTGAGTGTGACTGCACACTTGGATTATGTGTGTCTGTGCATCTTTAACCTCACGCGTTGTGTGTACACAGTATATATCGATCCTGAGTTGCTGTCTAGTGTATCTGATGGTCGGCTGTTTTCTACTTTCATTAACTTTGCCTCGGACCCTCTAATGATGACAGATGACTGAAGTGTGATTCATCAGCGTCTTTTTTTTTTTTCCCCCCACAAGGACATTTTTCACCTGTCTTGACTTGATGCATTTTCAGCAATGTGCAGATATTCTTCCATCTCGTTTCAACTATATACAAAACGTATATGCATTTTTGTAGACAGTGGTGTCCAAACAGGTGTATCATGATTTTCGTGCCAGAACATGTCCAGTTATCGATTTGTGGAGAATCTGGTGTAACATGATTTTGGTGAATTGGGATAAGGTGCAGGCAGACCTCTGAGCTCTGCAGACAAGTGCGGTGAATGTCATCGTATTTCATTCATAAACCTGACAACAGCGTACTTCAAACCCTCTGTATCATTTTTGAAATAAATTCATCAAACACATATTTTTTATCACGGCATTTCAATAGTAAAATAAACCAGGAAACAAGTAAAAAAAACGATCATTGAAATGTAATTCATAATGATTGTCAGCTGCTCAAAACCGGTCAAGTGTATGGTATGTCTTTGTTTTGATTATTATTTTGATTATTTTATTTAATACTTAATCACCTTTTTTTAGGGAATCAGATGCCATTGATATTTGCACTGTTAAAGTTCATACACACTGCCAAATTGAATGAAGGACAGTGAATTTTCAGCGGTGTTGCTTTAAAGGGAATGAGAGGAGCCGTTTCTATTGGCCGGATAAGCTGGCTGTGTTCATCCCCACAATGACGCAGACGTCCCAGACGTATGCAGTACATCCATCCAGATAGTGCATCCAGCACACACAGAGTGCATTTAAAGATGCTTCTCTTCTCTATGATGTTGCCCGATGTTGCTCTCGATTGATCTCAGTTTTCACCCAAATAAAGAATATCTTTATTTGTCTTTACCTCACTTTTGTTTCTCATCGCCTCCCGAAATAATTAAGCTGTGTGATCGATGGTTTGTCACACTCAGCTTCACGAAATGACAAACTATTTGCCGCTCATCGACTGATTTCCCCTAACAAGGAATGGCAATATTGTGTGTTTGTGCCAATCAATGCCAGCAACAAATACACTTTGATTGCTTGGTGTTAGATCTGTTGTCATGCTTAGTTTGGATTAACTGAGAACTGGTTTTGCTCTTTTTTTCTAATCTGTAGCAAAAAAAAAAAAAAAACAGTACTGAGGGACAATATGGAGACACACAGATATAATAAGCGCGTTAGATTATCTGAAGACTAAATTATCCAGCAATGTAGAGAATGAATGGATGAAGTAGTTTTCTCTTTTTATTTAACAGATGGTGCATTTTGCAGCTACCAGAAGCTTCTTGTGAATTTTCCAGCCTAAAGATTTAAGAGAGATGCGTTGACCTAATGTACTATTTATAGCACTGTCATTAGAATAATCAGAATACAATTAGTTTTACGTCATTTGCACATCATTAGATGTGTAACAGACACCTCCTGGCCCCTCAAGGGAAAATTGCCAAACAGCAGGAGGTAAATACAAAGTAACAAGGATAAAAAATGTCAAGACAAACAATAGTCTAACTCTTCGGGGGCTTGAACCTCAGACGGAAAGCCAGAAAGAAAACCAGGTCACCTTGTTAATGTTACTGTAAATAGCGTTTAAAGATAAACAGAAAGCCCAACTTACATCTCCCACATGTTTACTAAACAGAATGTTTTCCATTGTCTTTCCATTGTGTTTTCTGTGCTCCTTTCTTCTCCTCAAAGTCAGTCCCACATAGTGTACTTAATCACAAGATGAAAATGCTCGTTCTCCGAGTCTCCAGAAGTCGTCTGGCCTGACTGGTATAAATATAATTTCCTCATTCACCTTTGGCAGAGCCATGCTGTTTTTACTAAGCATGTGTCCTTGGTGTTGTAATGAATCAATCTTGTTTTGTTTAGCTTGCCTTAAATTCTGGAGCTTTATAGACATTCATTGCCTATTCAGACTATAAAATCATGTGCACAAATTCTTTTAATTTGCAGTATTTTTGCTGCAAACCTGGATATTTAGTGTCGAAGCAATCAAATATTAATTGTTTTCTACTCATTCATATTTGTAAGGAATCCAAAAGGTAGCAACAAATCCAACGTCTGCTATGAACACATTATGACCTTGTTTCTCTTTCTTTTTTTCTTTTTCCATTCAAAAACTTGTCAAAAAAACATTTTCTTGGCATCTATTTAAAGTGTTGAGAAATGAGATTTTAATCCTTAGAGCAAGGTTGGCTGTTTGTCATCTTGATGCATCGCGAACCTCCTCACAAATGGGAGGCCAATGCCTGCCTGGTGTATTGACCGGCTGCCTCAGTCCGACTAAACGCTAGCAGTGTTATTTCACTGTGGAGGCGAGTGTGTCAGAGTGTAAACGCCACATCACCACGAGACAGCCTGGGCCTGCGAGGGGGATGACAGCTGAAAACCTATTCCCGGTCACATCTGACGTTTTCACTCTGCCAGAACAAGACGACTGCATGAATCAGCTGAAGAAAATCATTCTTTCCCAAGTGTAAAGAGCAGGAGTTTGTGTGTGGGGCCTTGATGCTTTGCCATGTGGGGAAAACTGGCCTAGAAAACATAGGCTGCCCTCTCCTCGAGCTCTAATTCTTAGATGCAGCAAAGACAGAAAAAGCATCAAAGAACAGGAACATACACTTATGTGTAATCTGCTGGGATTCATCAAGATCCTGTTTGCATGACTTAAGCAACATATCTGTAAAAAAAATGGAGTGAAACTGTTTTTTTTACTTCATATTTGTGGATGAAATATATATTTCACCAGGTAAGCCAGATGCTTTAAAAAGCTACCAGTGAAATTCTTTCAAAATAAAATAGTTTCACTCACTTTGATGTGCCTGGGGCCAGGCACAAAAGAAGGTCAATTTTCCATAATACAATATGTCCCATTTGAGATTTTCGAAATCAACAATAATGCAAAGTATTCTCTTCTAAAATTAGTCAATAGATGATAGCTGTTGCATTTTGCCTTGTTTGCTTATCTGGAACTAGCATATGCGCATAATACTATATGCACCAACAATGTCCAGCTGTTGAACCTGTCTCTAATTTTTCCTGTACTTTCTGGTTCCACCACCAAATCTCCTTCTTTTTCCTACCAGAAGACATTGCAAGTACTCTCTTTCCTGTCTCTCAGATCATCTTGGCTTTAGATGTCCAGTGTTCTGGAGGCTGCTCCTGCCAACGGAGAGAATGTCTCACCACTTCCTGAAAACCCACACGACACTCCTTTCTCGGCTTCCACCACATGTTTCTCTGCTTTGCGTTTGTCTTTGTCTTCCCTCACCCCCCACCCCACCCCCACCAAAAAGAGTTATTTTACACATCACCATCCTATGCTGTCTAGCTACCTCCCCCTTACAATCCAGACAAGATGTAATCCACATGTGTGCTTCTACCTCTGCTCTTGTAGGTCACCCTATGTTCCAGCCTCTTCTGGTAGAAAGTGTTCATTACAGCTTTTTCCATCCTTCTGGCCAAGTCCACCACCATCTGTCACTCAGTCAATTTTCTTTCTACCAGATTTAGCCATCACTTTTTTATGATCCCCTTGTTACCTTCACCAACATGGCCATTACAAAAATCCAGAGTTTCTCCTCCAGGACCTACACAGTTTACATTTGACCTTTTGAGCAAAACCACAAATTACTTAAAACACAACACCCTCAATTTTTACTCTCATCATTTGATTGGACACTTTTTCCCTCCAGGACATTCTTAATCAACTCTTCCTTTAAGAAATAAAAACGACTCGGGTTCTCTTCTCATATAGTACACCTTGTTAAAGCAATTTGATCCCTGCCCCATCATGTCAACCTCCTCATTTATTCTGTCATAATCCCAACATTCAAGATCTGTGCTTTCCTCTTCTCATTCAAACTTTGAACCCGCTATTTGACTGAAAATATTCCACTTCACCATACACCACAACAAAGAGAATATAATTATTTCTTCCGTGAACGTAATTTAGGCCAACACTTGTCCTGACGGCCTCGCCTTCAGCGTTTCGTAATCACAGATGAACTCCCCTGTCACGTTTGTTGGCAGTTCCACAAAGTCTATAAGCACTTTTGTTTTGGATGCTTTCGCACAGAGGTGATTGCTTTTCCTCCAGGAGCCAGAGCTCAGGCGCCTCATAATGCGTCCAGGATTACGATGTCATTCGAGCGTTGGAGTGAGAACGTATCTGTCATATGTATGCATGGTAAACAGCCTCACTGATGTAAGTGAGCCCAGAGGAATTTGGGGGGAAGCTAGATCTCATTGTGATGTACCGTTTAGAGTGCTCATTGCAACTGACCTGCTGTTCGGGTAGAACCGATGCCCTGGACGATCTGACGCTTAATATTCATTTGCTGCTGTTTGTGCTACATAACCTGACAACAATTCCACAAATGCAGCTTTGCTTCTAAGAAAAAACGTGGGGATGCACCACTAACACACACCTTCGCTTGCTCAAAGCCACCAGCTTTGTGTCACAGCCCCTCTAAGGTCATCACTGCAGATGTCGATGCCATCGGGCCACATTGCTCTTGTCAGGGATCAGATTAATGACTGGTGATATTCATGCACCTGTAAGTGGTGATGAAAGTGCATACAAAGATCTCTGATGGCTGTTGACAGTTCTGACACTTTCAAAAAGCCTAGAAGCTTTTGCAGTGCAGTCATGCGTGCTCTTTTAGAAAAAGGTTAACCACCTGCTTGGATGCTGCCGTCTCTAGCCAAAAGAACCCTGCTGATTACTGATATGAATGTGTAGTCCTTCACAAAACTACACAAACATTTGACCAAATCCGTTCTACTACTGAAGGTGAGAAAG
Source organism: Syngnathus leptorhynchus (assembly GCF_054491065.1). Lineage (NCBI taxonomy): Eukaryota > Metazoa > Chordata > Actinopteri > Syngnathiformes > Syngnathidae > Syngnathus > Syngnathus leptorhynchus. The sequence goes on along the minus strand of NC_141196.1, from coordinate 19,066,516 downwards.
CATTTTACTCGTATCTTTAAAGACACTTACTTTGTGTATGTTTTAACAATGACACACTGTAGTGTCATTTATTTGTGTTTTTCCATCATAGTCTTATCTAAGCTATTTTCAGTTCAGGCAGCTCTTTGACAGTCAGGTTTGGCATTAATCAATGACAGGCAACAAATTTGCAAGAGAGACATTTTTTTTTGTAAGTTATCACATAATTGAATCCATTCTGGCAAATTGCTTTAGCAATACAGGCGCCACTGTAACTCTGGTGAGATTTGGTTCCAGTTCAAATTAATTCTGAAATTCAATTAGCAATTTGTTATGAATTTAAAAAAATAGCCAGCCAATAATGAGAAGACAAATGAAAGACATGAGTTAAAAATATCTATTTAATATCAGTTTGCACATTTTTATTTGTTGATTTGCACAAATGCTTTTTGTGCTTTTGTCTCAATGATAATTTAGAGTCTGGCTTTTTTAAGAACCTGAATCACTCCTATATGACGCCAAATAATCTCATTGTGATTCATCGTGATTTTGGAGAAACCAGCAGCAACCAAAAAAAAAAAAAAAGAGCACTCAATGAAAGAGTACAGTACATCCTCCAGGGAATTTGTCACCATCGATATTAATGAGTGAACGACTGCATCTTTGGGGCTGCTTTTCAGTCTTGGTTTAACTGTTCCACTGCAGTCGTGGAAGCAGTAAACTTTTTCCAAACTGCCAAACTAATAAAAAAAAAGAAAATAATAGGTCAGTTTACAGGGATCCAAACTTTTTTTCTAGGAGCACAGTGGCCCCTAACCTGAAATCTTTGGGACGAAAGTAGATCATCTAAAGACACACTATTAACTGTGGACTCGACGTAAATATTCACATTTCCACCAGTTTTCACAATATTAATGCTGTGTTTTGCAAAGGTTTGTCAGCAACAAAAAACATTCAAGTATCAAAAAAATCCCCAAATCTACAAATGTTTTGTAGACAGAAAACTTACTTGACCCATCTCATCAAATTGTCACCATTTAGAGGCAGTCATGTCAACTAATCAACAAATGACAGTTTGCATTTTCAAAATGATGAACACAATTATATGATATAAAGAATGATAGAAAAGAAAGAGATCTGTTTGTAATGCCAGATACAGCAGGACTGGATCCTTGTCTGCAATAATGAGCTCTATGTTTGTATGTCTGGGTTCCGTTTTTTCACCACTTATCCATTTCTCATCAAGCGATATTTCGCTTAACCTTATTAGATGAGTGTTATGTAATTTCCCTGCCAAATAAAAGATGCTACTTTAAATCAACGATAATATCATAACCGAAACAATTTTATTGCCGCATTTCAGTCTTCACATGAGTGTTAAGGCATTCTGTGCTTATAGAAACCTTGCCGTGACTATAAGAACCACCACTAAAACCCACATTATTATCACTTGCTACGTGGTTACTCACAATATGCCACATTGCTACCATGTAATGTGTGCATCCGCGTATTTGTGTGCATGCATGAGTGTGTGCTGAGACGTTGCTAAAGCAATTTGCTACAATGGTTACAATAACAGAATACTATTCCACATACTGTGCATACATGCAACGCAAAAGAATGGCGATTATAGCCAAGACCAAATGGCTTGAGGTAAATTCTCTTTGCTACAGATAGCACGTTATTAACCCTTCATGTGTCACCAGTGGATAATTGGCTGAAAAAGCCTTTGTGTGAGGGCGAGAGAAGAGAAATTGGTAGTGATATAAGCATGTTTGCTGTGTGTGTGTGTGCGTGTGTGTGTAATGTGTGTGTGTGTATGTGCGTGTGTGTGTGTGTCCTTAGGGGACTCTCTATCCATCTTTCTTGCTCTCACTCTCTGGTCCAGAGCTTGTTACTATGGCAACATAGAAGAAGAGGTAATACCGGAGTCCCAAAAATTGTATTATCTTTTTCAGACATACTACATGCACACGAAGACACACACATGTATCAGCCTGCCAGTTTGTGTGAGTGCAAGATAGACAGAGAAGTGTGTGTCAGTGTGTTTATCCGGTTGTGCCCAGCACAGTTTGTTCATGCTGCCAGGCAGGAGCAATCAGAGAGAGAAAGAGAGAGAATTTGATGGAAAAGCAGGACGAGTGGAATTTTGAAGCAGAGGAGACAAGGTCATGTTCAAACTGCTGGATGGGTTATTTATGCCAGTTTAGAAGGACGGTTGTTGCATTTCTAGGGGGTTGTTTAGCGGAACAGGTAATTAAGGCACTCCAAGATGCCACGAAATGGCTGCAAAGAATGCTAAGGCTGCTTATGAATTGGCCTTCCATTAGCGTAGGAATATGTGTGTGAATGGGTGAATGTGAGGTATTGTAAAGCACTTTGGGCACCATGCGGTGTAGATAAAGTGCTATATAAGCGCAGTCCATATGATGAATACAATTGGTTGGTGGACAATCGCTTGGATAGTACCTGCTCGTATAATGGAGACAACTAAACATTTAAAAAAAAATAAAAAAAATGTAATTCATCAGTAAACTTCACCACTGAACTAGATGCTCCGGGAACTGCAAGTTAGTTAATACACATTCATCTCAGACTTGAATTCCTGGTATATTGACAAACAGTGTACATATGTTTCTTTCTCAAAATAAAACAAATCTACTTTTCAATCAAAGGCTTCAGGCCGGAATGTTAGCTCAGGCTTTTTTTCTGTATTTTCTCTTTAGTGTTTTATAGGTTCTCTTTGTATAGGCTGACCCTACTTCCTTACCACATTCCAAAAGTATGCATTAGATTCATTTGAAGAATCTCAAGTGTCCATAGGTGCATCTGTGCACACGGGCGTTTGTCAACAAGATATCTGACGTAGGCTGTGATTGACTGGCGTGGTGTACATCCTGTACTTTCACCAAAATACAGACAGCAGGATGATTGGTAGCAAATGAACAGATGGATGAATGATTTGTTTCTCTGTCAATAGTGATGCGGTTGTGTTGTTCAATTCTAACTATCCGTTCATGTTTTGCTTGAAAACATTGATTCGCGGCTGACTTTGCGTGGGAGTTATGGTACACCCTGAATTGGTTCCCAGTATGGAATCCATTACATCATCCAATTTACTTCATAGTATTATGATTTCAGTACATGAAATCAATGTGGATGGAAGATTAAATGATCGTGTCTGAAATGTTAGTGACCCAACTTTATGTCAAATGCAATGTGTTGTGTGTATCACAGTATCAACTCTTTGACATTCTTGATTGTGTATATTGTACATGGCCACGTACATGCATGTAAATGAGCAAGATTATAGCGTGAGGATTACACGACTGTCGTTTCAATGACATTATCAGAATCACGTAATTCCGTCACTGTGGATAACAGAGGAAGCTCAAGAATTGTGCACGGGATGATGTGGCAAGATGCCAGCGGCTCTGACAAGCATGTGACAACCACTGCAAATTTGTCTGAGACAAAGATCAAAAGTGTGATAATGGGCATGATTATAGTAGTGTAGCTATTATATGTGAGATGACACCTCCGATTAACATATCGAGTATCTTTGAAACGTTTACAATTATAAATGCATAATCTATATGTACATGAGAACAATTAGAAACCGTAATACAGACACCAGCATGCTATACGATAATTTGGATTTGCATACACGCGCAAATGCACGCGCACACACACACGCGGGGGTATGGTGTCTAATCTTTCTCTGTCTCATCCTGCCCTTATGATAAACTGCCTGTCTAACATTGTTTTTCTTATCAACCGCGTGTGCGTTTGTGCATCTGAGTATGTGTGTATATGCATGTCAGCCAGACCAAGACTCGCAAACATTAACATCCCCACACGCCTTCTTCGTCTGACTGCCCCCCCCCTCCTCCTCTTGATCCTTCTTCACTCTCTCCATCTTTTGTCCTTCCCTCTCTAACCTGTTATCTGATCACTTGGCTGTGTCCCTCCTTCTCCAGTTTTCAATTCGCAGCATACAGGATGTAGTTAAGTGTGTTCATTCATTACCTAATTAATCAATTTACCATGCACTAATTCTTTCTCATCAGCTAATAGCATATTAAGTGTGATGGTGGGTGTCTGTAAGAGGAAGGGAAGAGGGGCGAGGGGGTCTGTAGGATTTCTTTTTGAGTGTACGTTAAATTATTAACCCTAATTATTATCGGGTGAAAGTCAGGAACTAAAGAAAGCCTCCATCACTGATCTGGCAAATCATAGCACAACAACTATTCCTTTCAAACGGCAACGATGAGCAATCAGTAATTTGTGCGCATCATCATCCCTGATTTGCCTTTGTTTGTTGTGCTGGCAACAAAGGAAAAGGCATGTAATCTTGCAGGATTAATATAATATGCTTCCAACACACATTCTCGCCCAATCAGCCACATGATGACATCTTTTTGTTGCAATTACATTGTGGCATACTGCGCTTGCAGACCTGAAAGTAGCATCAAAAACTGAAATTAATCTTCAGATACCATGGCAGTGCCAAAATACTATGGTGCAAAAAATGGCACTGACACTTGCAGTCTTTGCTGATTACAACTGGTATTTTCTAATGCGGGGAACATTTATCATTTCGGGACAGGCGTGAACAAATGCAAGAATGCTGCCTGTGATCGTGCGGGGCCCCCAAGTTCGATTTCCCAGTACTGAGAGCTGCCCATTGCTCCAGCGTGTCACTAATGGGATTTTCTAGCTGTGTTCACTACTGTGTTAGGTTCAATACAATCTTTGGCAATGAATGCAAAATGTGCTCATCGGAGATAAAAGTCTTAACATTCTGCATATGCTTGGTGGATGCATCAAAATAAATGTTTTAAAATATACCAATATTTATTTGTAATAATAAATAAAATATGAATAATATTTATAATCATGTTATTTCATTTGCAGAATGCAAACCACATATCTTGAACATCATGTTGACTTTGAATTTATATTTTATAGTTGAACTGCAAAGGCCAAACATAATCCCTTTTCCTGATAATCTGCTTGGATATTATTAAAAGAAAATCATATCCAATAGAAAGTAATCCGTTTCATTATTACAGTCAAAACCATACTTGTGCAGAAATGTTTAAAGCAATTCATAAATATGCAAAAATATCGGTGAAGTGTATAGTGGAAAACAGTATATGTTAATTTAACAGAGCTTCCAAGAATTCCACATTGTCCTTAATTTGTGCGGGAAATCAAAGGACAAGTGGTGGCCACGAGAGTTTTCTACAGTTATAGGTCACAGACATAAAGTCATATACTGTGTGCTTAATGTTCATAGTATAAAAAGGTAATCATGGCGGAATGAGTCAGAGTTGGGGAAATGTCTCCCAGTTGGATCCTTGTCTCCATTCCTTTGACCCCGGTTGAACCACTTAGACTGCTTCCCTGATATACGTGTGAGTTGTTTATTCATATTCCCCTACCCTCGGTATGAACTCAATTCAACATAGCTCAACACAAATATCAAGATAACATTACTTTTTGGGGGAATCATTGCCATAAAACTTGGCTTAATGACTTTGAGTGTGAGATTTTGAATGTTGTTCCAAAATGGAAATACACAGGCGATTGAAATCATCTTTGGGAGCTTGCAGTTATTTTTCAATGTAATCATTCAATATAATTATTCAATATGTTTATTTAGTTTTTGTTGCATAATTAGATATTTAAATGGTACACTGATTTTAATCACACATGCTTCTGCTTACATAAGCTTTTACCCTGTCGACTGCAGCTCTGCAGGCGCTGCTTTGTTGTACAGTCAACACTTTCCAGCAGTGATTTTTTTTTTCGTCCCGCCATTAACTGCGATCAACAAACTTATTCTCCGAGATTCAAATTAAAATGTCATTACTAATTTAAGTAGAGATCTAAAATGCAGAGGAAGAAACTCTATAATGAGGTAGTTTGCGCTGATGCCCACGAACCAAACCGCTTACTTGGAGTTCAGGTTATGAACTTTACTTTCAATTGTTATTTTAATCACACACACTAAAAATATTGTAAAAAATCTTTTTAAATAAAGTTAAGACAAGACTTCCAAAACGGGATTAAATGTAAACCCTGCCATTATTTGCACTCTTTGTTGTAAGTGGAGATTTTTTATATTTTGTGGTGGTCTTTAAGTCTCGCCATTTATGCACAAGTTCAGTGGCAGTACATGTACAGTGTTCACTTCCCTACTGCAATAACACCGTGGGCAATTTTGGCCAAGATGGTGGCCTTTTGGTGAGAGTGAACAATCAATTTTTACTGACCAAACAAAACTTCTTGGTGCCTTTTTGACACACTACTCCCAGGTGGCATGATTCACTGACAGCATTGACTTTTTCTTATATACTTGTGAATGTCATTGAAATCTGTGGAGCACACTGTCAACTTGAAAACACCTTATATTCAAAAGGAGAGTACACATTTGGAGGTCATCAGTAAAAAAAAAAAAGAGGACTTCCTACTGTGCTGTAGAATATTGAAATCAATTAGCTTCATCTGTCGCAAATGAATATGGCCACACACACAATGATTTGAATTGAACTGATTCAGCATTTAACTGCTTTGCTAGTGGCCAAAGTGGAGTCCAATTGAAGTATGAGTGCACTTTAAATCTATGAAAGTAATGATGTCAAAAATGATTTTTAAGATGTGGAGGTGCAGGTGCAGTGTCTCAAAAGGCACCATGCAGCTTTGTTTGGTCAGGGAATGCTAAAGTCTCCATCTTGGGCAAAATTGCAAAAGATCTCATTGTTGTCGGGAGGAGTACAAGTACCGCCACTGAACTGAAGGATAAATGACTTCAGCATGAGACTTACAGACTGCCATGAAAAACAATATTTCTGTGTACCACCAGCAGGCACAACTTGCCTCGCAAAAGGGAGCGGATGGGCCCGAAGTTTAATTTGTCTGCACTGGAGGAAGAAGTGGCATCCCATCCACTCCATACAGTCAATGCACATATATAGACAGCCATGTTTTATCTGAATGTATCACTTAATGCAAGTCAATTCAGTCATTATGTGTCAGCTACTTCATTTGTTGTGGCTGTCGCTCAGCTGCACCTTACACAATCAATAATCGGACATACATTCTTCATAAAAACTGAGAATATTCACACCTTATCTGTGAATATTCACACATCCTTCACAATCCTTTTTTTCACATTTAGGAAAAAGAGTGAAGTCATCTTCATTAGTGTGTTGTTGAGGATTATCTCCAAGAAAAATTTGAAAGGTTATCTTGAATTTCAGCAGAATAAGTTTAAAAAATAATGAAAATTGTAATTCTTGGATATCCTATTGTTTGGCTATTTTTAGAGGTTAGTCTATCATCATATTTTTTCTTTTCTATAAAAAGTATTGAGAGGCCTTTCATGCATTTGCAATGAAGTCAGGGTCGTGGTGTGACGTCCTTTAGAGACACCAGAGTCCGTGTTTGCTCTGACAACGATTCTGCTCAAAAGTGTTTGCTCTCGGAAATGTGTCTGAGTGGCCTGTTTTCATTGTGTCACACACACTCGAGAATCTCGCCCTTCTGATCTCTCCTTCTTATCGTTCTTTCCATTCCTTTTATTCCAGTGGTCCCTAAAAGCCATTACTGGATGTCTGAGTACTCACAATAAAGCAGGCTTACCATTAAATATGGACACCACACTCATTTAACACACACGCAGACGTGTGCACGGACTGCACACACACACTCACACACACGTACACACACACGCGCGCACACACACACACACTCACACGCGCACACAAGCCAAGGGTTTTAATGTTATTTTGTAAAATATTCTCAAATGTATTTTAGTGAATTGTATTCAATATTTATACAATGTAGCATGTGAAATGTTTATACCTATAACATTAATGTGAATAAAAAAGAATGTAAAAAAGAAATAAATGTTATGGTCAAATCATGGTTTTTGCCATTCACAAGTGACTTTTAACATTCTCCAAGTGCCTCTAAAGTGATGAAGGTGATTTCATAAATATATTTCACTTCCCCATGTTTTGCACACTGCTTATCCTCATTGGCAGCTAGCTGACTTTGGGCCAGAGTCGGGATACACCCTGGACTGGGAGTACTCCCAGAACACTCAATCGAGCATGTGGAGAACATGCAAATGTTGAACACGAAGGAAGGAGTGTAGCTTTTCAACACCCAGATTCATTGTGCTGCCAATTGCAGTAATTTGGACACAGATTACAATCCAATGTGAACTCTGGAAGTGACCTTGTAGTGAACACAGCAAGCACATATAATTGGTGACTTGTGGAAGTTGGCAGCTTTATATTGCCTGAAGAGCAGTTGCAGTGCCTTGCACAAGGGTGCCACAGCCATGTGTGTGAGGGCAGGGGGTACGGCGGTACAATTTCAGACCATCTGGGAGCACAATCTACCACCTGACTCATGAGAGCAACTCTGTGCAAGCAGATGGGATAGTTGACTTCAATCCAAACTATTCCGGAGTTCAGAATAATGGACCAGCTTCGTGTTAGTTGTGTGCCAGTGTAACAAAGCATTGGCCAAATATCTTAACTATAATCGCAGTTGCTTTGAGACAATGTTTGACACTCACTAGCAGACACTAGCAGCACACACGTAAACAAAAGACAAACGAACCAGTACAAATTCATACCACCTTCTTAGATCATAAGGTAACAGGAGTACTATCAATAATCAACGAAAGAACAGGAATGTTTCTTTATTATATTGATTATTTTTGTCACGTCTGATTCAGGAAAAGTTGGACTAACATCTTTTGGACGAACATCCATACGGTATCCATTAATTGAGCTGAGCTGGAGCCCATTACATTTCACGTTGGGCATAAGGCCGGGTGCTCCCTAGACTGGTCGGTAGCCAACAGCTGGTCACGTATAGACAAACGTTTAGAGTTGTCGATAAACCAGGATTGCATTTTTTGGGAATGTGGGAGGCAAAGCTATTTTAGCCAATTAAAACGAACAAAATAACTAATTTTGATTTTGTTGATAAAATACAAATGAAAATGTTTTTGAAAAATTAAAACGAACTAAAACTACATGTTTCTTTTACAAAATTAGTGGTAACTAAATAAACCTATTGCAAAAATAACCTTCGTTTTTATTAGTTTTGTACATGAGCCTTTGGGATTGGTTTTAAATGTATTTACTTTGGTATTACTACTAGAAAGGTCAAACAGTCGTCGAGGAATTCTAGTGCTTTTAATGTATGTCGCCTAGAAGCAATGTCATCAAGCGGCAGCCAATAAGAAGCGTAACAGCGCTTGCAGCTTGCGTGTTTGAAACGACTTCCCTTCTTTTGTCACTCGGCCCGAGGCGCATTGCTTGATAACGTGTTGTCCTTGTATTGGGTCATATTTGAAAAATATACTATGTATATACTATACCTACCAAAAAAAAAAAGACGCCGTTAAGCATTCGTGGAATGTCTCGCTAAGTTTCTTTAGAGATCTGAATCATTTTGTGAATTTGAATACTGATAATTTTCTAAGCACACAACAAAAGGAAATGAATATGATGCGATGTGATCTGATGCAAAAGTGAAAACCACAAAGTGGTGTCCCGCTTTTCCTGGCCTTGCTCTTAGTCTGTTTATCCATCCATCAGTGTCACCCACACACCTTTGTGTGATGAGCATAAAAACAAAGCCAAAAGGTAAAAAAGTGTTTGAAGCCCATGTCTCATTATAATGCCCGTGTAACACATACATAGATACCGGCACGCTATTGTGAGATTTTTGATGTTGTTCATCTTTACAATGAATAAAGTACAAGCTGTATATATCCACGTTGATAGCATTCTGGCTCATCTTCTTCTCTGTGGGTCCAGGGATGCCTGCTGATATTTCCTCTGATGTCTAATGCTTTCAGAATGAACACACAAACCAGGAGAAATACACACAAACACACGCTGACAAAAATGTGTCGTTGAAGTGACACTTCAAACAAAGCTTTTGTCTGCAGCCTGACAGCTATTCCTCTTTCCTTCCCCCTCTCCTCCCCCTCTCATTATCCCCCTCACTCCTCCCTGTCATTCCAAAGCACTCCTACGAGCTGCGCAGACACCCCCCCCCCCTCCATGAACACACACAGTGAGCACATTCAAGGGTTTATACTTAATTGAGCCGCTCGGCTTAATGCAGGCTAAATAAAATGCAAAGACTGAAAGTGTATGAAGGGCTTTGCATAACACTACTTGAGACAAAGGTGTTAATCAGGAGAATTTCATCTGTTAGAAGATGGATTAATTAAATAACTTACTCCAAACAATGTTCCGAATTATTCATTACAAGCCACAATGCATGGACAAACAAAGCTTCATTGTCTTTACTGACTACTGAGTTTTTTTTTTTTGTGGTCACCGTTTACTCTTTGGTTCAATACACTTGGACTTTTGTTCGATAGAAAGTGAACACATAAATGAACACATAAAGGATTCTCACATACCGTATTTTCTGGACTATAAGTCGCGCCGGAGTACAAGTCGCACTAGCCATAAAATGCATAATAAAGAAGAAAAAAAAAAGATATATAAGTCGCACCGGAGTACAAGTCGCATATTTGGGGGGACTTTATTTGACAAAATCCAACACCAAGAACAGACATGAATAGGCAAAAACAGGCTAAACAATACGGTATGCTAAAGTTACATAAACAAATGAGGAACTGAGAATGTGCCTAAAGTAACATATTAACAGTTATCCAAATAACTACAACATAAATAACTCATTTATCAAACCATCTGTGTCACTCCAAATCATTAAATCCGTCGAAATCCTCATCCTCTGTGTAAACAACCCCACTGCTGACTCCAGAAGTACATGCGGGCCTGACGTCAGACTCATCGTCTGTTGCAGTTCCAATTATTCCACAGACCTATATAACTATATACAAACTCTATATCAAATGACTATAACATCAATAATTTTATCGAACTGTCCGTGCCACTCCAAATCATTAAATCCATTGAAATCTTCATCCTTCGTGTCACTTATAAACAACGCCGGTGCTGACTCTAGAAGTACATGCGGCGCCGAGGTCAGACTCATTGTCAGTGGCGGCTCCAATTATTCCACAGGCCTAGTATGCCCTCATGTGGTTTAAAGTGAAAATAACATGTGAAGTAATCAACTATACTATTCTATAGTAAGTTATGTGTTAATGATCAAGTAATAATGTGTTAATAATTTCACATATACGTTGCTCCTGATTATAAGTCGCACCCCCTGCACTATGAAAAAAATTGCAACTTATAGTCCGGAAAATACGGTAATTAATAATGCACATTTTTATTTGTTATATATACTATTTAATTGTACTCATCAGAAAAGTCTTTGGTTGTCTATCCATGCCAGGTGCATATAGTGACGGGCAGAAAAATTAAATGCTCTTTCATTGGATGGCAAAAGGTAGCTATAGATTATTTAGACTGCATGTACGTTTTATTAACATTTGCATGAGTGTTAAGAGTTACCAGTGTCTCAAACACTCTAACTGTAATAGAAAACACATGTAAAACACAGTATAATCAGTACTCTCCTGAATAAAGGCTAAAGTTAAATGTCTTATATGACGCACGAGGAACCTATTTATATTACCATAGCGATTTCCAACAAGTAGTAATTCCTCCAATGCATAAGCTCTGATGCATAAAATGGCAAATAGGAAGTCTGTTTTATGCACTTATGCTGCTCTCGCTGTTTTCTGTTGCCGCCTGCTCTGTTATGTGACTTGAAGTTCATGCGTGTGTGTGTATATGAGGGTTGTGTACTAATAATATTTAATATTATATGTTCAATTTTTTAAGTATTTAGAAGACTAAAATGTTTTGTGTCCATATGTTTTATGGACAGAATTTCTAGGCGCAGCCGAGGCGTTGAGGGGGTCCGGTTTGGGGACCTCAGCATCGCGTCTCTGCTTTTTGCAGATGACGTGGTGCTGTTGGCTTCTTCAGGCCGTGATCTCCAGCTCTCACTGGAGTGGTTCACCCTTGGGATGAGGGTCAGCACCTCCAAATCCGAGTCCATGGTCCTCGGTCAGAAAATGGTGGAATGCCCTCTCCGGATCGGGGATGAGATCCTGCCCTAAGTGGAGGAGTTCAAGTATCTTGGGGTCTTGTTCACGAGTGAGGGCAGGATGGAGCGCGAGATCGACAGGCGGTGCAGCGTCGGCAGTAATGCGGACTCTGTACTGGTCCGTCGTGGTGAAGAGAGAGCTGAGCCAAAAGGCAAAGGCATTTACCGGTCGATCTACGCTCTTACCCTCACCTATGGTCACTAGCTATGGGTCGTGACTGAAAGAACGAGATCCAGGATACAAGCGGCCAAAATGAGTTTCCGCCGCAGGGTGTCAGGGCTCTCCCTTAGAGATAGGGTGAGAAGCTCGGTCACTCGGGAGAGTCTCAGAGTAGAGCTCCTCCACGTTGAGAAGAGCCAGATGAGGTGGCTCGGGCATTCATCAGGATGCGTCCTGGACGCCTCCCTGGGGAGGTGTTCCGGGCATGTCCCACCGGTAGGAGACCCCGGGGACGACCCAGGACGCGCTGGAGAGACTATGTCTCTCAGCTGGCCTGGGAATGCCTTGGGATCCCCCGGGATGAGCTGGATGAAGTGGCTGGGGAGACGGAACTCTGGGAGTCCCTCCTCAAGGTGCTGCCCCTGCGACCCGACCCCGATAAGCGGAAGAAGATGGATGGATGGATGGATATTTTATGTCTCTAGTATTTGAAATGTATTTTAATTAATTTTATATTATTTGTAAATGCTGGAAAGCTGATTTCAAAATGCACAATTGCATGCAACGTGCCACAGTCAAAAAGGTCTGGCTTTAATTCTTCTGTGTGGTGTTTGGATGTTTTTCCCACGCTTCCTCCCACATTTGAAAAAACACACGTTAGGTCACTAAAAACTAAATTGTTCGTAGGTGTGAATGTGAATAGTTTTCCTTTACTCAGCTGGTAGGCTTCAGCTCATTCGTGACTCTAATGAGGACATAATATAATAAGACGTGTAGAAAATGGATTGATGAATAAGTACAACACTTGTTCAGTGTTTAATGTGTGAACAGCCAAGAGGGTTACATGATCCCAGTGCCAATGTACTGTCATGACATGAGGGAGAAATTGACAAGAAACCTGTCGGGCTCATCCTCCTGGCAATTGACCTTGTCATATGTGACCCCCTGTCCTTACAGTATGTGAATCATAATGATTACCTGTTCAAGATGGCAAGTGGTGCCGCAGCAATTCAATAGCAATTTGGAAAAGGGTGGACAGAATGTGAGCTAGACCTAAGTCATGAAATGAAAAGAAGTCATGCTAGGATGCAATGATGGTAAATGAAAGTTACTGTGGGAGTGTAGAAATGTTTGGGTTGAGGGATGCCTGACATTTCTGACCACTGACTTTTGGAAGTGCATGGGAATGTCACTTGAACACAGGCAAAGTAAATGTAGGCTACTGCAATTTGAACCAAGACAGAGAAATCCTGATTATAATAATTTTGCATATTTTGCAGTGTATTTATATCACAATTATCTTGTTTCTTCCAATGCAGTTTTACATGTATCATTACAACGCTTGTCCTCCCTCTCTTATGCCACACCCCCAAAATTTCAACAATCCACTGGGCTTATATTTGGTTTTATGGGAGTAACGTGTTTCCACTGGTCACGGTAAATGTATGTCGTTGGAGACTTGCATACACACAATTACAGCCCTCTGTCCCATAACTCTTATTTTGATCGGGACATAATTGTTTTTACAATTGCAAAGGTTTTAGCTTTTCATCTCTAAACCACTGCAAAAAAAAAGACAAGTGGCCAAAAATGTCCTTGGCCAGGAAATGACACCATATATGAATGTAGTTATTATTGTAAAATCACATGAACATTTTGGTTTGCCCATGAGGAGTTCCTGTATTTCTGAACTACAAGTCCATTTGTAATATTAACATGCTGAGGGATCACAGCCAATCAGTGGTGGATAATTGTCATTTAAAACGTCCATTTACTGCGTGAACATTGACTAAAACACCAAAATATCCAGAAGGTAAGACAGGAAAATTAATCACAGAATACATGACATCTGGTCCTATGATTGCAATAGAGTGTTTATAGATAATGTCTGCAGACAGCACTGCCCCATATCACATTTCTCTAGTTAGTTTAATTAATTGGAGTGACATGCTGTCCTGCTGCTATAATAACTACTGCCAAAGTGGTTATGTACTTAAGTTGAAGCTGCAGTGGCCAAAACGAAAAGATAATGCTGATCAGGGGATACCAATCTGCACGGAATTGTGCGAGACTGTGCCACTTGATGACACCAGGGCTTTAAAACCAGCAATATGCTCTACAACAACCAGGATCTACAGAAATGGGATGGCATCTTTTTTTGTTTCTCTAATGCAAGGAACATGTGGTTGTCTGAAGGCTGTATTCCATCACGTTGCAGAAGGTTCTGGTGACTACCAGAACACAGTGGGAAGCCTGAATGGAAAACAGCCCCCCATTAACGGCTTCACTAACACCTGTGCCTTTCCTACTGTGTCATATCATCCAATCTGCGCTGAAAAGAGCTCATCAGAACTGTGGGAAGCATTTAGACATAAAAGCCCTATTTGCATGTTTTCTCATTTAAATGAAAAGAGCCGCTGCGTGCTGTCACTGTTCACTGTTATGAATGTTTGGCTTCAAAGTGTTTCGATAATTTGGCTCTCTTTTGCTAAATTATAAAGTGTGCATTTACAAAAGATAGTTTCAGATGCGAGATAAATGCTGATATGTTCACTTGAGCTGAAACAAATGCTTTTCATCTTCAAGGGAACACTTTAATCCAGTAAGTGTGCAAAATGTGTGCAAGGGCTTATTGCGCTCAGATGGCAAAGAAAAACTTTGCTGCGAATGTCTGGATGGCTTTAAATTAGTTGAAACATATTTCAAGAGGTTGCCTTGAACTGTTCTGACAGTTCTTCCCAGAAGACACAAATACTGCATGAGTGGTCACAGTGATGTGGACCCACAAATTCTCAGCGACACACGCAGGCCGCTGCCTTCTTTCTAAATAACGACAGAACACACCGGAATATCATCTCTTTCTTGGAGCTCAAACGTATCAATGTTTTCACAAGCATTTAACTGTGGCTTTTATGTTGTGTGCTCTTGGCCAACTGCGTAGCAGGAGCGACATGATGAAAAGTTTTTCCTAAAAACATTTTTGTTTGTATGTGTGTTTAAATTAAAGATGTTGATTTTTAATTTCACGCATTTGATGACGACATGTATCCATTTCTCAGGTGACTAGGTTAATTGGAAATACGTAAAAGTCCTGAATGGAACACTTAAAAAAGAAAGAATAACATTTCGCAGTTTAAACTTAAACATTTTCTTTTTGTATTGTTTTGAAGAAATGTTCAAATCATTGTATTCTTTTTTTATTGATGGAAAAAATGCAATCTGACTCGATGGCCATACTTTATACAAGTCCAATATTGTTGTTTGAAACACCTGAAAATGTGCAAGAGAAGGCAACAAG
Organism: Syngnathus leptorhynchus; assembly: GCF_054491065.1. Taxonomy (NCBI): domain Eukaryota; kingdom Metazoa; phylum Chordata; class Actinopteri; order Syngnathiformes; family Syngnathidae; genus Syngnathus; species Syngnathus leptorhynchus. The sequence continues at coordinate 19,050,983 of NC_141196.1, read as the reverse complement.
GAAGCCAGCATGTATGTGTGTGTTTGCGCATGGGTTTGTGAGTGTGTGTGTGATTGTGTGTGTGTGTGTGTGTGTGTGTGTATGTGTGTGTGTGTGTGTGTGTGTGTGTGTGTGTGTGTGTGTGTGTGTGTGTGGGTGAGTGAATTTAAAGAGTGTGTGAATAGTTCTCAGGGGAGACCAGCACAGCTCTGTTGAGATTAAATTCCCAGAGTTTACTCTGGCTATCAGCATTACTTCAGGATACGTACATGCACATGCACACGCACACACGCACGCACATAAAGCATTGCAAGCATACATAAAAAAAAAAGAAAATAATTTGCAAGTTTCTCTTAGGGGAAAAAGGTACTTGAAATGTCTCTTTTAGTAAATAATAATAATAATAATAATAATAATAATAATAATAATAATAATAATAATAATGATAATAATAATAATAATAATAAAATATTGCATGTCTGTAAAGCTGTCAAGTTAATTGCACTTCTGTCTGTGATTAGGCTTTTGAAGAAACAGTAAAGGAAGGCCAATAAAATGTTTCAATATCTTTTTGAAATTACAGTTTACCTCCGGGTTAGGTTTTGTCTGTGTGTGTGTGTGTGCGCGTGTGTGTGTGTGTTTTACCAAGACAATTTAAAAACAAAGCGACTTTCCTGAAATTTTGTATCGCTGTATAATTTTTCCTTTAATGACAAACACCAAAAATAACACATTTGCAGGAATTCCCAACACACAAAATATCATTTTGTAACTTAATGTCGTTTTTTAATATCGTGAAAAAGTGTGCTTAGCACAAGTGACTCCTTTGTCAGCAATAATTTGGAATGAGAAGAAGTAGTTTCCTGCAGCGACTCTACGATTCAAAGTTGACACTATAACCACCATCATGTTGCTAAGAATAGAAAAAAAAAGTTTGGTCATTCAAAGTCCTGGTAAAAATGAAAGATCTGATCGACGTCTGATGTAAAGTGCTGCACCATAATGTGTGTCAAGTGGAGTCAGACAACGATCCAGCGGACTCCGAAATATGTTTGTGTGTGCTCGGCATGGGAAAAAATAACCAATAAACAATGATGCATCTTCATAACTGCCTAAGATGCAATGGCCCCAAATTTAATCATTATGTCAAAGATATAATTTAACAATTTGGACGCTCCAAATGACAAGCGGTGAAATTGATTTTCTTTCAATTGTAATTGAAATGAAAGACTTTCATCTTTTATTACTGACTAATTTGTGTCCGATAATTTCATTCATGATTGCTTCCTTCTCTGTTGCATCACAAATCGTCTCACTGCCCTCAGTGGCCGTCAAGGTTGCAAGTGAAGGGGTGTGCACGATGTGAACACATAGTGGTCTGCGTCTCCCGCTTCTTCAGATTCCAGCTTATTAACTCCTGAATGAAATCCACAATATGTGTACACCTGTATCTCTGTCATGTCAAAATATATCGTATATATAAATTAAAGTGAATCTTTAATGTATCACTGGAGGCGTGTCAAGATCTCAACTTGTCAATGATGGACATCTACACATCTCTTGTGTGCATGGAGCTTGTGCTGCATATTTGTGTCATGTGACTTACTGAGCTGTCACCTATCTCTGCGTACAGACAGATGATGAACACTCTCCTCTGACGCAGTCACACAAACCCACACAAACATACACGCACACAGACTTGTCAATCATTTTACAGGAATTCCCATTGCTGTTACTTTTTGCTCATGCCTTCATCTCATCCTACTTTTCTGTCCTCTTCCCTCTACTCAGTCTTTCATCATTCTCATATTTTCTTTCCTTTTAAGAAACAGTCGGTTACCTTGTGAGGCTTTCTTTTCCGTTCCCATGGGCCTCTATAACCCCCCCGCCCCCCCATGCTCTCCTTCCCCTTCTTCTGGTCGCCCCTCTCCATTCTTCCTACCTCCCACCTACATCTTATTGGGAGATTAGATGTCAGAGGAGAGGTCTGGCGCAGGAAAAGAGAATGTCTCTTTTAATTGTGTTGATGGCTAATTAGGCCCTTCGTCTACTCTCTGTGCAGCATGTTGGCTGAAACAAGATGCCCTTTCCTGGGTCAATAGGCCACAGGCGTGCACGTAGCGTGTGCTTGTTCACAGACACTTTAAACCTCTAAGAGCCGCTTGTCGATTTCTCTGTGGACTCATCGCTAGACCACAGCTGAGTGAAAAGCTTTGGGTTAGCATAATAAAACGTAGCCTTTGCTTAAAAATAGACGGTATTATGTGGGAAACAATCTACACCATTATTACGCTCCACAGATCACTTGTTTCAATTAATGCTTCCAGCTGTGATACACAGGAAACATTCATGAATCATATACCCAGCAGCACTCATGGGTGAGGTATAAGCCAAGAAAGTACTTCCCAGAACGACTGATTAAAAGCTCACTTAATTCAGATTTGATCAACGACACCAAGAGAGGACATGAAGGGAATGTGGCATAGCTCAGTAGGTACATTATGTCATCAACATTTCACTACCTCACTCCCACGCAGGCCACTAAAGTTAAAACAAAGGAATGAAAGTGACCATCTCGTAGCATACGGTACTTACGAATAAAAAACAGAGTCACCTTTGGGATATTTGGGATTAGAGAAAGAATAATTATGCCCTTTTTATTTTTTTATTTCATCTGAAATGTCTGCCCTTCTGGATCACAAACAATTTGCGATAAAAAGCCTTTGTGACATTTTCATACTCAGACCTGCTGGCTGACAAGCACTGAGGAGAATTGAAAGAGACACATGCATATATGCTGTGGGAGTTGGAAGAGAGCAAAAAAAAGAAGTGCATGGCTACTCTGTGGAGCAGCAGTTCATATTGTATTTAGAAAACGGTTGACACTTGTGCGGAAATCTTGTTTGAGCTCTGTGGAGCCACTGAGACACCCTTTAAGATGAGAACTGCTGCAAGAATAATCAATAAAATGTCTACATGCAATGCAATATATATTTCAAGAGAATATCAATAATTTATTAATGAAAAATCTTCAGGTGTGCTGTGCACTGTACTTAAAAAAGAAAAATACATTTGCATCTTTATTCTGTTAATTGATTGGAAAAAATCCATTGAATAATCGATTTTAAAAGAGGTGTGAATTTAGACTGAATAAAATTACATTCTTCTCTCAGTAAGCACAATAATTGCAAGTTGTATTTTGAGAAGTTTTTAATGCAAAACCTCGTGCACGTGTTGGAAGTTACACTCCAAGAGTTGAATTTTCATAATGAGAGGTCCAATTATTATTAACAACCTATGTACATTTAACGCATTTCGTGGCATAAATCAAAGTCTCAATGACCTGTCATTTTTTTCCAATGTCATAGGGATAATAATGTTCAATTCTATACCCTAATAAATCAAATAACACTGCATGCATGACAATTTGTTTTACTTTGAGGTTTCATATTCATCAGAATTCTAATGTGAGCACTTTTGTTTCATGGCAAGTTTGGTTGTTCTTCTGACGTATATGAGGTAATCATCATTGATATGCTCTACTGCTCAACATAAAAATACGTAGAGTGACAAATTACACTATTTATAACTTAAGTATGACTATTCTGTCCAACAGTAAATTACCCATGATTGCATCTTGTAATCAACTTCCAGCAATGATACAGCCATATCTTTAATTTAATACATCTTGCATTCTGGGAATGAAGTGTATCAAGTGATCCATTGTTTTTCTTTCTTTTTTTTTTTTTTAGGTCAGGAATGGATAGTTGGGGGATTGTGTATCTGCTATCATGCTTTTATTTGCCATTGTTAATGCTTGATATTGTCCACATGTCAGACGTAAAAAGACAGTAGTGTCTGCCAGTGGATTGTTCTCAGTGGGCAACATTAATGAGTTTTTCTCTCGGTTTCCCTTTAGCCATTTGGAGTCGGAGCGCAGTGTCCTGAAAAGGAGAGAATGGGAGAGGAGGACCCAGGAGGTCCAACAGGATGAAGATTTGTTCTTAACTGGATTCAACCTGTTTGGTGAACCTTACAAAGTAAGTAAGAGTGACTGACGGTACTGAATTTATAAGATAATAAAATAAAAGATTATAAAATATAAGAGAAGTGTCACAGTTTAAGCGATAAATTTAATAAAGTTTCTCAACCAGGGTTGGTGCGAGAGTGAAATATTGTTATTCACAATTGGACTGTTATCTCAAGCATAACAATGAGATTAGGCGAAAATGTGTTAGTTGTTGTGATTGTAATTATTTGGTAATTAAACCATATTTAGAAATTACATCAAATCAAAAGACTGTTCCAAATTTTCAGGCATTTTCATTTGATTTAATATTTTTTTATACAATACAAAACAACTTTATATCGTGCATGTTACAACAGGTGGAGCTGTAACAAAGCACTTTACATATGACAATTGGACAACCACAAAGACAGTAAACTGTAAAACAATAAAACAGTCAATTAAAACACTAATTAATATACAGTAGTCAAAAGCCAAATCATAAAAATGGGTCTTCAAATGGGCCTTTTAAGCTGGACAGAGAAGGGGCTTGCCTAACATTTGAGGGGAGGTCATTCCAGAGGGAAGGACCGGCAACATAAATGGCTCAATCCCCTCTGAGGCTCCGCTTAGTCCTCTGCACTTTCAGTAGAGTCTGGTCTGCGGATGTGTGGCACCGGGGAGGTGTGTAGGACTAGATTACTGTTTCTAAGTGCTGTTGAAAAAGGAAGGGTTTCACCTTAGCCATTTTCCTAAGATTGAAGAAGCTGGATTTAACAACAGCACTGATCTGCCAGTCCAATTTACACTCACTTTTCAATTTGAAACCCAAGTTCAAGACTGTTGGCTTTAGATAAGATGCCAGTCAACAGGGTGGGATGTACAAAGGCCATTATAACCAAACAACATAGTTTCTGTTCTCTTTCCATTGAAATTTAGAACATTGAGGGACACCTAGGCTTTGATTTCCTCTCGGAAAGACAAGAGTGGTCATCCGCAGAGCAGTGAAAGGCCATGTTTATGTAGGATGGAACTTAGAGGCGGCAAATACGTACAATAAGAAATAGCAAGGGGCCTCAAAATAGATCCCTGTGGAACACCATGTTCGTGACTGAGGTGCTTTGTTTCTCCCAGATCGATTCAATGCTAGCATGCAGTTAGGCGGCCTGAGGTTGACTGACTCTTATAAATCCGACAGCAATATCGGATTTAGGTGTATTGTAAATTCCCCCAAATTAAAGATGAAAGTCAGCATTTAAAGCACATCTTATTTTTGTATTTAATTGGAAATCCAGTGTGCCACGTTCAAGGTATAAGTATATAAGGTATATAAGGAATAATAGCCTACAAAACTAACTGAATGAATGAATGAATGAATGAATGAGTCCAGGTGACACATTCAATGAACAAGGAATAAATAAATAATAACCAAATAATGAATGAATCAGAGTCTACGTTGAACACAACATCTAGACTCAGATTTGTTTATTTCGCATTGTGGGGCTGTTTATAATGAGGTCTTAAAAACGGTATCTCACTGAGAATTGTTTTTAAACATGTTGAAAAAAACCTCAATTAACATTTCAGGTATAGGACAGTGAGCATCCCCTGAAAGAATGTTAATTTGTGACACTGGTGTGTTTCTGTTCGATCATAATGTTTGATTACAAAAATAAACTGTTATTAACAACTTTCAGTCACTGCATCAGACAAACATTTGTAAATTCAATATGCATTTTCTCCCTGAGAGGTTAAATGAAACAAACCTGAGCTTTTGGTGCATTTCTTGGGGTGTGCAGGTCTACCTAATGCTGTGACCATTTGGGAGAAAATATGATGGGTGGGGCATTTTGTAATCCTTCAGGCCATAAAGCTGATTTGACCACATACAGGGGTTTATGTTTATTTGTTTCATATTTATGTGATTCCCTTCTATACAGTACATGCCCTTGCTACAGCTCAGCTCCAACTCCCATGACTCATGACAAATGGCTCTGGCATACTTTGCTCCTTGGCTTTGTTGATTTATTTGTCCTGCTTGAGATTTCAATTTTTACTGAAGGCGTCACTTTACAGATACATACAATCATAGGGCCTCCTCAATCATGCGGCCCACGCTTGCTCAGTTCTTTGAGATCTGTATCTTTTTGTTATCACCAGGGATTTATAAGCAACCTTCATCTCAATCATTATTTTTGTCGTTTTCTTCATTCATTCTGCCTTCATATCATTTGGGTGTCTGTCACTGTCTGACTTTCTCATTTACTTTGACTCTGTCACCTATTAGCTAATCCCTCGCTAATCCTATTAGACACATACAAGAGCACACATACACACAAATGCAGGTATTAATCCCTGTCTCTGTTTTCCACATTTTCTTTGTGAATATGTTTTCACATTCTCTTCAGCCACCACATTTTTATTCACGAGATGGAGATAGAGATGAAACAAGGTAATATATTCACAGGCGACTTTAGTGCACAATGGTTTGTATTGTGGAAGTGTGTGGATGAAAAATAATTTGTTCAGATGATTTGAATACAAATTATGACTTGTGAAAATATAATAAACAATAGATAAAATGTTATGCTCATGCTGCTTTTTCAGTGTAAAATAAAGGATAAAGAAATGCCTCAGGATTTAGTTATTGAGGGCTGCTGAAATAGAATTCCAACAATAGCAACAACAAAAAATTGTACCGCTTCGCCTGTACAGGGTTGGGGTCATGGGCAAGTCGAGCCTTACCACCTTACTTTGGTCAAGAGGCTTTACTTATCGCCAGTCAATCACAAGGAACCTATAAACCTGGGGTCACCAATGTGATGTCATGGTCAAGATGGGCATTTACTTTTACATGCCCCCAGCCTACCTGGTAATTTGGTGACTGAAAGTACACCAAACTTTAGACTAGCTGAAAGCAGGCTACACACGGACACACGTCTGAGGGTGGAAGACCATCTCCAAGTGCCTACTTCACAGCTGCCAACACAACATCATCGGCAAGTGGAGCTCTTCTCGCAGTTCCTTCTAAAATATGCTCACGTTGATCTTCTCTATGGATCCCAGCAAGTTCATTTATTTTTCTGCTATGTAGACCATTTGCCTCTTCAGCACTGAATTTAAAAGGAATGAGATGTGCTCCATTTGCCGAGAAGTTGCTGCTGTTCATTCCCACAACTGGCTGGTTTCTGGCTGTGTGCGTCTGGGATAATATTCAAAGAAAGAAAACTCTACCCATGCTTACATGTTAGAGTGCCCAGCAATATATACTATATATCATCAGAACATCAGAGCTTGGCAAAATACGGTCCAGAGCCCAAATCCAGCCGGCCTACACTCTGACTAGTCCTCGCAGTGACTATAAAGTCCAATTAAAATATAAAATATACAATTCTTTCATTTTGAAGCTTGCTTTTTATGTGCACACGTGCAGGCGTTAGTAACACGCTTGATAACCAGCAAGCGCAATGACCGTCTTCAGTGAATTCAACCCTGTTTTAGCAAACAAGAAAATATGTTTTTCTAATTACACAAAACATAATAAAGACAAGGTTGAGGTTAGCACGTTGGCTTGGCCTTGGGCAAGTGGTCCCTTTGCAAAAGGGTTCGGGTTACCCACTACTACACTACATTCAGATTCTTCCTCTATGTGGTGTCTTCTATCAGCTGTAAAGCAATGTTGTTAGCAATTTATTAGGCTCGTTTGCTTATTGATTTATTTTAAACTCACACATTTACTTTTTTATTTGCTCCATACATCACTTTAACTGACATAGGGTGCACTGGAGATGTTAAAAATTTAAAGAGTTGGACAGAATTGGCTATTTGAATGTCTGATCTCGCTGTGTCGTTTATTGGGCAATGAATTGACAAAGTAAATGAAATAATGCACAAAATCTTTTGCGAGATAACCAATGTGTAGTTAACCGTTGGTTTGGTGATCCATGAATTTTTGCATAAACAAAACCATCCCTGATGCTGAAAGGGAAGCAGTAATAGTAGTAATTGTCATCCACTGATTAAACTGTATTCAGTAGAAGCAAATCAATGGTGGGCATAATCTTCAAGTCTGTATGCTTCATAAAGCATACTCTTGCAGAATTCCCTGCTCAGCAATAAGATCTCTGAGTGGATCATTGCCTATTATTACACTGTTTGATTGTTGACAGAAATAAAATTGATAAACACACAGAAAAGTTGAATTATTTTAGCACGTACGTTACAGTGTATGGTTCAATTTGTTGCGCAACCTAAAGACTCCATTTTGAACTATTTTTCTGTTTATTTTATTTGTTGTCTGCCATTTGTTGTCTTCATCAGATTATTAACAGGTACCATGGACATATTCATTTTTGGCTTATGATTAATATTTGCAACACGAAAAGACACGAGAGTATTAAGGAACAACGGCTGCTCTTTACGTCTTTGCCTTTCTGAAAGGATCTCGAGCTGAAACGACGAATGATGAAATGGTGTGGTTTCATCATTAAAGAACTTGTCAAAGACTCTTAACTATTCCGGGGAACATCTTAGCATGAGCACGTAACAGCTGAAGGGGCTTTTGGATCATAAATCAGTAGAGGCTAGACTGTCCTCCTCGCGATGATTGCTTGAGAACCTGAGGTCAGGCTAATAATGATTCCTGCTCCATTAGTTTTACTGCTCCAGCCTGGACTGGACCCTCTTAAGGATGGGATGTGTTTAATTAATCATCTTGTCCTGGTGCCTGATCAGTGGTCAACCAATTCGTCTCTTCCTGTTCCTCTCCGAATGAGTAAAGAGGGCTTTTCATCAAGTGCTTCGAAATAAAACAGAAAGATGGAAAGTTAATTAATACTCCTGTCTGTCACTTTTCTTCCCTACTGTCTCTTCTACCTTTACTCTTTCAGACTAATAAAGGTGATGCATTGGCGAGTCGGGTCCAGAACACGCTTGGCTCCTATGAAGAGATGAAAGACCTGTTAACCAGCCATTCAAACCAGAGCCATTTAGTGGGTATCCCCAAAGGCAGCAGTGCCAACAACAACAACACCATGCAACCACCAACCACTTCAGTGACTGAGAGAGCTACAATGGAGTCCCAGCTTTTCAGTGAGACCCTGAATGGAGGCACAGGAACCGAGGGGGGAGGAGCGGAGCGGGGTGGAGAAAAAAGGATCGCAAGTGCGTCACTGGCATCCTCAAGTTCCATGCAACCGACTGCGTCAACAATGACAGCGTCATCAAGTGTGCAGTCATTGTCCCATCACAATTCCAAAAAGTCCAGGAGCTCCACTGAGTGGACAAAGGGAGGACTTGGGCAGAGCACCCCGGCAACAGGCCTCCATCCGGGGTTGGGCCAAGGCCAAAGTCAGGCTACAGGAGCTGCAAATGGAAGGGGGAAAGTCTCAATGTTTGAAGAGCAGGAACTCCCAAGGCATGATGAGCTTTTTAGCTCTCTGAAAGATGAATTAGGTCTAAAACGAGATTCAAGCCCTTCTTCGTCATCTTCATCCTCTTCCTCCACCTCCTCTGGAAGACGGCATTCCTCACATCCCACTAAAGCTCTTCCTGTCCCAGGTATGTCCAACAGTAGGTCACCCAAAAAGTTCTTTGCTTGTATTTCCCCAAACTTATGTCTGCCTACATGTTGAGCAAGCTAATTGCTAAAATAAGAAGTAACCACCTCGCAACTAAGCAGCATTGCAGGTGATGTGTCACCATAGTAATCAATGGCTTACTTAGCACCTATCAAAGTTCAGCGTTTAATTGGTTGACTTGTTGGCCGCACAATTAATTGCATGAACCGTAATGCCGCTTTTTCATTAGTCCCAAACAGCACTACACCACACAGCCTCCTTTGCTTTTCTATCACAACAGGCGGGGAGTGGGGTCAACTGAACTGTGAAAGCTTGGGCTGCACTATCCACCCTTGCAACATGTAACATTTCACAATCAGCAAATCTTGACCACTGTTTTGGGGGCGGCTCGAATATGAATTGTTGTTGCTGCATAACGTTCAAAAGTACAGCCCAGTAAATGCTTTCTCATATACTAAATGAAAAAACGCCCCGTCATTCTCACGATCTGAAGCTCTCCAGCGGCCACCCAAATGCACCATCCCAGAGGCAGAGGCCACGATCCGCCTCTTTGCTCTGCTGCTGGAGCCCTTTCATTCAAGCGAATCCGTACAGTATGATAGTGAAAAGGCAAAACAAAGTTGAGGGTACAGGGTACAGATTATATTTGGTCTGCTAACAATGTTTGGAAAAGTTTGACATTTTTGGAAATCTTAATACATATGTAGAGTATTCGCAACCATTCCTTCTTTGAAGTTCAAAGAGAAGATTGGCATAACCCTGTATTGAGTTTTAACACCAGTATGATTGGCACAGCTTAGCCTGAAGATTGAAACAAGGGGTAAGCTGCAAGCGCGGCAGTCAAAACTTCCCAAAACCTTTGTGCCACTGAACGTTTGGCATGAGTTTTTCATCTATTTAAACTCTCAGGAGAGCACTTAGTCTCCTTTAGTTTTCAGTTTGCAGTTTGTTCGTAAGTGGACGGGAAAAAAAAAACAATTACTCTTTCGTTGACATCTTAAATACTTGTGTGTTTAATGATTAATTATTCAATTTCAGTAAAATGCTTTAAATGTCAGATTAATTTAGTCAACACATAACAGCCAAATAATCCAGAGGGTCATTTTTTTGTTTTGTCGTCTCTTACACGCACATAGATGGTGGAAATTTTCGCTCTTTGGCTATGGATGCTGGTCATTGCAAATCGTCTGGCTCCCCATTAGAAACTGAACCAAGCTCTCACCTCTCGACGTCGTCCTCCCCGCTGGCTTCCACATCACTTTTGTCAGCACCTGTACCTGGCCTAACCACTCCCACATCCACATTCCCACTTGGTGGCCTATCAGGGAAGCCGATTGCGGTGCAGCAGAAGCCGACAGCTTACGTTCGCCCGATGGATGGCCAGGACCAGGCGCCCATCGACTCTCCTCAATTAAAACCTCTTCCCGTGGCCCCAGAGGGGTTCAACTGCAGTCAAACATATGGGGGAAACTCTGGCAACATGAAGAATAAACTGCCTAAACTGAGTCTGAGCCACACTGCGGAGGTAAGGCAACAACAATCATTTCATTTCATTGTCATACTTGTTGTACAAAGATACATTTAGCAGATGCATTTCCCCAAAGTGGTCAATGACAAAGATAACTTGTAGTCAACAGTTCTAAATGAAATGTGCATCATCAGCTAAAGCAGGGGTGTCAAACTCGTTTTTTTTGCAGGCCGCATTGTGGTCATAGCTTCTTTCGGAGGCCCATTATGACTGTCAACCCAAATGAATGTATGAGCACCTCATATTATATAGAGTAAGAAAAGCTACAAAACAAACTGACAAATAACTCGTTTTCAAATCAGACGAGTAAAAACTGGTCAAATATTAAAAAAATAAAGATATTAAAAGTGAAGACAATTTGCAATTCTAGTAATGACACACAAATTTGATGCACAAATTGTCTTGGGAGGCCACATAAAATGATGTGGCGGGCCGTATCTGGCCCCCGGGCCTTGGGTTTGACACCTGTGAGTTAAAGGCTTCAACAAGAATCAGGTGGAGTTGTTGAAGGTGTTCAGTTTTCAATCCTTTTTTCTTTACTGCTGATGCTGATCAGGTTTAGCGTGGTAAACTCAGCCCTAATATTTTGAATGGATGTACTTTATCGTATTTTCAGACATAGACTGGGAAATGAGCCCGTGCTAGCGGCATGGAAGTCATCAATGGCTAAATGACCAATCGTCTCTATTTTATTATGATTTTATATCACTGGTAGTGCACTGAATACAAATGAATGGTCGAAGTATTAGAGGTGGGACAAAATAGGAAAATAAATTTGTGTTTGCTATTATCCAGAAATGATCAAATATCAGATTTGTTGATGTCTAACAAAAGAAGAAAATAAATTGCAAATTTAGTCAACAGTGAATATCTTCACAAAAAAATATTTTATTAACATTTACTTTGGTAATTGGACATATCCTCAGTAGGTATTTTAGCAGGGCAGTTCCTTCTCTCTTTTTTCCGAGATTTTGAGTGTTGCTTAGTAACTGTGTTGTGATATTATCAATGTTGTTGTTGCAATATTATGATACTATCAAATTCTGGATTTCTCTGTAATTCTCACTCCTGCAAGGGGAGTTTGATGTCTATCTGATGATAGGAAATGGTGCAGGTTTTGCAGATGAGCTTGCTACCATTGATGGGTGTTGCTCAACCTTTACCAATTTTCACGAATTTTACATAAGGAATTTTCAGGCACAACATCAGCAAAAATATTGAAATAATAATGATCCGGTCCCAATTTACTCACAAACCCACTCACTCTGAGTGAAACGTGAGCAATAACTGACATACACACAAGAAGCCGTGACTTACTCTTTTTTTTTGGATAGCAAAACGTGGATACACACATTTATTTTACCATCTGCCATTTTTTTCCTCTGTTTGTCAAGTCACCTGCATATATACGTGAACAAGAAATGTAACATTTTTGTGCAAATTAAGTGGAATATTTATTAAGTAGCAATAATTACTAGCCTATGGCACCTATAATCATCTTCCATAGCACCCCGATTGGAAATAACAGAATGACATCACACATGAAATGTCTTATTTCTTAATATATATTCTTAAGATATATCTTAATAACGTGAAATCCAGTATACCATTGATAAAAAAACAAAAAACATATTTAACATAACTTCTATTAGATGACCACTTAGGGTGTTTAGACATGAGCTGCTTGTCAATGATTTCCTCAATTTGATTTGAATGGCCAAACCAAATAATTTCAAATTGAGGTGTATTCGCTTTCGCCCCTTGCTCAAGTCCACCACAGACTCTCACGGCGCACAACCCATGCAGCTCTTGTTCTTGTCCAAATTGAGTTGTACTTCTGGTACTTAGACATGGCGGGTACAGATTAAATATAATTGGACACAATTGTATTGTCAAATAAATTGGACTATATCAAACGCTTTCCGATCTGCCCTCTCTGCTCTTACTTTAGCCCACCCTCCATCTTTAGCTCCTCACTTGCTTTTTCAAAACAGCATGAAACATCCAGCTCGGTGGCATGCGTGCATGCGTGCGTGTGTACTATGTGACGGGAGAGTAGTCATCCCTATCGAATGGAGCAGCTGTTCCCTTGCTTTGATGGAGCTGGTGTGTGTGCGTTGCTTTCTAAATGAGCCCGAGTTGGAGCTTGGAGCATATGGCATTGAGAAGGAGAAAGGCACTCAGATGTGGGGGGACAGCGGAATTAAAATATACTTTATCCTCGAGACTTTATTACAGTGGAGCAGCAACTGAAACCAATCGAACACAACATGCTTCTTTCACAGTTTTTCACCGACGTCAGTGTGCGCTGTTAAGAGCGAAGCTGTTGAAATTTCTCTCTACCAAAAGAATAAAAAAGGTTTGAGGAGGCAAACTATAGCCATAGCAACAATTTAATCAAAAGCCCAGAAGCTTATGATTTGTAGTTGTCGTTGTTTTCCCCTAAAACATTTATGTCCAGACAGAAAATCTTCTGTAGAGTATATATATCTCCAGAGAATTCTTATTCAAGGTTTTATGGCGAGTACTGTTGTGGCTGTTTGCCTCTTCTGCAACTCCGAACTTGATGTGCATAACTTTAGTCCCTTTAACATTGTCTTCCCCACGATGAAAAATCGGGCGTGAAGGTGGGCTTTGAGTTCCAACACAGTTTATCCATTCATTTTCTACGACTTCTCGTGTTCAGAGACTGGAGCGCATTTCAGCTGACTGCGAGAAAGATAGAGCCCACGTTGAGACTTATTATTCACATGGCACGAGGAGAAAGATCAACCATTCTGTTTCACAAAGTCATTGAGCGACAATTAAAGTGAATCACTACACTATTGATGACTTTCAACATATTTTATGTGCGTTTCAGTCATTCACGGCAAGGCCAGAATAAAGCAGAAGAATGCCAAGTATAACAGCATGCTATAAACAGGCTTTCACTTGTGTAACACTTTGCTACCTTCAAGGCACTCAAATCGTTTTAACACTCTCCTCATTCACCTACTGATGGTGCAGCAGTGGGGGTTCACTATCTGGCTCAAGGAGCGTTCAGCTCAGGATTAGAACCAGAACCTGTTGATTGGGAGATGACCACTCGCCCATCAGAGCCATTCTATCGCTTTAACTACACACAGTGTAATGGTCAAAAAGTTAACGAGTGAACTATTTCTTGTTGTGTGGTTGAATTTGCCATAGTGTGACTTCCTGTCACCTATATTCTACACGTGACGTAAACATTAGATCTGTCCATTCCCATTTATATTTTAAGGAGCTTTTTGTCTATTCATGCTGACAGATATTTCAAAAATCTGTTTCTCCCTTCATGTACACCAGCTCAGTGGCCTAGTAGTAGAGTGTCCGCCCTGAGACTGGAAGGTTGTGGGTTCAAACCCCGGCCGGGTCATACCAAAGACTATAAAAATGGAACCCATTGCCTCCCTGCTTGGCACTCAGCATTAAGGGTTGGAATTGGGGGGTTAGATCACCAAAAAAATGATTCCCGAGCGCGGCGCCGCTGCTGCTCACTGCTCCCCTCTCCCCCAGGGGATGGATCAAAATCACATGGGGATGGGTTAAATGCAGAGGACAGAGCCCTTTGAGACTGCTTGTGATTTAGGGCTATATAAACTTGGCTTGATTGATTGATTGATGTACACAGATAATGCAAACATCCGTCTCAAGGGGAAAAAATTAAGTCCAGTGTCAGACATTGGGAATGTCAAAATTGGCTTAAACTATAAACACCAGCACCGATGTCATGAGTGCAAAACCAACAAAAAAAAACCCTAAGGACTACAAGAACCGACCAGTAAATCACCATCATTGATTTTACATGAACAGTTTCCAAATTACTTCAGGTGCCATGAAATAGTTTAAGATAACCAATGGTCAAGCAGCTCAGTACGTGTGTGTGTGTGCATACACATATGTGCATGTAAGCCTTTAAATTGCTGTGGCAGCTTTCTGTTGGCTCTATAGAAATATCGATTTGTGCCTTTTATTCCCTCGGGTGTGTGTGTGTGTGTGTGTGCGTATCTTTGCGTGCATATGTGCGCGTAAGAGAGAGTAGACTGATAACATTATTGATCCTTTCCTCACATGGTTACAGTAGACTTAGACCTACTCCCAGACACACACGTACAACGCACAAACGCACACACTTGCACGCACATTTAGTCAGCAACATGAACTGCTGCTTAGAGTTTGAATCTGAACATGGTTATAATTTTGATAGTACAGTATTAATTCATTCACACTATTTCATGTACATATTGTCAACCAATTAAATTGTATTAATGTAAATAGTGTACCAGAAAGGAAATTGTCTGGGTAATCAATGCAGATGGACATTGTGATGATTTTGTCACAATGTCCATATATCAATAATCAGAAATGATTTGGCCTTATTAACAGGTCAGATATAGTCATATCTTTTAAAGATAGGAATTAGGCAGTAATCGATGCTGTGACTCTAATTCTTTTAGTCTCAGCTCTTTATACCGTACTTTGTTGACTATAAACCGCACCTGAATATAAGCCCCACCAGCTAAAATTAGCGGAAATATGAGTATCTGTACAAATCCTATAATATCCTAAAAAGCGTGAAAATGTATAGATATACAATACTCGGGAACGCAAATACTGGATGCAATTTTGTAGTACAAGGTGGAAATAGAAGCTTTTCTATTTTCTTTTGTATTTAAAGCAAATGTGTAAGCACACAGAAGGGTACTCGTTCCTTCAGAAGACACAAAGCAACATAATGTTCATGTTAGTCAATTCTGCATCCGCCTGGTGGATATAAGAGCTGATTTGGTTTCCACCATCTCCTAAGGGAAATATCTGGATTTAATTGCTCCGCGGCTAGCTCCTACCACTGTCTTCCGTGCAAGGCTGATGGGAGCGGGGAGCAAACAAAGCATGAAGAAACGGTTGTTAAATTGAATCAATGAGCTGAAAGATCTAAAAATGCTTTGAGAAGTTGGGAAGTTTACAATGAACTCCTTTTTTTTTGGCCAAAGATTACCATTGTACCAGTTCTATTATGGGCACGTACATGTTGACTAAATATAAACTTGGTAACCTTAGTTAAGGCTTGGTTAGGGTAGCACAAATAATAAAAAATTCACAAGACTAGGGAATTTAAATAATGACACAGAGCAGTTCTTCTCTGAGGCATTTAAGGAAAATGTTTTTTTAAGGGTGGTAGGCTTAGATAGGTAGCCAACTGCTTGTGATAGTGGTAGAATGGAACACATAATCAGAATCAAGTAACTCTTAATTGTGCCAGATAGCCAGTAATGGAACCAAGATGCTCAGTTACTTTGTAGTGGTGGAGGGGCATGCTGGGCAGCCAAGTGCATCACTGGATGCTCTTTTAGTCACACCCCCAATAAATTTAGAAACTTGAAATGGTGTTCAGTTGACCACTGTACTGTAGGTACATAATTCAGTGTTACACAGTTCTGTGTTTGGACATGTTTTGAGAAATTGTCTTCAAACATGTATAATGTATTTATAAACAAATCTCTGAAGAGATCTGACCCCACACAAAAGCACATTTCTCGATATTTCTTGCTAAAATACCAAATGTGCAAATTGTCTTCACTTTTTGAGAATGCTAAGATATTGAAGCATTTTTTGTTACCAACCCCCCTTTTAAAATAAATGACCTCTTTACTGGCCTCTAACGTTTAAACCCGTTAGTCATCAATCTTTTGTGAATATGAAATATGGAGTGATCATGTATTCATTCGGGTTCACAGTTATAACGGCCCTCCAAAGTAAACCATAATTATGAAGTTTCTTGCAAAAAACATAGTCTTCCACATTTTTTTTTAATAACACCTTTTATTATATCCTGTTTTTGATCTAACAAGGGAGAAAAGATAGTGAGGAATCAAACAAAACTCCTTGTTGGCCCCGGTAATGAGAAGCCTGTAAGAAACTGAGACCTTCATACAACATTGTGTCAGAAGACTTTCCAAATAATCCTTCTGATCATTAATTTCATATTAACAAAGAATGGCGATATCGCTCAGGGGAGATGAAAGAGGCTGTCAAAAACATTGATGCTTCATTGAAACACTTAATGTGAGGTCACTGCTCTGTTACTGACGTTTGTCTGAAATACACACGTAAACAATACTCAAGCATGTTTAGGCATGTGAGTGAGGTAGCAAGGTAAACTCTGATCTGACAGGTGACATTTCCAGCAGTGCTGTGACAGCTTTCATTTCAAAGTAGTTCAAAGAATGGGGCTGATGTAATTTCACACTGATTTGAAGACCCGCTGTGGCATTTCTGTCGGTCATGTGTAAAAGCACATACGGCGCCTCGCCACTAATGTAGCGGTAAATAAGAAGCAGGATAGACTTGGACCTCTACTCAGTAATCAGGAAGGCCACAGCAAAAAAAAAATATATTCTGCTCAGACTCAGCTTCTATTTATGCCTTTTTGCTTAAAAAAATAAACTTAATATGACACGTAAGTCTGATAAAAGAAAATGGACTATGATAAAAACCGACATGAGTATTAAAAGCTTGGTTAAATTTCCATCATGTAAATGACTTTGCTTCTTTACATTTGACTTGCTATTTCCAAAACACACCTTTGGGCAGAATCATTCTTTCGATTCAGTGTTTAGGCCTAATATCACACACACGCTCGCTCACTCGCTCACTCGCACACACATTCACAAACACACACACACAAAGATGACAGACAACAATATAATTTGATATTATTTTTAACAAATAGAGGCCATGCATGAGTGCAGGATGTAAAGAGAAACAATTAAGTTAGCAAATCAGGACATGTACATTGAAAAGGACATCCAGTCAAAGCCTAGTCTTATTTCTTTATTTTTGCTTTTTTAAATTTAATTCTCAACTGAAAAGACTGACCTATTGATTGCAGTTGAAAGAGTGAAAATCAAGATATAATCTTGGGGTGTAAAGTCATTATTACATTACACGTTTTTGAAAGAATAACATTAAGGGGAAAATGTCGTAGGGACATGCTGATGATGTCAAACAGCTGGCAGGGTTGTTAAATGAAATATCCTTTTAGAAATATATGTAGACATTGTAATCACAATATGGGTGTATTTATTGACATTAACGTAACTAAGGTAACTTTAAGTTCAATATTTACGTGCTACTCACTATGTAAAGCAGATCTTCATATCCAGTCTGTGATTCTAATCAGCTCTTTTTCAAGTGACATAATCAATCTTTTTTAGAACTGTCATCTTAAAAAAAGATATGTAGTATTTTCCAGACTATAAATCACAGTTTTTTTTCATAGTTTGGCTGGGGGTGTGACTTATACTCAGGAGCGACTTATGTGGGAAATTATTAAAACATTATATCATTTCACATATTATTGAACACCAAACCGCAAGAGGGTGCTCTAGGTCTGTGGAATAATTTGAACTACAACTGACGATGAGTCTGACATAAGCGACGTAGAAGAGGAAGTGCCGCATCTTCTACTTCCGGGGTTAGGGGAGTTGTTTATAAGTGACACAGAGGATGAAGATTTCATTGGATTTAATGATTTGGAGTGACACAGATGGTTCGATAAACTTGTTATATTATTTATGCTATAGTTCTTTGAATAACTTAATATGTTACGTCAGGCACGTTCTTAGTTCCTTGTTTGTGTATTTATGTAACGTTAGCATACCGTACCGTTCAGCCTGTTGTTGCCTATTCTATTTTTATTTTAAATTGCCTTTCAAGATGACATGTCTGTTTTTGGTGTTGGATTTTATGAAATAAATTTCCCCCAAAAAGTGACTTCTACTCCGGTGTGACATATATAAATCTTTTTCTTCTTTATTATGCATTTTATGGCTGGTGCGACTTCTACTCCGGAGCGACTTGTCGTCTGGAAAATACCGTATATATTTTTTATCAAGCATGTTGAGTGAACAATTCATCAGCATGTTCTGATTTACTGACAAAGATTATCTTCCTTCATTAAAGTGATTACTATGGCTTGTGGCCACAATGATGAAATCGCAGATGTTAGTTTTTTCTTCCTCTCACTAACAGTCTGCTCACTAGAGTGATCAATATTTTTATGTTAGCAATGGATCAAATGAGTTTGTGTAATGTGAAAGAGGTCACTTAAAGAGGCCAGTCTACTGAGAGTTATCATCCACACTCTGCAGCTCCACAAAATGTTTTATCATCTGCCAGCTGACTGTTCTGTGGGCCACAACTTTACTGTTTTAATTCACTCCGCCGCTCTTATCTTTGAAAAGCTCAGATAAACTCACCTTGCTCTTAAAAACCTCACCAGCGAGGCTGCATCTCTTCCTGTCCACTGAGGTCATAATTCCTTTTAAGTGGTGATGGTGTTCTTAGCGGCAGGAAATAAATGTACTGTACTTTCTCTCCCAAAACATCATACAATCAATTATGATGGCATTAATTATCCAATAACAAAAGTGTTTTGATGCAAGTTTCTATATAAATAAAATTAAGGATGAGACAGCGTCTCTCTCATACCAATAAACCGACCTCTCTATTTATGTCGCTGTTAAGAATGTAAATTTGTGGCTTTTGCTTAAATAATTAAGCTCAAGTAAGTGTTTGGAGGAAAACATTTATGGTTCATAATGTCTTGTCATTAGTTTTATCATTTAAAAATGTGTTGTCCAAAACTCTTTCGCACTTATGTCATGTTCACCATAACGGTCCTGGTGTGACCTACATTTCAGGTATATTTGCTTTTGCATAAGACCGAATGCTTGCTAAATTCACTGTGATTTGTATATAACAAAGATATTATTTATAATGTTTTGGATAAACATACCAACTGCTTCAATGACTGCCGAGATATTATGGTATCATTATTATTATTATTATTATTATTATTATTATTGTTGTTTTATTATTATTATTATTATTCCGACTACTACTACTACTACTACTACTACTACTACTACTACTACTACTAACATAAGGAGCAGGGATATACTCTGTCAGGAGAAGCTTTTACTGTTCGTTACTGCAACAATACAAGTGGAACAACTCTTGGAAATATAGAGAGGCCTAGGTATGAATATGAAAGTATTTTGAGGTGCCTTCACTGAATAGGCGATGCATTGCAACAGGGGAACATGGGGACATGGTATTCTGTCAATGCAGCAGTGTCTACCAGTGCACCAAACAGCTGGCCTCATTTGCATAATATCTCTCTGGCTTTCAAGTCACGACCAAGACATGCACACAAATACATGCACATGTGAAACGAGTATTCATAATACCGCCACTTCTATCATTTACTTAGGCACCACAGATGTATATCATCTGGATTTTAGGGGAATCGGGGGTCAGATATACCTCAAAAAGTGTACACTCCAAAATGGACTTGTATTGAGACAAACAATAATGCAATTGAGTGAATGGACCCCTCAGTGGGTGCTTGAAGTGGTACCATTCAAATTTAAACAGCTCACGTTGTATTCCGGTTTGATACATTACTCAGAGAGCTCCTGCTGCTCCCGTACAACACAACAGTTAGTACTGTGTCATGTATTGTAGGGACACACAAGAAGCATGAATGGAGGCAGCATGCCTCACATTATTTCTCTTTACATGGATGTTTCATGAACTGACAAGAGCGGCAGTTATTTAGCATATCGTGCACTATGACTAACTGTTCAGTTTACCCCTGGGGATTAGCATTACAGCAATGGATTAGCTGCAATGATCAGCATTGATTTTTACCATCTACATCAGTCTGAAGGTGTGTATTATTGAGCCTCAGGGGTTTGCCATTCCAACTAAAACTCCATTTCACTTCCTCTGGTTTGGACACTCTCAAGAGGCTGGTCAGATAAAGCGACTGTTATCACACTGCTGAATAGGAGGTCGTTGGTTCAAGAAGAGGCAAGGCAGAGCACTCGACACACTGCCGCTCCCGGTGATGGTGGTCTAAAGGGTCACAGTAGTAATTCCGTGCACTTTCACTACAAGTCTCCTTGATATACTTGATGGAATGCTTGGACAGAGATGCACTGGAGGAAGCTCTCAGGTGCTCCATATGAAAATGTACACATCAGCCCAATGTTACATGGAATATTTTCACATTGTTTGTAAGTGAGAAGGCTACTTCCTTGTAGATGATGAGGGTCAGGAGGCCTTCACCAGAATACACAAGGTCACTGTGTGAGTGAAAAGCAGTCACCATTCCATTCTGAAGGATTGTACCCATGATCTTGCTCCAATCTCAGCCTTTGGGCCAAGTAGAAGAGTTGAATTTGTATTGTGTCGAGGCTTTTCGCACCAACCTCTTGTTCTGTGGATAGATCGAAAGTGTGCTTATATTCTGTCCCACGTGGGGTTTGAAATGTAGGATGCGAGAGCTCACGCGCTAGCACCCCTACTAATGTGTGGGTTTCTACATTGTTGCATCATTTTGCTCCATTCCCTCCATTGTATTTTGACATTTATTAATTAGTGATTGACCCAAACTTTAGTATTCTTAGTTTTGCATTGCATTCTTCAGGATATATTTTGAACGCTGTGATGCGTTCATCAAATTGCCAATAACTGATTGATATTATAAGAGATGACGCATTTTCCATCTATTGATATTAATTCCCCAGGATATGAAGGTAGTAAAGCAACACATTTGATAGTCTTGACTGGTCAAATATGATACATTACAAGGCGACTTCATTTGAGACAATAAAACCTAGACCAAACGGCTTGTAAAATATCAGACTATTTCATAACAGCTTATGTCTGGTGCCCATAAAAACATGGTTATAAAAATCTTTATTGCGCTTGGCATTACAGGACAATTCATGGAGAACCCCTGCTGCTAGCACGCTCATATTATTCATTAGGTTCTGATACAGACCAGTGGCTGCTCCCAACTTTGTGTACGTGGTAGGGGCTCTTAAAAAATACGCACCGCTGGACTCGGCATTGCCAGTTTGCCAATCAGAGCATAGCTGTGATATGCAAATCACGTACACACGCGCAAACACACACACAGATAGAAATACGCACACAGGGAAAAAGCTTTCTCACACACACACACACACACACACACACACACACACACACACACACACACACACACACACACACACACGCACGCACACAGTGGGGAAAAGAGTGTTTTGATCTAGCGAGGGCTATTACAGACATTTTAAAATCCTATGAATATAAAAGAGAGAGAGAGGGAGAAGGAGGGAAGTTAAGAGAAGGGAGATGAGAAAGATGAGAAGGATGGAGTGAAGAAAGAAAAGGGAGAAGGGAATGCATGACAATCAAGGCAACAGCCTCTTGTTTTACTCTTGTGACGAATAAACTAAACAAGTGGAAGGTAGATTGATTGGATTGCTTCGATTCTAATTTGTGATTTCAGATATATGCTTATTTCTAAATACATTTCATATTATAGTGCCATGGTGCAAGTTGTTGCCTATCTGTGAAAATGGTATGGGTACAGGCGCTGTCCCAATGCTTGTGCCACACTGTGTCAAGAAAGGCATCTGACTTTAATCCTATGCCAGACAATGTTCTGATCCCTAACAAATGTGTCTGCTCTTTTAAGTTGAAGCGGAGCTATTAGTTTGTGTTTTTGTCCGCATTAGTAAATGTACTTTGCTTTTATGATGAATGCAAGTTGTTTCATCCTACAACTCAATTCTAATACAGTCTCCATAATAGCTTGTTTTTTTTTTACTCTAAAATAAACACTCCCCCGACTCTCAGAAAATTGAAGTATACATTGAAGGCAGAAACTAACATTATAAAAGAAAAGCTGAGGCAGCTAATGGGGCGATTAAGCGGGAGGAGAGTTGTGATTGAGAAAAAAAAGACTTGTGTTGGATTATTTTCTCCTTTTGAGTACCAACTAGTGGTTTACACCTCAGATCCTAACACCCTCAAATCCCCAGATTTAGAATTCATAATGCATGTACAGAGGAAGTGAAAGGTAAGATCAGTGGAAAAATGGAGAGTATAAAAAAATTCAAGAATGACGAAAAATACAATAAATTGCGTAACCTGGATACAGATTGGTAGATACACAATTCTATTGGGATTGTTGTCTTTCTTATTGTTGTGTTTTCCATCATATGTACAGTATTTTACAATGTTACTCATCAAAGCATTTCCATAAAAACAATTGCCCTCAGGTAATATTACATTCAAATAGGAGTGAGCCACACTATTTAGGAGCAGTTGTACTTTTTACAAACCACATTGGATATTTCGGGAGGTGCAGATGATGGCAGATTGAACAAACAAACTGTTCCAGCAGTTCAAGAGATTCGGAAAAGAAATGTGAGAATGTGTGACGAGCTCATTCCCATTTTGTGGTCCTGTGATAATGTCTATGTATAAAGCACAACATTAGCGCTTTGGGTTTCAATTTAAACACTCCCCCAGCGCACATGTGAAGTCCTGCTGTCCTCACAGCTCTGAGCTTATTGCCAGTGTCCTGCCTGAGTGCTTTGCTAGCACATCTGGCACTACTTCTTGCACACCTACAGATGTTGAGTGCTTGTTCGAACCATTTTACTTTGTTTCTATAACGTAATATCAAGGAGGATTACGACTTTTGATTCACGTTAAAAGGGTTAGTGATTCTAATGAATGATAACGTCCATTTTTCATTCAACGATTATAGCCAATCTGTTCTTGCTGCACTCACATGGCAGCTATTCAATAAGTATTGGATTTTTATCCACATTTGAAAAAGGACTGAATAACTGATGATACTGTATTATGTTTTTCGTTACGCTTCCGTGGCACGGATCCGATTTGTTTCACTTGGCAGCGGAAATCAATTTAAGAGTTACATCCAAGTGTGACTCCGCCCTTGAGTTGAGACTGAGGCTTTTGATGCCTTGCTCAAGGCCACCTTGCAATTGTAAGGATGCAGACTAGAATGCAATCTGGGGCATTGGAAATCGCGTAAGAAAAGCCCCTTAACTTTCTGTTTTCTTTTAAAAAAGAAATTCATATTATCTGGAAACATTATGCAAGTATCCTACTCCTGATCAGGTTGTCTAAAAAACAGGACTGAAACAGTGTGCCTGAATTGATTATAATATCTTACATAGAGACTAAGTCATATCCAAACCTGCAAACGAAATATGTGATCCTTGCTTGAGAATTTCTTCAAAAAGGAATAATTGTTCATTATGATAACCACTGATCATTACCTCATCTTTACAACTGCACTCGGCTACTGTTACACACACGCACACACACACACACGCATGCTAAGTCCATGGTGAATAAATAATTTTCTAATAATTGATTGAAATGCACCCTGTGTTGCAGTGAGAACTATTTGAAGTCAGAGTTGATGAATTTGAGTGAATAAACAAATACTAACCGGTGTCCTGTTGTATTGCTGACGACCCTTCATCACCCACCCGCTGTCCCCCCCTTTTAAGAAGCACTTATTTAGTTGGTAAAAAGGCATCATGCTGAGTACCACACACAGAGAGACCACACACGAACACAAGTTCTGCTAACAGAACAAAAAAAAAACGTTGTATTTTCCTGCCAACAGAGTGAATCATATATACTCAGCTTGAATGTTGCTGTGCACACACAAACACAAATCTGTCAGTCATTGCCTATTCACTGCTCTCAACTTCAATGCCAATCGGGATGCTTTCTGCATGTGTCCTTTATACTACTTTTCTTTTTTATGCCAACCAAAAATAGAGGCACATTTGTAAAACTACAGAAAACACCCATGCTCATGTTATTGAATTGAAAGTTATGTCCGAACTTGACTAGAAGGGTTTGAATGACTTAAGGGTTTTGTTTGGTCGTTATGTGATGAAATTTGAGCTGAAGTTGAATAAAGGCATCATTGATATTTTTCAACACAGTACAGTTCACATCACTGCCATGTTCCTCAGCGTCATTTCTGAGGTACAGCTGACATGAATCTTTTAAGACAACGAGCTTAATTGAACTGAAGTCTAGTGGGCTTTATGGACAGCTCTTATAAAGCACTGCTTGAAATAAGCGGTTTCACATCACAGTTTGTGGGTCAAAATTTCTATTTTGCAACTCATAAATAGCAAAACTGGAAATCAAACGCAGACACAACTGAACCACAGAGAGGGTGGCAAAAAGGGTTCATCATCATACTCACGTCAAACATTGTGGTTAGTCGATGGTCAAGGGAAGCTCTGCGCTACAACAGCTTTGGATAGCTGCTAGTATGCCTAAACACGTCACAGAGTCATCTCTAAGTCAGTAGTCATTCCCTGTGTGGTGGCAAATAAGCTACATTTCTGACAAGTGTCAGCACTTATTTTTTTTCCACTTAAAGCAATGGATAATTTGCCATCTTAAATTACCTAAGAAGCACTTTTGGGAAAATGCAACCGAAAACCAGGATACACAGAGGACAATTTCAGGTGCTATAGCAGCAGTCAGCAGGTACAAAAATACATAGCAAGAAACTTGTATAGTGTGACTATTTGAATGAATCATTTTTTTCTTTTTTTAGTTACAGACAAAAACACAACAGCAGCAGTTTGAAGGCAATTATAATGGAAAGTAGAACAGGCTCTTTCATTCGTTTTCTTTTTCGGATTCTGATCCATAATACATATGTTTCACACTGAGTAGAGTGGTAAGCAAAGCAAAATAACTTCAACGCGATGGATAA
The DNA here is from genome assembly GCF_054491065.1 of Syngnathus leptorhynchus. Classification (NCBI taxonomy): domain Eukaryota; kingdom Metazoa; phylum Chordata; class Actinopteri; order Syngnathiformes; family Syngnathidae; genus Syngnathus; species Syngnathus leptorhynchus. The sequence goes on along the minus strand of NC_141196.1, from coordinate 19,025,223 downwards.
ATGTAGATTTGTTGGGGTCACATTTAAACAGACTGAATTATATGGTGTAGTTAAATTGTTCTGGGCTGTTATTCACCACAAAACAAGGCTAATTAATGTATTCAACCTCAGTCCAATCTTGATGCAATTATATGGTCCAATGGCATTGATCACATCTTCTCTTCACTTTGTCCTCCTCACTTCTTCGCTCATATGCATTTAACAGCCAACTAATGTTGAGGATATGATCAAGAATTTATGAGACCGCTTAACGATTGAATAATTCAAATCACACTTTAAAGGACACAAATAATATTTCCTTTTTAAAACTAATTAAAACCAGTTTTAGCATTCTAGAAATGTGTGTGACATGCATTTGTTAAAATACCCTGAGAATCAATAATTAGAAGACATTTTTTACCCTCTTTTTTTACCCTGGTTCAGATTAGCCTGTTCTAATGGTCAGACCTACCTCATGCAAATGACCCACAGATCAAACCCGCCCACTGTGATGTGGGGCCAATGGCGAGCATGTCTTTTGTCGCCATGACGACTAGGGGCAGCACTACGTGGAGGCCACTTGTCATATATTGAATCGAGTCCGAACTGTGAGGCGCACTGAAGTGCCCACCGAGACAGCATCGAGTGAACTTTAGCGGTACTTTAAATAGCGAGCTGTCAAAGTACACTTGTTGTTCAGTGGGATATTTTTTGAATTAGTTAGCTAACAAAATATTTACTTGCTTGTATAATTTCTCTCCAGAGAGAGAAGAAATTAAAAAGGTAATTTTCTGCAAATGCTTCCTTAAAATGTCCTTTTCAGATTTTCAGGATTTTTCTCATTGAACGTATTGACAAGATGATTCCAATTAAGTACAAGTACCTGATATGCACGTATTCAATTCTATGGCTGCTGCCAGGTGGAACCCTCTCATCCCCGAACCCATCACTTTTTAGGAAAACAAAAAATGTTTGTTGAGCCAATTAAATGACATCACCAAAGGGAACAAGCCATTTTTAACAGTTTAACGCGCTTGGTGCGTTGCTCACGGGCGCCTAAACAGTTGTGAAACAGACTAGCATTGAACATCTAAAGTTGTGAAGAATGAAGAAAGCAGGACAACAGTTGGCCAAGTTTTGATTTATTGATCTTAAATGTCAAAATTAGGAAAAGTTATATTTGAAAACTATAGTACAGCTGGAGGTTTGAATGATAGAAAAAGAGCTGTATTATAGTACCAATGCAAGGACTAAAATAACCACACATGGAACTCACTCTGAACTTAAAATGAACTCCTTTTTTAGCGCACACTTGCACATTAGCGCACACGCATACACACGATACATTGCCTACACTCTAGTGCTTGCATAATGTAGATCAATTCCAATCAGTACAGGGCTAAAATGACAGACTTATTTGAAGCAATGTTTCAATGTCTACATTTAATTGGATGGTACCTCAACCGCTTATCTGCCTCTTTGCAGCTTGGAAAGGGAAAAGCAAGATGAAGGACAAGAGTGAATGGAGGGAGAGAGAAAGCTAAATAAATGTGTGGGGTGGCAGGAAGTAAGTAAGAGAGAAACAAATGGAATGAAAGGAGGGGAGAAATTTGGTGCAGAGTACTGTGAGAAAGTAGAATTCATTTAGTGGATGTCAGTGTCTGTGTGGTTGCGGATATGTCACATTCAGCCACGAATCATTCATAGCCTTGACATAACGTGAGTGATGAATGTAGAAACCTGGTTGAAATGAAATGCTAAATGATTCATGGAAGTGGTTGACTGTAAGCTGCAGTGCTAATTAAAAAAAAAAACTAAACACACAAAAACGTACATGTGCATGATGAGCCATCACCTTTTTGTGGTGGTGTTTGTTTGTGACACTGATCCAATGAGCTAAGTTGCCTGAGGCTTTATGCCCTTAGCAGGGTTAACCATGGCAAACAGGTCCTCGGTGAGGAACCATACAAAGCACCTGGAGGTAGGGCTTGATGGGTCTTGGTCACTAGGCCTGCACCCATGGACTCGCCAGGTGTGAGAGGGGCCAAAATGGTCACTGGGTAGTGTGGCTTGAGACAGGGACCTTGGCAGTCTGATCCACGCCTTCCAGAAGCTGTCTTTAGGAATGTGAAATTTCACCTCTCTGGCAGGGAAGGAGCCGGAGCTGGTCATATACTGCCCACCATAACTACCAGGTTCAGACACAAAGGTCTCCACATGTGCACTCGCACTGAGACACCTCAGACCGCAGTTCAACATTCAACTTTGTGGTCATGTCACCGGACTTTCAGCCGCATATCTTGGACACTCGGGTAAAGACAGAGCTGTCAATCAGTTGGTGATGGTGCTTCGATTATGGAAGAAAATGCCAATGTGACTGGCAGACCCAAATGTTGTGTGAGGGTATGCTGGGAACATCTGTCTAGGGCTGGACGAATAATCAACATTTCAATCGTGGTTTTTCGCTCAATGTTAATGTGCTTAATATGGCAACTTTGCTACGTTGTTAAAGTACCGCAAATGCATCAAGATGCTTGGGTAGTAAGTGCGTAGCGTATGTGATTTTGATATTCTTGAGCGTAGTTTAAGATGTTTGATGACACCCTAGTTGGAGTTTGCTGCGAACAAAATGAATTACATACATTGTCTATTTAAACTTCGGGCATTTTGTTAGGATGCCACCTGGATGTCACTGGTGAGGCGATCCAGGTATGTCCCACCAGGAGGAGACCCAGGACATGATGGAGAGACTTCTGGCTGGACTGGGAACATCTTGGGATTCCCCCAGAAAAGCTGGATGAAGTGGCTAGGGAGACAGGAGTTTGGAATCCCCTGCCTACAGTTATTAGCCATCCCCATATAACCGGAGGAAAATCGTCTCATTTACAGTATTCAATTAGGTTTGGACATTGTTTGAAATTGGAATGGGAAAGAAGAGGAAGTTTAGAGGAAGTTGAACCTGTCATTCATTTGAATCCTATGGAATGGGGGAATGTTTGCGTTGTTGAAATTCCACAAGTCTCCTAAAGTTTTATGAAATTCTATGGCAATAGAATGTCAAAAAAGTGGGCCGAATAATAATAAAAATGAAAAATATTTAGTACCAGACTTTTAAAAATGACTGCTTTAGAGAATATGACAGTATAGATGTGCAAAGAGGCTGTCAGAGAGGCTTTTTCCAGGACAATCTGCAGGATTTTAGACACACCAGTTCATGCAGACATCCTCAGATAACTCAAACATGCTCACTTGCTTGCTCACACATATGGATGCATACACATACAGCCACAAAGACACACACACACACACACACACACACACACACACACACACACACACACACACACACACACACACACACACACACATACACACCATGAGTCAAGCTTTTGATCTATCTCACATGCTGGTAATCCCAGTGATGGCGGTCAGTGCAGCTCTGTAAACAGCTGAAATATGGATGATAACAGGAGCACATGAAACTGAATAAACAAATAGTCTGTGAACAAAAAATATCCTTGAAGATTTTCCAAACCCGGCTGGACCCCTGTCTTGAAAAACCTCAATAGTGCCAACTGGATGACTGACAGTTTCACTTTGACGGCACCCTTTTTGTTTCCATGAAATTGTGGCAACAGTTTGTCTGTGTCACACTTTGACCTCTCCCACCGTTGACAGTGAAACAATATGAGCCTTTTCCTTGTCAGCGCATGAATAGAAATCCCGTGAAGTTACTTTGAGATGTAACAGGAAGTGGAGCGGGTGAGTTCACAGTTCATCAAGGGCACGCAAGGAAAAAAAGTTTGCATGCATTAAAAATTTGCCACGTTTGCCTCCCTCAACACAGACACAAAAGAACGTTTTTTCTCTAGTACGCATGACTATAATTGATTACATTACAAAAGAAACAAGACACCATGGAATGGGTTTAGTCACTTGAATAAATGAGTAATAGGAAATCTCAGACTTATATGACAAATGGGGGATTAAATATTATCATTTTAGAATGACGTGACAGACAATAGATTATATAACATTTGAGACACATCACAAATATATATTTACATTTATAATATTATACATATAAATATTTATAAATATTTACACCATAAAATAACAGCTGTAATGTGGAGTTTACGAATGAGCCACTATACGAACAATTTCAGGTTCACAAACAAACAGAGGGCTCGGTTGTGCCATTTTTCACTTTGCATGAACAGCATTGTCTCCGTCAGTTAAACATCCCAAGTATCTTTGTTTATTTTTCTTTTAATCACAATTAGCTGACAGGATCGCTCCAGTGGAAGTGAAAATAAAGTATGTTTTTTTTGCCTCACTGTTCAATTTGGTTTAGTAAAATCTATGATCTGTGCTGTTGTAGTAAAAAAGTAATAATAATCATTGTATTTATACCTTGATCCTTGGTGGATGCAGCAGGGGAAGCAAGGTCGGGAGCCCCTCCCATAAGAAAAACCCATTGGCTAGCGATGGCTTGATTGTACCAGTCCCAGCCACGGAGTTTTTACCCTGAGAGATTAAAAATATGCCCAGGGTCCACCTTTGGCATTGGTACGAGAGGTCGCTGCTGATAGTATTAGAGAGGCTTTGTGATCTAATGTTTACCCATAGTAGCCCTTTCTTTAATTGTCTTTTATTAGTCCCTGCACAGCGTTATGTTAACCATCTCAACTAAACCTTTTTTTTGCTGAGGATTTTAAAAACAACCCGAGTTGCATACAAAGTGCAATACATGCATTAAAATCCAAGTGTCATGGTGAGTCAAAGCCATTTCATAAAAATGTGTTTTAAAGATAGACAGAGAGGGGGCACGCTTAAGGGAACATCAATCCAAAGGGAGCATCAGAAAATCTTGATCCATTCTGAGGCTCCGCTTAGTTTTCCGGACCTCCAATAGCATGTGGTCCACTGATCCGAGGCACCGGGCATGTACGTACAAGTGGAGTTGTGCAGACCGTTTAAAAAGAAAAAGAATCTTAAAGTGAAATTTAAAATGTACAGGGAAGCCAGAATTTGAGTTACTGTACTCCCTCCTACGAGCACGCAACAGCATTTCGGACCAGCTGGAGAAGCTTGAGGGAGGACTTGATGATTCCAAAATAAAGTGCATCACAGAAATCAAATTAAGATGCAATTCTAACGAAGGCATGAGTTACTATATCAAAGTACAGTTGTACTGGCGTACGCAGAGGAGTGCAACAAAACCCCAGACATACTAGATTAGACATACACCGGCACAATAAAGAGGTTACACCCTTTTTTACGCTGAGGGCAGGAAATTATTTTATATTTGTCTATGTAGCCGTCAGTTTACTGGCGACCAGTATAAGGTATGCCAAATTAATCCGTTTCCCAAAGCACTTATCCTTACAAGCATTGCTAGTCGGAGCCAATCCCTGCTAACTTTGGGGGAGGAGTCAGGGAAACACGCCCGATTGATCACGAGCCAACTCACATGTCCACCTATGGACAATTTAGAGATTTGAATCAACCTAAGATGCATCTTCTTGAATGTTGCTGGAGAAAACCCAGGCAAGCATGGAGAGACCCTGAAAACTGAAAACACAAGAAGCTCTGAGCCAAGATTCAAACCCCAAATCTCAGAACAATGTGACAAGCCCACTGTTCTGATATCACTAAATAAAAAATAAAAACTTTTCAGATTCTCACAAAGAGGTGACTTCACTCTGAGTAAGTCCTTTGTCAGGGCTAAAACTGGCAAGCAAAACTTGACTGTTTCATAGTTTTTGTATTTTGATGAGTTCACAATTTTTCCTCCAATATTTTGGCTTTATTCCTGTGATAAAATTATTTCTTTTACTTTCGGTGCAGGCCTAATACTCGACTGTGTGTGTGTGTGTGTGGGGGGGGGGGGGGGGGGTTGCGTGCGTGAGTGCGTGCGTGTGTGTGAGTACATGTGCGAGAAGTAGTGAGAGGGAGAGAGACCTATTGTTGGTGTGTTCATGTGTATAGACCTCTATCATCTGAGAAGCTATTTCAGACAGAAAAGAATTTCTGCTTCAGTAATTGCCTTGGTTATATTTTCCACCCAACTCACTTCTTACTCTTCTCTTTTGTTCTTGTCATCCTTTCTCTGCTTCTTCTCTAGCAGAGACTTCATTTCTATTTTTTCAGATTTTTTTTGTTTTTTTTATTATTTCAGTATTATACTGCAACCATTTCTCATCTCAAGTTACAAACACACTCATAAACACACACTGCAACACTCACATATCCATTCAAATGTATTACAGGCTGGCAGCTATTCACAGAGCCTGGAGGCTGTTGCGTGAGTGTTGTGTCTTTTATTGCAATACATTCTCGATGCCAGCCTGTCTGGAGGTGCATGTAGCCAAGTGTTGTTCTGTTCTAAGTCAAATCAAGTCTGCTTACTACCAAGTCAAAGTCAAGCTGAGTCTTTTATAAATCGCAAGCCCTAAAATTTTGGACTCGAGTTTGATTCAGGTCATGTCATGTGACTCAGATCGTGACACCATACCAATCCATAGCGATGATTTTTTCCTCATGTCTTCTTGACTGAACCGATTTTACATTGAGCATTTCTCTTGCTAAACTCTAATTACGTTAGTATAAGGCTGTAGTTAAGAATGACATGTAAATAATTCATTAACTCTTTAAAAGCTTACTCTTGAACTGTTATTTGTTTTCAGATGAACATATTGCTTTCAAATAGTGAGTCTATCTTTCTAGAATCACTTCAATTTAGCACAGTTAAAGCTAAAATTGATTGGCAATATGTTTTTTCACTTTTAATGGTCAAGTCATTTTTTTGTTACATAGCATATGCCAGTGTCCCTTGTAGTTTTATTAGCTGTAATTCAGAATGAGGATGATGTCATGGTCATTATCGCGGGCACTAAATGTTTCCTGATGCTCGTGTTGGTGCAGTTAGTGATGTTGTGCGACAGAGGTTATGGTTATGGAGGGATTTGCTCTCCTCTCCTCCAGCTGCTCCTTTATCTCCTCACTCCTTTTTTTTATTGAGCCTGTCAGGGAGAAACAAGCCAGGAACTAGTCCATCACACTGTTTTATTTTGTTTTCAAATGCTTTTTGGAAACACTCATTTGGCAGTGGCATTTATACTTGTGTGGGGTACGTTTAGTTAACAATGCAGTGTGCGTATCCAGCAGAGACAATTAGGATTTGTTTCCAATAATGGAAGAAGTACATCATGCACTTTGGCTGAACTGACACAGCAAAGAGTAGCCGCTCCAAGAAAGCCATTTGTTTGGCTTATGCTTTCATTTTTACAGAAGACCTTTCTCTGTTTACTTGGATTTTGTTTTGATCATAACTAAAACTCAAGCATTTGGTCAGTTGTGCCACCTTTCCTAATCAATAGCGTACTTGTAGTCATTTTGGGAACAGTGCCTGGTATTCACATAGTAAATTTTATTGTGGTGTGATGTAAAGAGTGGAAAAACCCAAATTTCCCAATCTGTTTGGACTTCAAGGTCCGAATGACATTTCATCAATATATTGTAAATATCAGGGTTTCAAGTTTAAGACCTGAACCTGAAAACCTGTTTTATACTATCTGACATGGAAAACATGTTTGGAGTTTTTTGAACGAAGCACAGTCTATATTTTTTTTTTGGGCTCTTAATTGCATATATCATTTAATTTTTATAGTTTTATAAGATTCTTTCTTCTACATTCAATTAAGAATCAGTTTGGTTAACCTCCACTGAACTGCCAGACACATTTATGGAAAAGACAACATGAAAACAATGAAGAATTGAGGGAATTGGAATCATTAATTCAAAGAGTGAGTTAATTCTAAATACCATAAACATTAAAGCCCCGTGAAGCAATATCGAAAATATGGATGGATGGGTATTTCAAGTGGCATTCCTCAAGAGCATGTAACACAAACAGTGTTATGTTGTCACTCATGTTTTGTATTAAAAGTGACAGTTTCTTTGTCTTCCATTTGTTTTCTACAGGTCAACCTTCCAAATGACTCCAGTTGTGTAGAAGAGATTTTGCGGGTATGTTGTACACGTACACACGCACGCCCGCCCGCACACCCACACACAGTCATTGCCAGGATCATCAGCTGTTTTAAGTTTGCTTGCAAATTTGTTCTCTCTGGAGGTAGACACATTATAGCCAGGAAGAGCTGAATGGAGAGAAGATAAATGCATGTAATGGGAGTTCTGTTGGCTTTTGTTAACAATAAACGTGCGTTTGGACAATTGTCCAGTCACTTCATGCAGAAATATCTCATTCCTTCTACCCTAGTTTCTCATCTACAGGTAATGAGATAATTTCATCACCAACTCTCAACCCCCTTTTGAAATTTCTGTTTGGTTGGTTGCTTTTTCCTAAAGTGAGGTGAGAGTCAAGTCATCACAGCACTAGCCAAGATAGTTGCAAAGGCCGTCAAGACAGCATATGATATAATATGATAATTTATGGCTCACTTTCCTCTGTCACCCATGATTGTCTCCATTCTGTCTCTTGTGATGCTCTCTTTGTGTGCCTGTTCATCGCTCTCTGCCCTCTGTCATTCACCTCCCCTTCTCACAAATCAATAAGCTGGTCAACTGCCTGTGTGACAGATCGCGAGCTGTGAGCCGCATGAGGAGCCTTAGGTCAATAAAACGGGTAGGCTTAAAACTACAGATTGAATTCGATAAATTCAATCTGTACTTTGAAACCGTGTCAAATGGAAAGATCAGCAAGTTCAAAATGTAAAGTGTGGCACGTCAAAGCAGATGACCGCAGCTGTTTTCCCTTTTCTGTCGCAACACAGCAATAGGTCAGATGCAAACGTTGATGTGGGTGTTAACTTCATCCATCCATTTATTTTCTAAATGATTGTCCTAATTAGGGTTGAGCTGGGTCTTTCTGGTCGTTCCAGGGTGTCACCGCCATACTTTGTGATGGGCATGTTGCAAAATAAGAGCATACAGAAGAAGTTCATCAAATAATTTCTCTTTTCATGCAACACTTACATTTTATATGTCAAGTGCATTGACCAAAACTGATAAATATATCTTTCAGAGTGTGTCATTGTGGTCGCAAGCATCCATTTGAGCATTTTCCAGAGAGCTTATTCTCATAACATTCTTGTAAGATGGTGCCTAACCAAGCTGACTTCGGCCTCATGACATGCATGCAGCCTGGCCCAATCACCAGCTAATCACTGGGCATTGTTACATGCATCTTTTCCACATACAAAATCCTCAGAGGTGATGAAAAACCCTTGTAATGTTTGCTACTTTTAAGAGGAATACCTTTAACCCCCCCCCCCCAAGGGAATTTGGTTTTAATGTAAAAGTACAAGTATCGTAGGGCCATTTTGATTATCCATTGCAGTCATAATAATAATAATAATAATAATAATAATAATAATAATAATAATATAGTGAATGAATGAGCGAATGAATGAATGAATGAATGAATGAATGAATGAATGAATGAATGAATGATAATCATCATCATTATCATCCTAAATAATTCTGTACTGAGTGGAGATATTGTAGTCATATAAACCCCAATAATCCTTGACTAAATGACAATGAGATGAAATCACTTTGATATACAGGTCTGTGTGTGCATGAGGGAGCGAGGGAGGATTTGTGACTCACTGAGGTAATCACTCACATTAACATTTATAGAGGCTAATAGACATTATTAAAATACACATACATGCATAATCAGGACTGCTGTCTGTCAAAACATAGTCATTCTTCTAGCATGCACATTTCACAAAGATGCCTGGAAACACAAGCGACATCGGACTTGCAGTCACACACGCGTGTACTAGTACTACACTGGCACGGTGTATGCTATGAAGTCCCTGGGTAAATCGATTAAACATTACAGCTCACCCACATACACATACTCCGGTATAAACATGACTCATCCGATGAGTCATCCACATCGCTGAGGAGAGTCTTGATGATGAAGCTGTGACGTCAATCATCTTGTAGAGACCTTTCACACGGTGACCTGTGTGTGGCAGATGTTTAAATCAAAGTATCATGCGATAACTACCACCGAAAATAAAATCGGTGTTCCTTGAGTCACCGTCTAGCTGAGTAATGGACTTCAATGACTGGCAGTTATATTGTATTTTATTTATATAAAAAAGGATTTACATGTATAGCCGTTGGCTAGGTTCCATCTTTAGTTCTTTGGCAGGTTGATGTAACAATTTAAGTCGAAATACAGTAAATGTAGGTTAACAAAAGACACATCCAATGTGCACTACAAGTAAAAAGCTCATTCACTATCCAGTAGTAGGTGACCAACAGAGATAGTGTGCAACACAAAACCTTCTAGCCCATGAAAGTAGAGCAACGCCACATCACGTGGCTGTAAATGTTCAATGACAGATGGCATATTTTGGTAGAAAAAATGAAATTACATTTTACTTTGCTACGTGAGCAGATTTTTCAACATATTGTAGGACTCAACTTTCTTTACACTGTTGTGCCTCGGAGACTGAATGGTGTTGCAAAACACACACACATTCACACACACACACTCACGTTCACACACAAAGGCAGGCATACATCAGATGATTATTCTGTTAACTAATTGAAACTCCCACATATTGAAGCTGGAATTGAACTGAGAGAGACTGCGTGATTAGCAATTAAATCACAATGCTGCTGCAGTGCTGCCGTTTAGCTTTTAATGCAACCAGCTGAAGTCAGCTTTTAGTTTGGACACTGAACACTCTGCACTTAGTTCATGCTCAGATCCCCGAGTGTGCTGCCAACTCCCAATCCACTTCTCACTTTATATTGTGAGTTATAATACAGTCCAGTTGGATGTGTGTGAGTCTACAAAACCATAAATGAATGCTAACTCCGCTCTTCTAAATCCAAGTGCTTGCACAAATAAATCCCTCACATCAAAAATTCTCTTCAGAATTCTTTTCACTCAATTCATACAGAGTTATAGCTCTGGTTTGCTTGGACCACAAGAGTAAACAGAATTATTTGTAATTGTCAAGCACCCTTAATAATGTGTGTTTGTTTCTGTTTGCTTATATGTATTTAAATTTAGGAGATGACTCACTCCTGGCCACCCCCTCTCACAGCCATTCACACTCCTGGAAAAGCTGATCAAACAAAGTTCCCCATTCCAAGCAAGGTTAGTAAGGTACATGTTATTATTTATACAACAGTATAAACCATGGCTTCCTGCGTGTGTGTCAGGTTTTGTCAATTAAAGAGGCCTGAATTACCCAGAGTTAAGTAGCCAATACATTGACATAAAGACAATGATTTTATCTCATTTTTGTTTGATGGTATGGTGTGATATTTTTCTATTGTAAAATAGATATACCTTGGCTCAGTAAAGGTTGGGACTCACCGCATAAAGCTAGATTAACAGCTAATATATGTTTTTGCTTGACACAATCAGGCCACAGGTTTAAGTCTGCCATGGAGCTGTGTAAACAACAATATACAATACGTTATAATACACAAGAAGAACCACTTTGCTCAGTAAAAGAAATGCCTTTTTTTGTGGAGAAATATCAAAAACAGCTGTATTTTGATGTAGCAAGATGTAAATGAGTCGACTGAAATCAATCTAATATTGTGATATCAATAATAACCTTTGATGGTTCATTCCTTGAACACATTGGCCGCTGCTTTCATCCATTTTTTCTCACCCTAGGAGTCGCAGCATGTGACCTCGAGCTACAACACCCAGAGTAAGTCTCCCCTAATCAAAGTTACCATGCTGGCTGCGGGGATCATCCACATTCACTGGTGTTAATCTGAAAAGGCAGTACCGGAATAAATATGTTACAAAGTGCTATGTTAAACGAGTGAATAAATGTTCAAATGGAGGGATTCATTGATTGACACGGATGGATGGATGGATGGATGGATGGATGGATGGATGGATGGATGGATGGATGGATGGATGGATGGATGGATGGATGGATGGATGGATGGATGGATGGATGGATGGATGGATGGATGGATGGATGGATGGATGGAAAACTCTTTTAATTGACATTGTCAGGGAAACATTATTTGAAAAATGTATATTGCAGGTAGCAATGATGTAAGAAGTGCATTACATCACATGGTGGGAAATGTGTCAGTATGATGCAATGCAGCTCTGCAAACTTAAAGCACAACAAATGATACACCAAAATTGTTTAGGGCAGAGAGAAGACAACAGATTTGATTGACCTGTCACCTGTCATGACCCTCCCTTCTCTAAATCAAGTGTTTGTTTAGAACAAAGTATTGATACACAAAATAGCAGATTTGGTCTGTGAGTCACAGCAAAATATGTCTCTGAGGCATGGAAGAAGGGAATTGACTCATGTGGATGCCACAGTCAGCAAAGGAAATGTTTTGTTGTAACCTGGGGGAACAAAAGTAGCTGGCAAAAGCAATAACCAGAAAGAAGAAGAAATTACACAATAAAGAAAGGAAACACTTGGGAGTAAATTCACTAAGGATATCAACTAGTGGAAAGAATACATTTTTATTTTGTTCTTTGAAAATCATGGCAGTTATTCTAAAAAAATAAATACTTCTTGGGATAAACATTAGTTAATATGTGGATTTTTTTGCTTTCGTCATTGATTTTTCTATTTATTCTATTCTCATTTCATTGTTATTTAACTTTTTTTTTTTAAACTTATTTTTAATTCTTTTACAGATGTACCTAACATGCACCTAAAAAATGAATTGGCAAAGCATTGTGATGGGCGTAGAAAATGACACAAGTCTGGTTATTTGTCAAATACATATCAGCGAGCAAAACAAACAAACAAACAAACAATGCTTATAATAACCTTTATTGTGTTACAGAGCGATGTACTGTATCAGCCAGCAAGTCAGCTGTGAAACCACCAAGTGCACCACAAAAGTCGTAAGTATGCCATATCTCGCTAGACACACACACACACACACACACACACACTCACAGACACACACACACACACAAACACAATTTCGGACCCAATGTTATGTTTCCCTCAAGGTAAAATTAAGCTTGACTCTTGGATGAAATTCAGAACTGGTAGGAGAGGGGGGGAAAAGATTACGTGGATTAGAGTGGGAAAGTGCAGCTACATTAATTTAACGTGAGCCGGGGGCATATTGCAACATCTCAGGCTGCAGCCCACTCCACTTCACTCGCATAGCAACACAGCAGGATTCATGGCTGGGTGGGATTGGAAAGGCAGGGATCGCTGCTTGTAAATATACCACACAGGCATAATGATTTTGTTTGACAAAATTAATGTTATGCTCAATCCACCAAACAGTGGAATAATAACAATATCAGAAGCTGATTACTGTTCCAATTTTGTGCAAGATAAGGTGGAAAAGTTCCCAAATTACGAATCTCCACCAAAAGGATGTCACATAATATATGCCTTCTAGCTTAGCAAAAATAAGTTTTCCTATTTATATGCATCTGCTTGTGAGGGATTCATTTGACAACTTTTTTCAGTTCATTAAACAATGTATAATAAAACATTTCTTAATCATACAGCCTAGATTCTAACATACTTAATGACTTCAAAAGTTTTCATACTTGAGGAAGTAGCTCCTCTAATTTCATACATTAAATCATTACAAGACTCTTAAATGTTATGATAAATGAGAGAGTATTAAAAGTCATGTAACAATATGCTATAGTTTTACACACGTCTGTGATTTGCTGGCCACCAGTTCAGGGTGTCCCCCACTTACTGTTCAAGTCAAGTGGGATAGGCTCCAGCGGACCCGCAACCCTCGGCAGGAGAAGTGATTCAGACAATGTGTAAAAAGAAGTTTACCACTGTAAAACACAGAATTCTCACTCTATCTTTGATCAAACCAATTCCAACTGTAAATTAGTAAGTTTACATCCAAGTTAATTTTTTGATAACCCTTGTCTCTTTAAAAAAAAAAAAGCCCCAGGGGTGCACTGGTTGCCCCTCGGTGTGAGTGCGAATGGTTAGTCCAATAATAGTCCAACACACACACATTTAACAGGCAGTTGTTAACTATGGTGTAAGATGCTCTTTCTACATTTGCTCCTTCGTGCTGCCTTTTATTTCATTTTCCTTGTTTCCATCCTTCTTCCAGCATTCACTCTCCTGGGCCCCTGCCTTCCACTTCCTCCGTCATTATGATCTCCGTCTTACCTCCTTATCTTTCGCTAGCCATCTGTGCCTTCTTATGAAATAAAGTATGACTCCATTTTTCATTCATCCAAATATATCTATCATCGCCTATGTGCTGCACTGCGCCCTTATCTGTGAAGCGCTTCTCATTGCGCTTCACTCATTCACGACTCGCGCGGTCCCGTCTGAAAACACCACAACACTGGGGAGTGTTTTTTAGCGGGGAGAGCAGTGAAGAGAGCAGTTCGCGAAGCAGTAAAAATCCCTTTAGGGGATTCTCCTGTCATAACAATAGCAGTGCTATCTTAAAATAACAGTAGCATGCGTGGATGGTTTATATAAAGCAATAAAACATGGGACCATGCCAATGCACAGCACATAAATACAGAATAATTTGCTACCAGGGAGGTCATCAAACACACCAGCACAAGTACATGTTGTGTTTTTATCATTCATATATTTATGGTTCTGCAAATGGAGTGTAAAAGCAACTTCTAGCGATTAGAAATGAATTGGAATTCACTGGGCGCTCTCCTCTCAGAATACCCTCTTGTTACCAAAGAATTCTTGGCAGCAGGTCAGCTCTTGTCATCACAGAACGTTTCCAGGTGAAAACACAATCTGGCTTCTAGCTCCAAACTCAACATCTGGTTGCTTTTCTGCACCGCTATGCCTCATTCACCGTTCTCGTCGTCATTCCATAACATAAGCCAGTGCTACTTTGCTTATGCAATGACTCCATTTGCTAGGACAGCTTGGTAAAGTTAATGGCAGTTAACAGTGCGCTGTATTTCATCTCATTCAAGCAGATGCCGAGGTCAGGGCTGCCATTAAAGATGTTATTTTTTGTTTGCCCAGAATGTTGGAGGATGACCTAAAGATCAGCAGTGATGAGGAGGAGGCCGAGCAACAGGTGAGTTGCCCCTCGTCGGCAGTACATCCATTTATCAGTGCTGTCCGTCATCTTGGCCCGACGCCATTTGTCTTTCATTCAATTACGACCAGCTCTTCTTTGGGACTGATTTGTTCATCAGTCTCAACAGCTGTTTAATTAGTTGAAATGAAAGCATTCATCCACAATTCATTTTAATTTCCTTTCTCGTGTCATCGGTTGACTCATGCATACCTTTGCAATCAGCGTTTTAATTCGCGAACATTTACGAGTATCGGCTGCGCGGTGTCAAGTATGCCCTTGGATTTCTCTCCTTTCATCCAGAGGTCACCGATGTTAAACAAGATGGCCTGGCCTATAATCTCTGATTATAAGATTTATTAATGGGGTTCAGACTCTATAATTCTTCCACACCAAATTCCGCCAACCATGCCTTAATGGCCATCACTGGGACAAAGTCATGCTTAGACAGAAAAATACCTTCTTCTAAATTGTTACCACAAAGTTGGAGCAATTGTTTTGAACAGACACAAAATGTAGTGCTTACCTTGATTGATTCTTTAATAAATCACGAAACACTTTTGTTTCGACAATGTTTGTATCTGTGTGCATTTTAACAAGTCAAGTTATGGCAGTCATAAAACGTGTTCGACTACATTTGCACCTTAAAAGGATTAAAACGCAAATGGTAGTTTGTGCATTCTTGTGACAAAGATTGAATGTGCAAATTCTAATATGTTGTGTTTTCACAGTGACATAGTGGAACAATGTCGCAATTGACCCAGGCACACGGGTCAAAAGATGAGGGTAATAGAAAAAGTCAGATTTGTATTCATGCTGATAAATAAAAGGCTCAGGCGCTCATTTGTGGAGTCTGGATGTTCTCCCTCCGCTCTCCATTAATACACCTTCGGCTTCTATGACACAGGTCGTGATAAATGTCATTTTTAGTTGAGGAATTTTAGGGTCTTGCTCATTAATTCAAAAATAACCTGCCGTAACACAAAAATTAAGCTGATTATGTAGGAGAAGCGCCGCCATAAAGGCTCCGTCTGCTCTAATCACGGTCTTTGTGCACTCACGATGCCAGTGGGGGGCTCACCCCACTGTCCCTCCCCACTCACATCAGTGCTTGTCAGACTCCATGAAATGCTAATGCAACTATAACAATTCCTCTTATTCTTTTTTAACCCTCACTCTGATTGAATAATTATGGGATGATGGAGACTATAATTCTAAATGGAAGCAGGTTGTATTTAGTGGTTTTACTATCATGTTGAAAGTGGATCTTTTAATTATAGATCTGTGGCAAGGGGCTTCCCAATCATGTCATATATAAATGCTTGATTACAGTGGAGCTCAAGTGCACTTAAAAAGTTTTAATGAGCATTCTTGCTCCGCATTTGTTAAAATAGTTTGGCTCAATGTATATAACTCAACCATACGTTTTACCAGGCCGTGAGTCAATACTGTTGGGAAGATTGAATGGTATTTTTATTTTCTGAACTCGAGGTGTTTGATAGATCTCCTCCCACTTTGCAGCTTCACATATAACCTACCGACATTATATGCAAAGCACTTCCTGGCTCACCCTGAGAAATAAAGTGAATCTCTCCAAAGTTGTTGAACTATTGCTTTAAGCCTCCAGCGTGACAGTGCAAGATGGATATGGAAAGAATAAACTGAATAGAAGGTAAAAAGAGGAACCAGAGAGACAAAGACGGAGCAGACATACCGATAACAGTGCAGACAGGAGGAGATGAAGAGAGGGAAGGATGCTAAGATGCAAGAGAGAGAGGCTGACATGAATCCAATGGCATTTTTCTGTGCATGCACTTAATAGGCTTATAGCAAATGAGTGCATGGTGTATTATCAAGCTTTTATAGCCTGGAGTAAAGCACAACACACATAGATTCATCATCAACACAGATGCTTGTGTGTTGTGCAAATGTTGGCAGCCTCTCACACGCAGACACACTGTCATTAGTATTCCGTGGCGCGGCACTGTGAGGGCAGCAGAGGAGTATGATGAATATGTTTTTGCACTGAGCAAAGACACGAAGGAGGGCAGGGAATTGAAAGAAGCAGCGGAGGAAAGAGGGGTTGATAGAAGGAGAGGAGAGCGAGCACGAGAAAAAGAAGGGAAGGAGAGAGATGTTCCTGGTGACTTTAAAAACTGAAAGAAAAACACCAACCCAATTACCACTGCACGAATGTCCTTTGTCTCGAGCTGCCTGCACATTTCTCTCTGTGATGACAGATCACCTTGGTCAAAGCAAGGTCACACTAAAACGTTCTGGCTTTCTATAAAAGTTGAATTGCAGCTGGGAAAAGTGTCCATGACTCGGGCAAATTCTACTTCAAAGCTGCCCTGTAATAATAATAATAATAATCATAATTCATTCAATTTAGATGCAAAATTATTAGGAATAGAGCTCACATAGGGTCACGTGATGTGGTGGTTGGGGGTCACTTGTTTTGATAAACCCCTTTCAGCTCATTGTTTTGGTTCTATGGCTCACATGAACCATATTATCACTGTTTCTGATGGTTAAGTAGCACAGTTAATGACTGGGAGCAGCAATAAAGCTTTTGTTTACATTTTGAAACTAGCAAGAAATGAGTCTGCTTCCAAGTGATGACATATTTCCTAGTGGCTTTGTCTATTCACTCGCACATAACATTTAATGTGTGTACTACTCCCTTTATTCACCTCCCGCTGCTACAAGAACCAACAATTTAACAATATCAGCTTCAATTAATCATTGGATACTACTTGGACTAACTTGCTAGCTGCAGTAGTGCTTTGGTTCACATAGTTTATTTTTATTTGACTGCTGTGGGATCCATTCAATTTTCAATGACCCATTCAGAGTCAACCTGTGATTGAGTGGCATCCAGTGCAGGATGTGGTCTGCCTTTGGCCCTGAGTCAGCTGGGATAGACCTCAGCTCCTGTCGTAACCGGTGTTATAGAAATTGATAGATTGGACTGGAAAGAATATAGTCCCTAAAAAAAAAACATTTTTGTGATCTACAGTTTTGGTGGACCACCTCGAACAATGGGTTCAGTGCTGATGTCACTGTAGAAAGTCAAGCTGTCTGTGAATTAAACTATCATTTGATATGGTATCATTTAAAGGTCTGATGTTGTCTTTTTCTTGAGAAGAAAAAGTTTTTTGCTGGATTTGTATTGAATATATTTTTCATCATTAGAAAAAAAAATTGTGTGTGCCAATGTGTCATGTCATGTCACAAGAGCCAATGACATAGACTTGCACCTTGAGAAGAATTTTGAAATGAAGATGAGTGCGTTTAGTTTAATTTTGAATGAGAGATAACTTTATAAAAGATGCTCGAACCAAGCTCGATGATCAGCTCATACTACAGCAAATATGAATAACCAACGAGGTCATTGGGTTGAAGTTCAAATAGCTAGTAAAAATGACTTGCTGGGCCTCAAAACAGGTGTTCCTTTTCTTGGTAGATTATACGCAAGAAATATCAACCACTACTGTCTAGTTTCGCTTAAGTCTGAGACCAACACCAGCCCTTTGTTTTGATTACTTTCCTCACAGCTGTCATTTTGACAAAAAGAAAAGCTGGGACAATTATTAAAGTTGCATTGCATTTAATTTGTGAGGTATATTTTCTGGAAAAATGCACCTTGATAATCACATAAAACATTTCAGGTGATGCAAGACTGCAGATTTTTTTAAACTTTGGTGCAATAACAAATCAAAGGAGTAACCTTTAATTTTCATGCAGGGGGGAGCCTCATTGTGCCTACTTGGGAATTTGTTTCATTTCTCTGCGCCATGCTAGGCGTGCTGGTGTCTGAAGGTGCGGTCTGGCGCATCTGACATTTTGGTAGCAGAAAGTATTCAAAATTTCACGCCATCTTTGAGTTTTGGCACACGTAATCTAACGTGATGTTAGTCAATTTTATCCTGGCACGTTCTGACAGATTCTGCGCTCCGCAGACATGTGCGGCAGCACGGTAGGTGCCATATATCATTTATTAATATGATGACGTGTGTCAAACCCTCTGAATGGGAGTGGTGAGATTCCCATTCCCTGGCCAACTTGGAAAATAATGTTCAAATACAGCACCTTAACCAGGGTAACATTTATTATGACATTGGCATTATCCCCTGTCATTTGTCATGCATAGCTGAACACTCAATGCAGCAGTTAGCTTGACTTTTTTCCCTAACAGTGGACACAAAATAAATGTAGAAACAAATAATATCTATCTATCTATCTATCTATCTATCTATCTATCTATCTATCTATCTATCTATCTATCTATCTATCTATCTATCTATCTATCTATCTATCTATCTATCTATCTATCTATCTATCTATCTATCTATCTATCTATCTATCTATCTATCTATCTATCTATCTATCTATCTATCTATCTATCTATCTATCTATCTATCTATCTATCTATCTATCTATCTATTTTTTTGTTTTTATTATTTTTTATTTTATTTTTTATTTTATTTTATGTTATTTTATTTATCTATCTATCTATCTATCTATCTATCTATCTATCTATCTATCTATCTATCTATCTATCTATCTATCTATCTATCTATCTATCTATCTATTTTTTTGTTTTTATTATTTTTTATTTTATTTTTTATTTTATTTTATGTTATTTTATTTATTTTCTATTTTATTTTTATTTGTTTATTTATTTGTTGATTTATCGCTGAAGATGCTGATTGGCAAGAAAAGTGTCCCGAGTATCTCCATTGTCTTTCTGAAACCACTCTGCCACCATTTCCCCTGTTGGATTTTCCACTTGTAGTGAGCCTGCCATAGGGGAGCAATCGCGCGCCTCATTCACCGCAAGTCTGGTGTTGCGATGTTGCACCTTGGCAGTACATACACAATGAATGGGTTGGTTATGGTTTACAAAATGTTTGTCTATGCTTTTGCTGTAATCTAGATTCTTCTTTTTTGTTTTCCTACTTTAGATATTAATTTATTTAGATATCAAGGTCCGTTGATGGGGTTGATCAAATATAACGTAGGCATTTACACTGCGGTTGCACCCGCAAATATCCATACATATTGGATTTTGATTCCAATCTTCTATGAACCATAACGGAATTGTGCCTCTTGAGAGCAAATATCTGCAGTAGACTGACTTGTCATCCATGCCACAGCCATGTTTAGTGGATTAAGTGAATAATTGCAGCCCGTGTTGTTCTTTAAAGCCCTGCGGGATATATTCCCACACAGATCCTCTTCATGAACCCTGCAAATCTCCTTGAGCCACAGAGCTGACAAGCTTTATTATTCAAGACTGTAGCTCAACTTCAAGCTATCAAAACCACAAAACCACCGGTGCCGTTAATCACCTCATTCCTTGAGAGACAGAAAAGGGGCTAAATATGAATTTATTTTAATTAAAAAATGGAGATGAAAAAATTGTAAAACTGAATCAACTAATTTTGTTTTGTTATTACAATTGAACCAGCCATGTACAAAATTGACTAATGGAAAGGATGTAGCTTTATGAAGGAAAAGTTTAACTGAAACATCTGATGATTATTTCACTCAAATGATGTGTACTATTACTGTATTATTAATTTACCTGATTGCACTTGGTAAATTTGAGTCTATTTTTGTTTTAAAAGCAATGACTTGAATTACTATTCATTCATCCATCTTTCAAACCGCTTATGTTTTTTTTTGTGTGCAAATCACTTCAACACAAGTGTTTAAGTCAATGTCAAAGTTTCAATCAGACACACACACACACACAAAAATGCTCCTAGGGACATTCTCTCATCAAGACACGCTGCTGTGCATGTTTTGTGCTGCGCAGAAGTTGTGCAACTTATGCACATTCATGAAATGTACGGACTGAGTGGAGTGACCTTGACATCATTGCATGACCCTGACAAATCTGTCAGTGTGTGCCATTCCCTTCTAGACTTAAGCGTCTTTTGTTTTCCATGCTCCAGAGGCTGTACTAAGGTCTAGCGTCTCTTGATGGCAAACCATCATATTGCACGTTTGGAGTCATTTCACACCCCCTGACAGCGAGTGATGACTATCACTGGCCGACATGGCTGAGTTGTGCTGACATGCGGACGGAAGGAGGGCAGAGATGGCCCACCTCAGGTTCCATTTTTGCTCAGCAAATGCCCAACGGCTGTGTCCCTTTTACATTACAATGATGGCTGGACGTCGACGTTATATCATTAATTGGTAAAATGATGAGTCACTGTGGACTTTTTTCTTCAAATGTGAGGAGAATTTCCATATGCTGATGGGACTTTGGGTTGAAGCGCTGATCACAAGCAAGAAAATCATCATAATAATGAGCCATGAGTTATGGATTTCTGAGGGTATTGTGCGTGTAGTGCGTTGCTTGGTAACCTTGTCAACTCTCAGTTTCCACAGTCTCTTAAGCATTCTATGATGAGAACTGTATTCGGATTAAATTGCTTGTATTGGATTTATTAAAAAGAGAACGCAAAAACACGCTCCTTCAAAGTAGGCTGTTGATGAGCCGCATACGTCAGTAGCGATAACCCAAGTTATTTCATAATCACAGTGTGGGAGATCATGCCCTCTAGTTCACAGCTGCAAGCTTTCATAAAGTATATGTCATTCTACATATTGGTAAATCTATGCATGCTAATATTGATATGCTATTAACATGCAGAGCATTTTAACATGCATGTCTGCGTTTGCTGACAGGTATCCGACAAGCCCAAAGCCCGAACGACAGCCCTGAGGTAGGACACACACTCTGTTGTTTAGTAATGTTACATCGCATTCACTTTTTACAAGTAGGAGTGTTTCAAGGTTATTGTGCACATAATCGCCATCAGGCAATCTGGAACCACAGTGCCTGTAATTATCGGAAACATCTGCAATGCCGCGTGCTCTGCGAACTTCACTCACCAACACAAACATTCCTCACAAGGCAGCAGGTGTCACTATTTGTTGGTTCATGCATAAACCACTGCACATCTGTCTACATGTACCCCATTAGTTTCTCCTGCTATTTGGATTTTTGTCAGTTTCATTATTGTCTGAATGCCTTTGACTACAATGAACTCTTAAACTCTTTTCCGCTCAACTTCATTAGTTAGAGTACCTCGAAGAGTAACCAGTACATGTTAAGCACATGTCATTAATTTCATGGAACTCATTGGTGTAAGGAAAAATAATTGGTGTAACTAAAAAAATAATAATAATAAATCAAATGATTTCCTTTTTAGTTATATGACTTACCTTCTCCTCCAGTATCCCTGTAACTCTGTAAGCAGCAAATGTTTGGCCAGTATTGAACTTTTTTTTAATCATCGTATAGGCACTAACACTACAGTACAGTAACTGTAGTCTGGCATTAGTTTTTGTTATGTGTGTTTTGATATAGATGTGTATATTTTGGTATGACTCAAGATTGAATAAAAAATAATTTGGTCTCTTCTAAATTATAGATAGATTAATGTGCTTAGAGAAATTAATTCTGCCTGTCATTAAAAAGTCAAGCCCCAATTGTGGTGCATAAGAATGTCCAAATCGTTCCCAAATTAGGCTTGTGTTCTCTGTCTGCATGAGTGTTAATGTGTGTGCACATATGCACGTGTCTATAAGCGTGTGCGGTAAAAAGAAAATGTGCCATGTTTCTGTGTGTGCCCCAGGCCATGTGTTACTTTTGCTGCTGCTAATGAGCCCGAGCAGAGCAGGCATACACACAGACATGTATCCACAGGGATGCTGCAACTGAAATTGCTACAAGCAATCCATGGGCTATATCCGAAAGAAACACACACACAGACACACGGTCTAAATATACACATTTATACTGCATATCCAGGTATTGTTTTAATCACGTTCTGGCAACTTCACTTCTATACTAATTGTATTTTTCTGCCGCCATCCACAACATCACCTATCCCAGACATCACATCACAGTACGCAAACAGTTTTGCCATGTCTGCTTTCAGTAAATCTGCTTCTCATATTTTTCATCATGCTTTTACATCACGCATCATCAAATGGTTCAGCTTGTGAGCGTGACGGTGGCGTACTGGTCCGCCTCACAGTTTGGAGGGTGTGGGTTCAATTCCACTGACAGCCCTCTCTCTGTGGAGTTTGCTTGTTCTCCCCGTGCCTACGTAGGTTTTCTCCGGGTCCTCCGGTTACCTCCCACGTCCCAAAAACATGTTTGGTAGGCCGATTGAGCACCCCAAATTGCCCGTAGGTGTGAGTGTGTGTGCAGATGGTTGTTCGTCTCTATATGCCCTGCAATTGGCTGGCAACCAGTTCAGGGTGTCCCCCGCCTACCGCCCGATGAGTGCTGGGATAGGCTCCAGCACGGCCGCGACCGCTGTGAGGACAAGCGGTACAGGATGATGGATGGATGGATGGATGGATGGATGGATGGATGGATGGACGGATGGATGGATGGATGGATGGATGGATGGATGGATGGATGGATGGATGGATGGATGGATGGATGGATGGATGGATGGATGGATGGATGGATGGATGGACGGACGGACGGACGGACGGACGGACGGATGGCTTCAGCTTGTATTAGGACAAGTAATGAAGCACATTTAGTCAAATAATGAAGTAAAATGGGTAACTATAGCGACAAAAATAATCACGAGTACTGTACAATCCTTCAATATAGATTAACTTTTGGAGCAAACACTGAACAGTAAACGGTAAGCAGTGTAGTGGTGGGGATGGTGAAGTGTACTACTGCAGAGATTCTCTCATCTTGAGATGACCATATTTGAAACTTTGAAGGTTTTTGAAACAATTCATTTATACGCCACTACCAACAACCACCACAATATTTTACATGTTATTCTGTATTACCCCTCTGACAGTGTCACTCAAAACCAAACTTTAATGTTGCTGGGGATGCAAAAGCAGGGCGCAAGGCAAGGAGTGTAGGATATATATAAAAAAAAAAGCTATTTATTTCTCCCAAACCAAAGCTACCAAAACACATGGAATCAGAAATACTCAATTAACATAAGTTCAAAAAGCAAGAGACAAAGTCAAGTAATATAGCAAAACTGGCATCGGTCACACTACAACAGGTAACATAATGAGACAAGGACATAAATAGAAGCAATGATCAGACAAATACCAAACGGAATGGAACTAAAGCCAAAGAAACTGACGAGACAATGAGAAAGACCTGGAAAAGACATGAGTGGCTGAGGGAGCTGATTGGCAGACACAGACAAGAGTAGGTGAACAAAAACCCACCCAGACACATAAAAAGGGACATGGGGGATGCATGACAAAACTAAAACCATTCAAAACCACATCAAGAAAAACTAGTTATCAGTCCAAGTATAATCAGCCTGAGCTTTGAGCCAGAATCCGATAGGTGGTGTAGGAAATGTAGATGTACTATGTTCAATTGAAACATTTAAACGAACCTCTCACGTCTATAATCTGTATTTAAATTTGTTTCTTTGTTCTTTTTAACGGATGCCCTCATAATTATTAGTAGGATCCACATTTTGGCAGAGAGGTTACGCTGATGCTACTGATGCATGTCAGTCAAGGGTGTCAAGTGTGAGAGGACTTCTTAAACGCACTGTCTCCCTGAGCTATTACACCACACACATAAAAATGGAAACCTATATTACAGCCTTTCCCACAATATTACCCCAGGCACTTTAGCTTAGCCTATGATGAACAAACAACATTGGAAATTAACATACAATCATCTCCACTAGTTTATATTTTCTTACAGAATAGCAAGATTATCAATAGGAATCTTTGATAATGGAGTAAACAGTTTATGTATTGCAGGTACATTCATGTGTTAAAAGATCATACTAGCTACTCGTTTAATCAATTTGCTCAGATCTCAAATGGTGGCGAAAATACACATGATTTGCACAAGTGTGTGAAAGTGATTTAAAGAGACAGAGAGGAAGATTGTAGAGCCAGCTGTGCAGTGAGGAGCTCTGCCAAGTGGAAGATGATTTGATGACAGATGAACTGAGTCCAGATGGCGTCCACATCTTCACTCAAACGTACCAAAATACCACTATGACTCTTCTACTTTCACATAACTCTTTGGCCAATTTAAGAGACTGTAAATATAAGCTGTATGTGCCTGTGAGCCACTCAGTTCATTGATGTCAGAAGCTAATCGATTTAGTCTCTTGTAGAGGTGATTGGCGGAACGTAGAAAACTATTGACTGTTGATTGTCTTTTGTATCTTCTATTCCTGCTGGTTAATTGACACAACGCAAATACAATCATGCACTGTAACGCACAATTAGCCTCTGGGCTTTAATCATTTCCTGAAGGAATAACTACAAGTAGTTATTATTAGATCTGTACTGAAATTGTTTATGTTAAACTATGTAAATAATTTTAAAACACAGCAAGCCGACAGCCTGTTTTTGACTGCTAAGCACTGACAAGAGGAGAACCAAAAAGTTACATTATCCATAATTGGTATTAGACCATTATAGAATCTTTAAATTATATTTCTTCAGTCTATTCATGTCAACACAATGTAAAGTTCTGTCAGTTCACATACACACATAATGTAAACACTGGTCTGCCCTTTCATTGACATAACACAAACATCTGTTTGTCTATTTTATGTACACATGTCAGGATTTAGGGTTTTGATGGTGAGTGATGGTGATGGTTTCTTTTCCAAAACAAAAAAGGCAAATTAGCCACAGGGACCAATCAAAATGCTAAATAAACAAAGCCCAACAAATAAAGATTCAAACTAGCAAAGAAACGTCAACAAACAAAACCAGAAAATGACATGACAAGCGTATGATGAGATAAGTGACAGCAACATCATCCGAAACAATAAACTGACAGAAGGGAGCAAATGCAAGTAAGCTGACAATGAGCTACAACTGGACAAGACGCCAGAGACTGAAGGAGCTGATTGGTCGAACAAGGGACTGAGTTGACAAGAACAGGCGTGAACCAAAACCTACCAACAGGGCATGAACATGGAATACAAGATTACACATGTCATGTAACTGCATCTTTATTAATTCATGTCTGTTCATTCATATGCTGTACACACAAAAAATAAACAACCATTTGTCAAATCCATCTTGCTCACAGAAATACTCGGCAGGTCTGGTTGGGATCACCTTCTAAAAACAGAGTTGTTACACAAGTAGCAAAAATAAGTCAAAGAAAACATTGCACAAACATAGCTCGTAACAAATAGCTGCCAAAATCATGAATTTCAAAGACTCAACACCCAACCTCCAAAAACTTGACAGAATAAAACTTGAAAGGAATTCCTTGTTTATGACCGTATACTTCAACATATGAGTCATCTTGTAAATCAACATTATTTGTAATTCCATTTGAAAATGGAATGAATGTCACTTTTGAAGTCATCAACATTTAATCATTTAAGCTTTTGAACGGCTTTATGGTGTGTTGAATTCAAGACAGCCGATTTAAATTCCTCTGAAATTAATTAAGATTACATGAAGGACGTTGAAATGGGGCAAAGCGTAACAAGCAGGAAATTATTTGAAAGCACATCAGCATTTGAAATGAGTGGTTACATTATAATCACGTTTACAGAGTTATGTTTTTCTTAGTAATACAAAGCAGCAATTTCTTACAGGTGTATTTTTAATGAGTTGCCTTCTGGAAAGCTACAGCTGCTCGCACATTACAAACAGCAATTTAAAAACAAAAGCATCGGCCTCCATTTATCCACTTCTGTTCAAAGCTCAGTTTCTATTCATGTCATCAAAAAAAAAAAAAAAACACTTTCACCTTACTTACACAAGAAAAAGGACGGCAGGTATGGTATATATCTTTGGAGGTTCCAACCTCCTATTTGCTGTGCTATCACTCGTTTAACGGCAGCATTTGAGGATGACGGGGTTCTTGTGTGGCCCATTGGGCATATCAGGCCAACGGCTCACTTTGTCAAGGCTGCGAAGCTTTCATTTCCCCTATTGCGGATGATTTTATCATACAAACTAACAGGCGCAAACCAAAAGCTTGGCTTCACTCTGAGAATCTGACAAAGGCTATTTTTTTTTCTTATGCAGCGCAAAGACAGAAGGTTCTGTGCTGTAGATCATTTCTTACTGATAGCAAGAATAATCTAGTTGAAGAAATGTTCTTATATATATTTTATTCTGAGGTCATCACATTGTTTTTTGAGTCTATTTTTGTTATGTAGGCTATATTATAATATTCAAATGTGATTGCCTCTATATTACCCAAACATGCAGACAGATGCAAGAAAGACATCAGTAGTTGTTGTTAATGCATGTTAGCACATAGCAAGCTCCAGATGTCAACAATGTAATCTGATTGGCTGTAAGGGCAATGCTATTCTGATTATTCCACGATATTGCTTTTATGTGTCACTTTTATAGTAATTTTCCTCATTGGGTCGCTAGAGACTTTGGGCGAAAGGCAGCGCACGTCCTGAACTGGTACCCAGCTGTACGCAGACAAACTACTATCATTGACGCTTTTGTTCTCAGGGTTAAACACGTGTTTTGGAAATCTGGGACAAATCCATAATGCCCAAAGAAATCCTACACAAACAGAATATCTCAATAATCATAATGAAATAATACATAGCTACAGGGTTCAACCTATAGCTGTTTAAAATGTTGACTAAAAGAATATTACAATATGAGTATGATATGAAAAAAATATTTTTAGCATGTGCTTGGAAAACTGTCGAGAAAACGGCTGGTCGGGATTCACAGACTATGTGATTGTTACACGAAAAAGAACAATAGCCAAATAGGAAGTGACCTGACCATTTTTGTCAAAACGACAAGGCCAATGTAATGTTATATGCTACATCAACTTCTCCTCTGTCTTTTTCTTTGTGTTTTTATGCCTGCCTGGATGCCCTGTGGCATCACGTTGCCTTTCATAGATCAATCTTGGTACTACAACATCCATCCTTGAAAAAGGACACACTTTTGTATGTGATTTGCTATCGGCCACCACACACCATAACGGTAGCTTGCCATTTTTTTTTCCCTAATATTTTTCCTTAATATCTGAAAAATCCATCTTCAACAGTAGAAATCTCATCAAAAAATAGGACACAACGCCGCAAAGTGATCCACACGCTTCTGGGTGAACTGTAGAGTGTATCTTCATTTAAGAGCTGACATCATAGAGATGTATTTAAGGTGTCCAGTGAAATGCTTGCCTTTCAGATTGCACCAGCTGGTGCCGCATTTCAATTTGGCACAGACAACGCTGCTAAATTATGTTTGACGGCTGATGGCTGGCTGATTCCTGAGGAGAGTAGAGGGAAGCGAGCCAGATGTAATACTTTCACACATGTATTTAGCTCCTTTTATCTTGTTCCTGCAACACTCTTGTTTATGGTGCCAAAATAAAACAGGTTGGAGAGTACTGGACTGAATGAAACACACATGATGCTATTTGTACAAAAAAAAAACACATCAGCATTCAGTATAGAGCATTTACTGCATACAAAAACATAAATAGAGAGAAACTACCATTTATTTGCATAATTTAACACGAACAAGTTAGTCGCGCTTCCTTTCTATAGCAATCCCCCTTTTACATAACTGATTGGCTCATTTGCAGCAGTGGTTTTTTTTCACGTAAGTGCTGCACTTACTCACATTGCAATTGAGATGTCGCCAAATTAATATGAGAGAATTGCCATACAGGCTGTTTGTAAGGCACCTCACTTCAAATTCACTTTGGAAAGAAAAGTGTCAGAATATGAACTCCTTGCCTTTCTTTGATTGATTTGTGGCATTCATGTAATAAGATGCTTGCAGCTCAATTTGATATTGGCTTCCCTCAACGTTATGACCACTTGCAGTATAATGATATTAAGACAAGGACTGTATCGACAAATTTTGTCTCATGAAAATATAAAACACAAATTGATAGTAGCGCTGCAAATGCATTCATCTGGAAGGTATGCACATTAATTTTATTGGGTCACTCACTTCTGCAACACTTTTTCTTCCTTTGTAGCGATTATAATGTTCAATCATGGCTGTGTGTCTGTTATTATTTTAAAGCATCAATCCCAGATTGAAATATAGCTCTGGTTAAATGTATTTCTTACATCCTCAAATGAAGTCATTTTAAATAGGTCTTGACTCTCAAAGAAACATCACTTCTCAATTAATTATGACGCTCATACATTGAAGTGCTACTTTATATTGCAAATAACTATTAACACAGGAGCCAAATACAAACGGATTTGAATGCGCACATAACCATTTTTTTTCGTTCCTTTGCAGACAATAAATTCCATTTAAATCCGATATGCTGAGCTTGAAACAAATCTAAAATAAGAAAAGACTGGTGTAAAATTCATCAGCTGAGAACAATACAACTGTGGAGGAGTTAAACGCTATGCGATGCTTAAAGTGAAAACAGAGAGGAAAATGTATTAAAATTGAAAGAGAAAGACAGGAGCGAGAGAAGACGGGAGGAGATGAGAAATGATAGAAGAAATCGCAATCCCTGCATGCGTGCATATATGTGTGTGTGTGCGCGTGTGTGTTGCCTGAGGAACAGTTGATGGATTTGCTGCTTGACTGCTCACACAGATTGGTGCCTGCTGTGACGGCAGCCTTGGACTGAAATATACACATATGCACACACGTATACACACGTTTGGTATTTCTGCGCGTGTGCGTGTGGATTTGTGTGTTCTCAAGTTGTGTCAGCGGTTGCGTTGCCTCTAGGAGACCATTTCAAAGGAGTGTGGAAGGACGGATGAACCAGCATAAGCACGAGAAAGAGATAATTGAACTGGTTCAAAAGACTGCATTTCAGCAATTATCACTAGATATGCGATTATATTTTCTATTAATGCTTAATGGTGGCTGAGACGGCCACTGTAAGAAGTGGTCATCATCCTATTTCACTTTTTCTCCATTGACGAGATTAGAAAAGTGAGATTGGTTATATTTTCGACTAATTTTGAAAAGAGTTAACGAGAATAAAAGAAAAATCTTGGCTGGGTTTTGTCAAATGTTTTGTCATACGATCCCCACTGGTTTTCGAAGCATGAAAAGGGCTGAAAAACAATGTAATAATTATTCATGTCATTTTTGTAATCCATATCCTGTGCACCATTGGTGTCAAACTCAAGGCCCAGGGGCCAGATATGGCCTGCCATAACATTTTGTGTGGCCCACGAAGACAAATTTTCATCGAGTTTGTGTCATTACTAAAATTACAAAGTGTCTTCACTTTAAAAAAAAAAGTATATTGGTTCCAATTTTTATTACCATTTGCCTTTTTAAGAAATTTGAACAGTTTTTAGGAATCTCTGATTTCAAAACTAGTTTTCCTCAGTTTGTTTTGTAGCCTATATTATATATAGAAGACGTCGACAATCATAATGGCCCTCCAAAGGTAACTATGACTATGATGCAGCCCGTGACAAAAAATGACTTTGACACCCCTGCTGTACACAGTTTGTGGCACTTAGGCTACATTTAGCATCCTGATGGCTACGGCAGCCCTGTTTGCCTGAAAGGAAATGTGCCATTGGATGTTTGCCATTTTTTTTTCCACTATATTCAGGTTCACAGAGTTTACCATTGTGTCTGTGATGGACTGTGACGGTGGGAGGGGGGGGCATGCTAAACACAATGGTTTGACCCGTGCATTACCCCGAATGCCAGCTCGTTCCCTCCCAGCCGGTCACCTTCTGTCAGGGTCCCTCAAGTATCTCACATTCTTTGGATGTATATTGTTAGCTTTACAAGCCAACAGTTCTAGTAGTTTGTGTACCTATTTTCTTTTTAAGAACTGTGCTCAACATCACAGCCAAAATGGCATCACGTTCCCACATTATGAAGTGTATGGGAGATATCCCGTCACATTTTCTACACCACCACAACTTGTCACATATTCAATCAATCAGCTTTTCATTTTCCTACAGGCCTCTTGGCAGCCACTTCAACCACGTTGCTTCTGGTTCAAATCAATGTCAAGTTCTCTTTCATGTCAAGGTTGTGATTACAATATGTTTCCTGACTGAGACCTATGAACTATTAAAATGATTTAAAATTTGTTTGAATGAAATTGGTAATATGCTATTTCAACCTTGAAAATACCATATGAGTACCGGTAAATACGTTGTGGGAAAAAAGGATAACATGGTGGCTTCTAAATTTTATTATCATATGAAGGATGGCAGCAGAATAGATGACGCTAATCGACTGAGTCAGCTTTAGTGTACGAAGTATTGTGTGAATGACGTAAACACGCATCAAAACATACAAGCATCGGGTTTATTGCAAATAGACAACGCACGGGAGAGAGTGAGTGAATTTATGAGTCATGATGTAACCCTGTTAGCGATGGAAGATGACACGAATGAGCTTTGCTCGTGTCAAGTGAGTCAAGCGCTGTCTATTGTTTTGCTACTTTGTGACATGTAGATTAAATCTCTGTCTACTCTCTGTCCTCTAAAGCGGTGCATCGGGGAGCAGCAGTGAATCCGAGAGCAGCTCCGAGTCGGACACAGACGAATCAGAAAGCAGTTCCACTGACAGCGAGTATAACCAGGCCGCCCGCGCCGCATCCCCTGAGGTACCACGACAAGCATGTGTGTGTTAACAAAGGGCCGCAGAATACACAACAATACATATTGACAGACATTGTTCCAGGTACAAATCCGGGACCATGGCTGGGTTATATTAGCTGTGGCCTTTTCATTTCTTGTCCTATTTGCAAGTGAATGAAGGGGAATGTTGGTTTTATTCCATACACAGGAGTTTAGTTGGCCCACCTTTCTGCATAAAATTACACTCAATGAACATACAGCATTCAACACCGCAATCTACAATTGTAATGATAAACATATCATAGAATAATATACATTAGCTGAACTATGTAAATGCTTACATTTACATTATAGTACAAACACATAAGGAATATTGAAAATCTTGTTGGTGTAAAAACTAGGAACAGATCGTTGTCATCTCGGCTTTTTTTCACATCACATTGTGTTATAATTCATCACTGTATCATTCTACATGTTGCTACGTTATACACGATAGTTTCCAATTGACTTCAATACACAGATATTGTATTGATAATGTAGAATAATCAAAGTTTTATAGTACCAGCATGCAACATCTTGGTTTTTTGTTTCTTTTTATCATCCTGAGCAAAAATGTAAACACAACACGTGTGTTTTTGCTCTCATTTATTTTACAAATTGAACTCAAATTTCAGACTTTTTTTGCCCTTCCAACTGGTGGAATGTTGAATTTATTTTTTCTTTCTTCAAGTGGTTGCATGAAATAAGATCATTTGGATCCAGATAATTTTTTAAAGGTACTTTACTACTCTACCTAAAAAAAATATTTTTGTATCCAAATGCTTTTATTTCATGCAACCACTCGATGAGATAAAACTGAATAAATTCAACACACTTTTATTTTCAGTGAATTTTGCCCGATTCATTATCATTGCACACAAGGTACAAACTTTGAAATGTATCTGTCTACAACTTCTTTCTAATTATTTGCGCCTGTACAAAGATGCAAATGTCCTGCGATATGTGAAATATTTATTGCTACCCTATAGCCTGAGCCATCCTCAAGTAACAAATGGCAGCTGGACAGCTGGTTGAACAAAGTCCAAGCTCAAACTAAACCTCTGGTGGCGCCACAGCAAGATCATCATGGCACAGGTTGGCGAATGTACCGACAAAAGTAGTAGAAGTGACAATGAGGATAGGAAAGCTTGAATTTCCTTTGTGTAATCTGGAAATCCTGTGCTCTAATGGTTCACTGCTCAGGTTCTGTCACCCAGAGTCAGGAAACATTCTCACAGCGCAGCGAAGCAGCAGGAGTGGGTGCCGCAGCCAAGACCAAACCCTGTGGCTCCAACGTTCCTTCGCTTCCCACAGCGCCAGCAGTGGAGCACAAAGATGCCCGGGGAACATTTTGGTATGAACCGCATCTACTTGTTTGAAAATACGTGACTCATATATTTGTAAAATGTATTATGGGATTAGCATTTAAGGTTTAGTGACAAAAGAGTTACGACTTGTCATGTTGTGTTCTTAAATGTTCTACCCATAAGAAAAATGAGAGAAAAATCAATCATGTCTGTGTCTCACAGCCCAAGCAGGGAGAAAACGAAGGCCAAACTCAGCCAGAAGGCATCGGGGGAGAGTCAGAGGTCAAAGATGAGGCTGTCGCCAGGACTGATGTCCGGACCAGAGGTCGCTACACCGAGGAGAACCACTACAGGGAAGAAACAGCCCAGACGGACAGAGAGGTCAAACAGTATGGAGGATAATCAGAGTCAGACATGGAGCAGCAGATCAAACCAACAAAGGTGAGGGACGAAGGACGGCACACTAACATTGAGGAAAAACTTCCACGTGTGTTATATAGATAATGATGGAATGTATTGTATTTGATTATAATATATTATTATGGCCACACTTTTTTTTTCCAACATCTGTTTTGTGACGACTTTCACAACTAATTACTTTTAACGGAATATTTTCCACATACTCCAATTGTTCTGATTCTTATAAGCTCTTCAAGCACAATATTAGGCATACCTTCACCCACAATACATCTAATTGTACACAATCCTTCCATCATTCTCAGTAATAGTAGGTATTTATTTGACGTAGTGACTTGCTCCCTTCAGGTCGCCACAGCAAATCACTCACATTATTTGTTTGCTACGATTTTACAATCGGTTTATTGTTTTAGATAATGGTCTTGTAGCTAAATAGTATTAAACAGCATGAGGCAATAAAAACTAGACTCACTATTAAAAACATACATATGTATATTCATACTTGCCGTAAATACTATGAATACATATTGTTAAAGCTGCAATCTGCAGGATTTTGAGTATCTAATCACAACTGCCACCTGCGACCAAGAAAAGAAATGGCACACTCGTATATTCGCGTTGATAGTTTCCCTTTTTTTAGCCTTCCTCGGAAAAACTGGGGGTTTCTGGAGGGCATGCTAAACAGCCGTCTATTCTAAGCAGATGTCGAAAAAATAATAGTTTATTTTCGTAACTCTGTGAAACAAAAAGCTAACATTAGAAAGCGCATGATCTCTCATGTTAGCACGGGACATCTGAAACTGATTCCAGTCTGAAAATTATTTTCCAGAGTCTTGCCCATTGTGAACTGCCAAAGTGTTAATTTGCTATTTATAAGATGGGTGATTCATAAATGAAAATGAAATGAAAAAGCTATTATAAAGACATTTTGGGGCCCAGTCCCGTGAAGTGGAGCTTTAACTTTGTGAAAGCATATTTTTTGGTCAAACTAATTAGCTTTCCTTTGAGAGTACATTCCAATTTTAGGCATTAAACACTCTTTACTTGCCAATCAGCATCTTCAGTGGGGGGAAAAGAAATGTCACTGAAAAAAATATATACACTTAGACATACTTAAAAAACACTCAAATTTTTTGCAATCTCTTAGTTTCTCCCAAATTATGTTTATGATTTATTTCAAAGTTTTGATTTGATCCTTCCTTCCTTCCTTCCTTCCTTCCTTCCTTCCTTCCTTCCTTCCTTCCTTCCTTCCTTCCTTCCTTCCTTCCTTCCTTCCTTCCTTCCTTCCTTCCTTCCTTCCTTCCTTCCTTCCTTCCTTCCTTCCTTCCTTCCTTCCTTTCCAGTCTGTTAAATTGTTTTCCATCCTACCACTAACTATAAATGATCACATAAACACCTTTACCTATTAAAATATGACATGATGATTGACGATTAAAATATGATGATTGACTTCTTACCTTTTTAGAGAGACTCAATGCAAGCAATGAGCGTCATTATTGTAATCAAATCAGCAGAAAGTGATCCACAAAGGACCCAGTTTAATGTCACATGATCATTTTTCACATTTTTTTTTTTTTTTATTAAACTCACGTAAATATGCTATCTCGTCAGTAGCCCTGCAGTGAGGGAAAAGGACCTGTACCCTCCTTCCTCGCTGGAGCATCAGAACACGTCCAGACCAAGAACCAAGCCCACCAGTGGGAAAGCAGCTCCTAGGAAAGAACCTCGTAGTTCCACCAACTCAAACAACACAGTTGCACAACCAGTAGCACTACAGCAAACCACTGTGCCAATACCTACTGTCAGTGGAAACCAGGTTAGTGCAGTGTCATGTGTATTTGTGTGTCATCATATTACACCTCTGATCGCAACAATCACAGAAACAAGTGGTTCACAGTATCCAATGAGCACTTTATCTACATAGCACCAGGATAGCGTTAGAAGTAATTCTGGATCAATATCTCCTGGTATTGTGATGCAATTGAAGATAGCGTGACAACGAAATAGATGAAAAAATCAAAACGTTATTTAGTAGATCTCAAATTTATAGCATTTTCAGTAGAATTGTGTACAATCAGTACTATTCTTTTCGAAATGATTTTTGTTCTTGTTTTTAGACAAATCATAGCAAGTAAAGTAGTTGAGATGATATTTTATATCCTTTGGGTTGAGTTCAGTGTGATTTGGTGCCGATGCAAAAATTTGGAGCATTTAACAATTAAGTCATAAAAACTCACGAATCTTACGAAACCCCTCAAGTAATTGTGACTCATCAAAGATCAATACAAGCACCTTTAAAAGAACACAGGAAGTAACAATCGCCTTACGCATCGCTGACAGTGTGTTGTAGACAAGCGTACCTTTTGGCATTGCTTTTGTTGCCTTTGAAAGAGAACATGAGAAGACACGAGAACAATGCAAACAAAAAACAGGCGGAAGTGAACAGCAAATCAAATCGTATGAACTCAGCAACAAGCAAACAGCAACTAATCTGTCACGCAGAAAAAGGCATGACCTTGACATCTTCTACTTTTTCTGAAAAGTTTGATTCAGTTCAGCAGTCAGAGGTTCAAACCACAAACCTACATTCATTATATGCCTTTAGTCTTCTCCAATAATAGCAGTTCTCAAGGGAACAAACCAAGTTCAACAAATTATTTTTATTTATTCCATCAAAGGCTTGCCCTGAGTTAATGAGCATAGCTTAATTGGTTAAGGTTAGAAAGCATGTGCAATGTCTACGTAGGAGTAGAAGTGGGTCAACATTTCTTAAGGAGTTTTGCAGATGGTATTTTTCCACTGATACAATTTTTGTAAAGTCTGTCAACTGTTCGTGGCAAGATGGTATCACTGAATCTTAATTTGAATGTGATAGACATCATCTTGCATGTGCTCAATTGTGCAGCATGTGTGCTGTGAATATCATTGGCATTCAAACACTAGCGAGCCAAAACATGTTTCGTTTCACTGATC
Organism: Syngnathus leptorhynchus; assembly: GCF_054491065.1. Classification (NCBI taxonomy): domain Eukaryota; kingdom Metazoa; phylum Chordata; class Actinopteri; order Syngnathiformes; family Syngnathidae; genus Syngnathus; species Syngnathus leptorhynchus. The sequence goes on along the minus strand of NC_141196.1, from coordinate 18,988,898 downwards.
AGTAAAACACGTCTGTCTTATTTGCACTATATCATCATCATTGAAAGCAGTAAAACTATACTGCGCATTTTGGGTTTTGTTTTTTTGACAGGTTGTACAGCAGATGGCATACTACACGTTATTGATACAAACTGAGAGAAACACAAGAGCACCATTATTTTGCGTGCTAGAATTAATGTGGTTTGCAAATTGGACGGTACAGTAGATGAGCAACATAAGTCAATAAAAGTAATAAACTCACATAACTGTGGGCAAGTTATGCCCAGTTTAATATCATCTATCCCTCCATGATATTAAATATCTTGTTGTTGAATTCTGCAGACTATTTTAGCAACAAGAATGATAAATCCTGATTCTTTTTTTTTTCATGCTATTTGTCAAATAACAGGACAAGAAAAAGCACAGAGGCCCAAGTAGCAAAATCACACCCAAGTCCAGAGAATTTGTCGAAACAGATTCTTCCTCTTCCTCTTCGGAATGCCAATCGGATTCAGAAGAAGTCATCAAAATCCCCGCTTTGCCGCTTCAAACGACACGTGCCGCAATTAACGCACAGCCTCAGTCCAACTCATACACCCCCCCTCTTCCCTGTTTTGGCTCGGCCAGCGGAATGGGAAGTCTGGGAGTCTTTGGAGGCAAGGGACTTTGTGTTCGAGATGGTGGCAGTGTGACTGCCAATATGAATAGTACCACTGGTAGCATCATCAGCAGCAATGGCACTGGGAGTAGTAATAGTAGTAGCTATAACACGCTAAACATTAACAACATAAGTGGTTCATTTAGTACTTCTGTTCCTGACCCTGGCGGGTTAGGCGGACCGTGCAAGAACCTGGAGTCTATGTCACCACACTTCAACATGGGACAAGATATGCCTCTTTCCCCACGTACGGAATACCAGGAGACACAGAGTCTATGGGTGAAAATTGACCTGAGTTTGCTAAACAGGGTGCCAGGGAAGGATTTTGGTCAAATATCTCGGGTAGGGATAATAGAACAGGATGGCATTGAAGGAAGAGGATGCGAGCGACCAGGGGAAAGGGTCATGGTGTCAGACAGAGAGAGACAAAAACAGGGTGACAGAGAGTGGCAAGGACTCAGGGAAAGACCTAAGTTACCCAAAGGGGAGCAGCAGAATGAAGAAAATGAACCATTAGTGCACGACGCAGAGAGGCACTGTGGCACCAATAGATTAACAGAGAGGGACAGGCAGGCGGACAGAGAGGAGAGAGAAAGATTCAACTTGGGGGAGAGAGACAAGGTGATGGAAAGAAGAGAAAAGGGATGTCAGGGGCTCAGGGTCATGGGCAACCCCCCTGTGCAAGAAAAGAATCTTCCAAGGCTACCTGGGAGGACAGAGAGAGGAGAGAGTGGAGGGAAACACAGGAGGCAAGCTACCGGCGGCTTGGTGGTCCAGACAGAGAAGCACACCAGCAAGAGCAAGAGAAAACACAAGGTTAAAACTGTTTGTCTTCTACACTTTCCTAATTTTATTTGCTCATCCTAAAAGCAATGAAAAAATACAAATAAGGCATCAACCATTGTGAGCTAAATACGTTTCTGCAGTATCGCTCTCTGATTACCTGTAATGTATCCTCGTTTTGCAATGCTGTAGGTATTACAGACAACACAATGTATTTGGGAGGAACAACCACATAACTAAAATCTATTTTTAACTCATTCACTGCTATTGACAACAACAGACGTTAAAGATCCATTTTAACAGAGCTGGCTGTGGATGATTTAATTACCAAGCAGATGCAACAACATAGCTGAACAAAATTGGTGTCACCTCACGCGTTAGTATCTTGGTGAACTATAACAAGTTCACATTTCCTTCACCGCACAAAACAAAAATCTTAATAACCGACCTGCACGTGCTCCCAAAACATCTGAAACTTCACATGTGTATAAATACATAGTCGTGACCTGAAGACATCTACATGTTAATACTCTCTTCTACCTATAGCGCCACCTAGTGTCAAATATACATCTTTTTTAACACCTTGTACTGTTATTTATTTGTTTATTTTTTGTGTTTGTTTATTTATTTATTTAGCCTTCACTGAGAATTATATTATGATGGCCATATGAGGTGGGGCGGTGCCCTAGCACCATCTCTTGACCAGCCGCCACTAACCTTGGCTATAACTGTACCTTCTCTTGCTAGTGCACAATCCCTGTCGCCCTTTTAAACTCATTTTTGGTCTTCTTTCTATTGCCAGTTGGACCACATGGAGCCATCCGGCAACAACAATAAAAAACTACAACTGGGCAAAGACTGTCAGCTCCTTCCACCTTGTATCTCTCCAATACACAACCACAAAAACAACTCTGTGGAGTAAGTAGAGTACTGTGTTGTAATTTCCAGTGATACACTGATGAGTCAGTATATTCCATATGTACAGTATGTTGAACAATGAAGAGGCATGCATTTGGGTAGATTGAGAGAAGGCTTTGCAAAACTTGCAGCTGTCACAACCTCCATTGTCCTTGGTCAATTTTGCCCCATAGCACCATTCAAACTCATGCCAACTCATCGCTAAAGACGATGAAGGCTTAAAGAGGATACAAATTTAAAATGTCCTCAAAACAATCAATTACAGAGAGATTTCAATTCATGTTAAATGAAGCAATCGAAACTTCAGTGCCCTCTTTGTGAATTTCTGAAAACAGATGCAGCCGACAGTCTCATCAAATAAAAGTCAATGTGGCGTCTACTGAGATTTACTATGCATCTTGTCACAAACACAGATTATATGGCAAGGGAGAAGGGAGGGAAAGTTGGGGTGACCTGGAGTTGAACCTTCAACATTGGGCACCAGACGTCTCAGTGTGTAGATCGTCTGTATTTCACCCAAGAGGCTTTTTATAGTAGCAGTAAACTGGCTGATGTGATTACCCGACTCAGAGCCTTTCACCATTTTCTAATCTGAGACTTGACAGATTATCACCGCTCAGTCGGTGAAATCATAACGCTATAAATTAATGACTGAAAACGAGAGTTTCCCAAAAGCGGCTTTGCAATTTCAAGTAACGTTCCATAAACTGCAGAAGAATATTTGGCAGATATCATGTGGTCATTTTGTGCTTTAACATTGGTAGTTGTCACCCTAAAATATGCAGAAGAGCCATGGAAAACACACACATACCAGCATTCATTTAGAAACAACACACAAACATGCATATTAGCATATTCATGCACATTGCTAGCATCCATTATTCGGTACACACACAAACACACACAGCCATAACACACAGGCAAACACACTCAGCCACTAATTAGTTTTGTCTCCCCGGTTTTGTATATTATCACTAATGTCTAGGCCTGCGGTGCTGTTGTGCAAGCTCAGCAACTTTTGCATTGCATCATCCCCCCGCCACCACCACCACCACCCTAGAGCTTGAGGGAAGAGGAAAAACATCCAAAATATTATCTATGATGTTGCAAACAATATGAGTCACAGGAGCTTCAAAATGGCAACTGTGGGATTAATCATCCGTGTTCCATCAAGAAAGAACAAGAAAGGACCACTTTTAACTTTCAATTACACATGAAGTCTGTCGACATTTGACGTAATAAGGTCGATGGCACAGCACAGGATAGAAATTATTTAAGAAGTTGGTGTTGCTGTCCATGTTTTGAATAGCTTTGGAGGACAAAAGGTCAAAATTGCCATTAGTGAAATTAATCACACGTTTATGCAAATGATTAATTTATTCAAACATCACAAACATTGGTAAATGCTCCCACCTGGCAACAAGGCTAGGCAGAGTGTCACAAATGGATTGGGATATCCAACCACGTTAAATGTCATCATATGGAGCTTGGAACTCCTCGTTTCCGACATGTAGGCTTGCATTTATTCTTGTCAATTGAATGTTTCCAATACATGTAATGCATATATTGCATGTACTGAATCAGTTCAACATCACTGGGAAATCTGCGATAAGTTGATTTTAGGTGAAGTTGTGCACATGGGAACACAACAATAATCGTGGTGGTGCTTGTGTCGATTTGACAAAAGAGAAATGATTGAATGACTCATACGCATTCACGGCTGCTTACCTGAGGCGGTGCCGTCCTGTTGCGCAAAAAAAACAGAACCATTATGTTCAGAAAGCATATTTTGATGTAAAAAGCTCAAACGTTAGGGCGGGCTTGACTGGTACTATTGCAGTTTTAAGTGTGTGTATATGTGTGTGCGTTATTTAGATCTCTAAACAGGAAACAGTCCCGGCGTCAAGATGAGAAGCTCCTTCCTCCACTACTATCCCCCCTTTCTGAAGAACCCCCTCATAAACGTACTTGTGAGAACAGTTCATCTCTCAGCCAGGATGGCGGCGCCACTTGCCCCGTGTCCTCCTCCACACACCGGCACAGGAGAGGAGATAGTAGAGGATTATCACATGCCAGAAATGTTGCTACTAATGTAAGTCCTAAAATGTGATTGCCAACATCCTATTAGTTATTTATGACACGTAATTGAACAGATCGTGAACAATGAATGATAAAAATGTGGAAGACAACATGTCATGAATGGGGCAGGGCAACCAAGTGTAAGAGCAGGACTACGAGGCAAGCTGACGAGTCAGTCACGTTGTGAGTTGTCGAAGCAGACAGGGGTATAGTAAGCTCAGAAGGTCAGGCCATAGTCCAGAGCAGATCAGAAAAAACGTTTTTTGCGCTACACACCGGGTCAGGTTATCGGGAACCAGGTGGCATCGCAAAAACAGGTGGCAGGGATACATGTATGGAGGCAGACGGACCGGCCCGTAATGGCGGGACTGTCGGGTTTAAATACAAGTCCTAATCAGCAGGTAACGAGGGCACAGGTGGTGGCCATCAGCGCTGATTAGCGTACGCAGTTCCGTATTGGCGGTGCGTGCTACCGAGGACTAGCGCGAGGGTGCAACAGCCGGCCTGTAAGGCAAGAGCGGAGTGGAGACATGACACATCTTCAAGTGTTGAAGAGCTATAAATTATAGTTTTAAATAGTTTTATATAATGTACGTATATTTCATGTATTTTAACTCAGAGCGGGAATTTCACAATACCTCATAATCCGTCATTATTTGTGATATTTCACAAAAAGCGCAGAGTAATGATTATAAAAAGAGGGCGATGCAGCAGTGTTGACAGTTTTCTTGGTCTGGCCACCTCCTCAATACAACACGGCACTTTCTTGAGTCGTTCTTGCAATTTTCCAGGGTCAATGCTGACGGAGAGTAAATAAATAAATATATCTGACATCTCAATGTCAAATGAAGAAGTGGGTGGGGCTGACATGGTTGCTTTTGGCCTGGCTTTTTCTTCAATTTTGTTTTGGTTTGTTTTTTTATGTGTTTTTAAGGGTCACATTGAGTAGAAACAAAAAAGAAAAGACAGATTTCTATCCATCGGCAAGCCATCTGGCATATCACTAAATAGCACTTGGTAGGTGCAAGGTCAATGACTTGACGTCAGATCACTATCCAACATGGCACCAGGTTTAAAACGAACCAGGGCTATTACTTTGGCAAATACAAGACTGGACAAAAATGTGCGCCCTCCAAAGGTGCACTTCAAGCTTGAGGTCGTGAAATATATTGGAAGCAGAGTTTTGCATGCAAAAGTATAGAATATCAATATTATTATGTGTATATAAGCAGCATCATGTTGACAAATGAATTCACTGACAACAGCTTCAAATAAGTTACAGTATGTTCACTCTTATGTTTTTTGATTGTGTAATATTCTCATAATATATACATAAAATCTGGGCTTCTACTTGTACAGCTAACAGATCATCATAACAAGAAGCCCTGTGGAGACAGTTTCCATGCCAACGGACAGTCCAACTCTGATGCGTGGCCTGAACCACTGACAGAACCTGCAGAACCTCCCAGACCAAGACTGTCCTTTACTGACATGTATGTACAAGCATAGTGACTGTTCCAGTAGACAACCCTAACACACTAATTACATTAACATAATTACATTTAGGGTTTTGGGTTTTTTTTTTTATCTTGGACTCTTCTGTTTCCCTTTGTTACCATTGAAATTTCTATAGTAGGTGACTCACACTATTAAATTGCAATGGTTTGTCAGTTCGAAACTAAAATAAATAAATCAAGTCATGTAGAGCAGAGCAGATACTCCACAGAAAGCTTAACCAATGTAAAAAAAAAAAAAAGTTTTCCCTGGAGTCTGCTCTGTCTTAAACATTAGCTTCCCGTATTCATTTAGAAAATGCCATGTGACCCTGCCTGAGTTATGTTTGGTCCCACTATGTAGGCATTTTTTTGTTGTTGTTTCTTTTTTTACTTCAACATGAAAGACATTTTATTTATAGGGTGAATGACTTTGTCTTCCCGCACATACTATTTATTGCTCTTTATATGTCCTGTGTGTTCTATCCAGTGTCCATAGTGCAGACTACTATATGCAGGAAGCCAAAAGGCTCAAGCACAAGGCTGATGCTTTGGTAAGTTTATCTGCAATCACTACTGGATAAAAATCTTACAGACATAGACACACACACACACACACACACACACAAACAAACACACACACACACACACACACACACACAAACAATAACACTGACACAAACTGCTGCATTCTGGAAGATCGCACCGCAAACGGAAATTATTTAAGCGCACACAAAATGTGCTGACTACCGGTAATAATGAGAAGTACTAGCTTGGTTTTGTGCATTGTTGCTTCAAGGACTGTAATGTAAAATTTAATTGCTCCATTATATAGCCATGTGATCATTGCACTCAAGGACTGATGATGCCTGCTACATTATCCAAATAATTACCTAACTGCTATGAACAATGATGTGAAATGTAGTGACCTGTTATTTACCTTAAATTTATGCACGGTTTCCTCCGCTTTATCTGCAGATTTGTTGAGGTGTCTTATTGTAATTTTCTTCTGCATGCTTTCTCTGTGTGTAGATGGACAAATTTGGTAAAGCAGTCAACTACGCAGACGGCGCCCTCTCTTTCATTGAGTGTGGAAATGCTATGGAACGTGATCCTCTTGAGGCCAAATCTCCATACACAATGTATTCGGAAACCGTCGAGTTAATCAGGTATGAATTTCCCATTAACAAATCAGATCCTTCAAAAGGTCTTTACGTCGTGAAACTAAGTCAAGTTGATTCAAAAAAACACAATTGTGTCTTTTTAGCAATGTGTTGTTTTTTGAACCTTTAATAACTGCCAGCGTATGAAGTGATGGAGACAGCAGATAAGTCGAACACGGAGACTCTTAACTGAAGGACTCGAGTTCAAGCTCATCCATCCTACAGAAGTGTCCTTGGGCAAGACACTTCAGGGCTGCGACTGTGCACCTTTGGTCTCCGAGTGGAGGGAAGCAAAGGAAGGACGCACATTTTCCTCAAGATCAATAAAGCATAAATAGCATAAAGTCGTTTCCCTTGATTCACCTGTCACTGCTGAGTTTCATAAGACTGATTAACCATTTCAGAAAATGATGGTCCAGAGCTGATTAGGTCACTGAGGGCAAAAGGCAAAATATGACCCTTGTAGCTCTGTCTTGGGGAGAAAAATACCAATAGCCAAATGTGGCATGTGAAATATATCCTTCTACAGCGTAAAAATCGTCTGTGTCCGAATTTGTATCAAACCTGGAGAAATGGTGTGGTACTGCACATTTACTAATGAGCAGCACGGTATGGTAGTGTTTTATCATTTGAGAGGTCAGGTTTTTAAATCACGGTTCACGGCAATGCTTATTCTGCTCATGCTTTTCCTTTGACTTTCAAAAAAAAACATGCATGTTTGATTAATTTAAAACTCTTAACTGTTCAACCGTGTGCCTGTGTGTGAGTCCTGCCAGTGTGTACCCTCTCCCTAAATTCTGGCAGAGGCTCCCTCGCGACCCAAATGAGGAAAGGTGCGATAAAAAAAATTGATCAATAGATATTTACTTCTCTCTCTCTCTGTTTATCCCCTTACACTCTTTCTTTAGGTATGCCATGAGGTTGAAGAACTTCACCAGCCACTCAGCCACCATAGCTGAGAAGAAACTTGCCGTGTTATGGTATGATTACATTTTTTTTTTTTTTAATGATGGAACATTCCAACCTTGATGTTAGTTCAATAAAACAATCGTATGTTGTTGTTTTAGCAAACAAGTAGTTAGTGGTTTACTCAACTGTCTTTGGTGCAGATAGTTTTGGTTTTGGCAGCTCGGATAGACTCCAGGACCAATACTTAGGGGCCACAGTGCGAGGCCTGTGGTGGTGGTGGTGGTTGATCCCAGGGAACAAGTTAATCAGTCTACAATGTTATGCAGAGGTGTACTTACAATTTCAATTGTATAAACAAACTAGTTGTAGTCACTGATGGGAGTTGGAGGGGTATGGAAGAGTTTCTTCCTCTTGAAGGGGCATAACAGAAAAGAATTGAGATGCCCATGCAAAGCAAAAATCAGTGAATAATCTGAAGCCTTTTTTAAACGCATGGAGGGGAAGAAATACTCCATACACTCAAATAATTATTTTCCATGACTGCAGTTTCCTCTTTCTTCTCACTGAATTCTCCTGAGTCTGTTTTTCAAGGGCCCACAATGGAAGCTTGCCAGATGGATATTTGAAATTACAAATGTGCATTTTGCAAAATCCATTAGCCTTACAAGGTTATGTCCTTGTATGTTTGGTTTTTCACCTCTGGTTTTCTTTCATGCTCTTTCTGTTGGGAGAAAAAAACATGAAGGATGATCAGAAAAACACATTTTGAGTTTTTGCCTTTGGTGTACTTAATAGGTGCTCATCAGACTATGTGAGGACAAATATATGACTGTGTTTCTTTTTTTTTTTTAATGACATGAAGATAATGCAGAATTGAAGATGAGGCTTTTATGGTGTATTTGTAGGGAGGATTCATCTGTCTTCTAATGGTTTTGTTTCCATAGTAACCGCTGTCTGTCGCTGCTGTATCTGCGGATGTTCCATTTGAAGAAAGACCATGCTGTCAAGTACTCCCGTTCGCTGATGGAGTATTTTAAGGTAAAACGCACGCACGCACGCACCACACACACACACACACACACACAGACACACACACACACACACACACACACACACACACACACACACACACACACACACTAAAATGGTGACTTTACTTTCTCACTCGATGGGTGTAAAACATGCAAAGCCAATTACAACACATTTCATATTCGTTTTCATGGTGCTGTGCATTAATTTTGCATGGCATTATTAAAATCCATGCTTTCTCTTTGATATTAACGCATTAATTAGCTCCATCAATCATCAGAGAGGATTGTTGAGTTTAATGTACTTGTGTTGATTAATTATGTGTAGTTTAATTAATTACTGAGGATGTCATTATCACAGTGCCGCATTTGCAGTGATGGGATTGGATTTCTGAGAGGAAACGCAATGGGAATTTGTGGGAGCCGTGTGTGTGTGTGCGTGTGTGTGCATGCGTGCGTGTGTGTGTGTGTGTGCGTGTGCATGCATGTGGTACTCAGACTATGTCGATACACATTATGTTTTTTTAGAGACGGACCAACCAATCAAACTACAGAGTAACCCAGGGGTGTCAAATTCATTTTTGTCACGGGCCGCATTGTAGTCATAGTTTCCTTTGGAGGGCCATTATGATTGTCAGCCCATATAAATATAAGAACGCCTCATTATATATTGTATAGAGCTGATTTTGAAATGAGAGACTAGTAAGAACTGTTCAGATTTGTAAATAGATGAATGGAAAAAAAATTGCCAGAAATATCTCTATTTTTTTTTTTTTTAAAGTGAAGACAATTTGCAATTTTAGTATTAACACAAAGTCGATGCACAATTTGTCTTTGTGGGCCAAATACAATTACACTGCGTGCCAAAGTTTGACACCTCTGGTGTAAGAGATGAAAACAGTCTTACTACTGATGTATTATATATTTTAAATGGACACTGGGTGTGTCGAATTAAACTGTTGAACTCGTTGGAAACTTGGATGAGATTAAATGAAACAGTCATAGTTCAGGTCCTTAGAAAAATGAAGTTACTTTGTAACCTTTGGAAGTTTTGGATCTAATCAAATGGACATGAGTTGTGGGGTCCCTCAAGGGTCAGTTCTTGGAACTCTTTTGTTAAGTCTGTACTTGTGATCAAATGCTTCAGTGCATTAACAAGTACATGAACCAACATTTTCTTCAGCTATAGCAAAAACAAATAGTGGTAATTATTTGTTTTCAGCATTAAAGAAAAGAGGATTGCTGTTAGAAAAGACCTTCAGACTTCATCTGAAATCTTGGGATGCTAATAGACATCTCAAGTCAATCAGCAAAACTACCTTTTAAGATGAAAAACTTATCTGGATTAATGGGTTGCATGCTCCAAATCTTTTGCCTGGACTGAAGAGCATCAAACAGCTGCAGCTTCTTCAGAACGCTGCAGCTTGGGTTCTGACCAGAACAAAGAAATCAGAGCATCTCCAATCCAAAAGTTGTTTTTTTTACACTGGCTCTCAATCAACTGTTGAATATATTTTTAAAATTCCGCTACTGGTCGATAGATCACTGAATAGTTTGGGTCTTGACTGCATGAAATAAATGCTGATTGAATATCAAGCCAGTATAGCTCTAAGATTTGCAGACTTGGGTCAATTAATAGAGCAGAACATTTAATCCGAGTGTAAATTATTTTACATCCAGACTAAAAACATTTTCCCATACCGTTGATTATCGAGAAAATTGGTTACAAATAAAACAGGTGTGTTAAATATGGAAAGATCGCTCTCACACACACCCTCATACTGCTCACTCGAAGCACAATATGGCACCTCGTGGCAAAGAACTTTGAGCATCTGAAAAAGAATTGAAAAGATAACGTTACTATGCTACTACGCAAAATCTTAAAACTAAACTTCCATTTAGTTTTTCCTCATGGCAAAGAACTCCGATAATGTTACTGTGCTACTACTCAAGGTCTTAAAAGTATACTTCCATTTAGTTTTTCCTGTGTCTCTCCTGATATACCAGAACTCAACCAAGAGCTCCCATCAAGCACCCTCTCCCTGGAGGACAAATGGAAAGTGAGTACCTGCCTGCTCTCACATACAATAGATAATTTTAAATTCAGAATTCACTAGAGCTCCGTTGCAAAATACCCTGGCGTCTTTAGCAATCTTGTAGACAAACAAAGGCCTCAGGAAGTAAAGGAAAGGATTGATTTGCTGTAGATGTGAGCAGGAGAAGACTAGAGGGGCTGTTGAGTGCTGGCTGAGGTGAGATGGAGTGGGTGGTGATAGATCGAGGGGAGGCATGGCGGCGCTATGGATGTGAAACTAATGAGTTTGAACAGCTCTGACGCTGCATAACAGCAGGACTGGCCTTCAGCACGTGTGCAGGGATGTGCGCTTAGCTCAGAAGTCTGTGGATTAGCGAGGGCCATAATCGTCGTCACTGTCAGAACCACGCAACCGCTGTGGGAGATTTTTTTTCATTTGTTAATGTTACTTTGCTCTACAAGCAACACACCATCTTGCTTTTTTATGTTTATTAGTGTAGTGCTTATTACTAGAGATGGGAAAGACGTTCCAGTAGATTAGATCATTTTTAAAAAAAAGGACTAAAGACCCACCTTTTTTACTCTGGCCTATAGCTAAATATTTGCTATTGTTTTATTGCTTTTATGTATTTTTATTAGTCGCTGATTGTTTTAAAGTCTTACTTTGAGATTTGGTGCCAAATGTAAACTGCGTTATAAATTGAATTATTATTATCATGATCATTATCAGCCTTGGAATTTCATGGCTCATACCAGCCCACTTTAGTTCACAACATTTTGTGAACTAACAAAAGTGGCCTGACTGACCGCAGTGCAGTAAGTGGACATAAGAGTCATTGGAAAAAAAAAAATTGATGCAGCCCTTTCAGATTTATATTTCAATACCTCTCGTTTAAATTGTCCATATCTGCAAACGTAACGGTGATTTTTTTGTGTGTCTAGAGCCAGGAGTGTGTGCTATGGGTACCACTAGTGGTGCAAGGACTCTCTCGAGCAGTCTCAAAAGAATAACTGAAATTAATGTTCAAACTGGGAAATTTTTTCTCAATGCAATACAAATAGGCGGGATACACCCTGTGTTGGTCATCCACAGGGAACATTCAAATAGTTAGTTTGAGTTTAGTTTAGTTTAGTTAGACTCACGTTTGATGCCCTGTGGACAATTTAGGCACTTCAATTAACCTGACAGGTTGGGAACAATTGCATGAAAATTGAACACAGAAAAAGTTGAAGATTCTACACCTTAGAACCGTGAGGGCAGACGTGCAATTTGTCCACTATGACACTCTCGTTTTTTCCCAAATGTGACTGGTGGGTTTGAGCCCCAGGTTCTGTGCAAGTTCTTCCACACCTAAGCATTCCAAGATAACTTTATTCGCTTTGCTTTCAGGCTAGGCTAGAAAATCGCCTTCGCCATTAAACAGTCAGCATGTAGCATTTGGTTGACAGACGGAATTAAGCACGTTAAGATTCTCGTTTCAGTTCATTACGTTTAAGTCTCACTGGTTTACGCGGGCCTAACATTCTCTGTGTATTCTAGGATCAATGGAACTCCGTCTCCACTCTCTCTCAGCCTCTCCCCAGCCAGCGGCGGCATTGGGGGAGGAATATCGGGAGGTGCAACAAATTCGTCAGGCAGCATAGCTATTCCGCAACGCATCCACCACATGGCGGCCAGTCATGTAAATATCACCAACAACATCCTACGCAGCTATGAGCACTGGGAGACTGCAGACAGATTGGCCACTGGTAGTCAAGGTAGGGAAATGAAATCATATCATCATAATTGTAAGGTCTGTTTTGTTTGAATGCAATTACTTAATTTTGTATCATGTTGGTGGCCACTGGGTTATTCTAAAATATTGGGACATTGTGATTTCCCAGGACTGTTATAGAATTGATTGTTTGAAAAAGAAAACACTTGCAGAAATTTATTGAAATAAAGTGTTCATGTTTTTCACCTTGGTAATTATTGTTCTGGCTAGTGCGTTGAGAGTATTTGCCAGTCACATTTTATTTTTCACGTTGGTAACTCCACGTTTCCGTATTTTATGGAATTGTGTGTGTCTGAAAATGAATAAGAAAGGAGCGTGCTCTGCCTCACACAACTCAAAAGTTGCATCAGAGCGTCTGAATAACTTTAAGAACGCACCCAAAGCTTTTGACAACAGTTTAAACAATTTGGTTTGCAAATCAGTTCGCATGTGTCTCGCCGATTCACAATTCACACATTTCAATGTTCAAGTGTTCCATATTTGTGTTAATTGAAAGATAATTGCTCTTTATTCCAATATCATCAATGGCATAAAAGACAAACCTTATTATCGTTTGGCGTGACAATTTCTGGGAAAATATGTGATTGTAACAAAATGTTATTGTGACAGGCTTAACTGGTCTCTGCTCCGCTGTCTTGGTGAAACTGTAGCTCACGAATGTAAACCCTCCATGCTCCCGCCGAGCTGTTAGAAGAGGATGCACCATTCCATTTTTTATGCTGGTCTCCACTTCTTCCTTCTTACCATGAGCCAGGCCAGGGCTTTCTTTTGCGATAATGAAACATACTTATTTATGTTGTTCAGGCGTGGCCGTATCCAATCCAGGGGGAAAATCCTCTGTTTTTATTTTCTGGTGCTTGTATGTCAGCACATCTAAACCGGGGGCACCATTGTTATTCCATGCCGTCGTTCCATGCTGCCATTCCATGCTGCCGTTCCCTGCAATGTGAAAAGGACTTTACAATGGACAGATGATTTAAGTCTGAATGAAGCTCCAAAAATCAATTCAACAGAGTTCATCGGTACCAAGATGCAGCGAGATGTGCAACTTTTGTCGAAACAAAACATCTTAAATCACTTCAACGTAGTTCATTAGCACCAACAAGATGGCCTGCAAAAAAAAAACAGCAAACTAATAACAAGTCATGGGTTCCAAATCTTAAAATAGATGCATATGCAAACACCAAACTGTGATTAAACGGGTGTGGACTGTATCGCCAATATACATTTGAGTTACCTTTTTTGATGTATTGTTTCCCATTAGATGTTGCAGGTGCATAATCCCTTCACTTTAGGTTTCACAGTCTCAGTGCTCTTGTGTTGTTTGCTAATCTTCTCAGCTGTAGCAGTGAAGAATCTCAAGTGTATTTGAATGTTTCAACTGGAGTGTCTCCTTGTCTCCCTGCAGAGTTCTTCGAGGAGCTTGACTCTGTGATAGAGCCTTTGAGTCAGCAGAGCGGCATGACCGAGCTGGTCCGTTACATCAGACAGGGACTGCACTGGCTTCGCATCGAGGCTCACCTGCTGTAAGCGCTGGACCGGAGCCAGCTATAAAAAAAAAAAAAAGGAAAATCATAAAATGGGCCTGGGAGCTAGAACTGGGATCAGTGAGATGACACACACAATGACACTTTTGTCCCTGGTGGGGTCCTTCATATGACACAACATGCAATCATAATATAATTGCATTGACTTGCTGGATTAATTGAGCAAAAATCCATCCGCACTTAGGAATTAACAGTAACTACATCCTTTGAATGTGACTCACTGAGTGCATATTAGCATAATGAAAATGATGCGCCTCTTTGGAGAGACAACAATTATACTCGGTTTAAATTCCTCCCTGAATAGGAATATAAGTTAGATGTATTTTTTTTAACAAGATGGGGTTGTTTTTAAAAGGGAAATGTGATTGTAATTAAAGAGGATGACTCTTGGAAGGAAACTCTATAGAGGCTCCAAGAAACATGCTGTCTGATATTGATCCAGCTGCTAAAGTACTTGTCTGGTACACCAATTAGACAAGGAGCATGCAGGTAATGGCAGGCTCTCTTATAAACATTACAAATAATTTATTAACAGGAGAACACAAGACTAACATCTGTCACCTTAACGTGCCAGTCTTGTTAAGATCTAAATTCTCCTGTGGCTATTTATTGTTCATTGTGTAATTGTGTCCTTTATTTTTTATTTTTGTTATATTCAAAATTAAAGAAATCTGATTAGTTTTTCAGCAATTTAAGTGACCATTGCCGCTGTTCTATACAGTTAATCTGCAGCTTTATTTGGGCACTTTAATGATTTACTTACAATTGTACTAAAAATACACTATTTGGAGTTTACAGTGGTTTTTTTTGTTCTTTTTTTGCCACTGTCTGAGTAAATCGCATATTTGCATACTTATATTTATGTCGATTGCCTTTGCACTAAATCCTGACCATAATCATTTGGTGGCAATGCCTCATTTTTATCTAATTTCTTTTATTAATTTACATCATTATTGTTTCTAAATGCTAAGCATTTTTTTTGTTGTAGTGCTGTAAAACTCAATACATGAACCAAAACGTCAATCTAACCAGTGGAGATAATCAGTATTTGCTTGGGACCTTTCTGTCATTGTTCTTAGTCAGGGGTTTTCAACTGGCTTTGTCCAAAGGACCACCATTATGATCAAGAAGCAACTCGGGGACCACTGCTTTGGTGGAATATTATTTTATGTTTCACCCAAGGAGTATAGACCTATACAGATTATTTATTTGCATCTGTATGTCTATTTTGGCAATCTCAGCTACCTTTGACATAATTTGGATGGGTAAATGAATAAAAAAATTACAAGCTGGAAAGTAAATCAAGTCTAAATAATCAATCAAGTTTATTTTTAAAAATAATTTTCCATTTCCAATTTCGCGGACCACTTGCAATACCGCCACAAACCACTCAAGGGCCGCGGACCACCGGTTGACAATCCCTGTTCTAAGTGAAATATTTCACCAAAGAATAATCAGTCTACCGATCCCAGCACATAAACAATGGCACATTTTGGTATCCCGTGAGTTTTTTCTAGATGTTGGCTCAGTTCTGGCTCCCACGGTAACCCAGCAACCTAGCTAACTGTCCAAGGTTGGCTATAAAATATAAGACCTTTTCAATCCCACCAAAAGACTGTGCAACAATGGCAACCTTGCACAATATTGAATCCGATCAACTCGCCACAAGACATTTTGGTCGTTTGTTGTGTGTTGTTGTGCGTATACGTGTACAGCTGATTGTGTCGAGTCTTTGAAAAATGACTGGACAACAGTGACAACAGTGTTTGTGCTTCACAATATAGGGACAGTGACTCCTGCAAACAGTAATGTTGTTGTGTTATTGTTGTGGTTGTTTATGTCAGTTCCAAGTGACCAGAAGATTGAATGATTTGAAACAAGATATTGAACATCTATACTCTATCATGCGTGTGTGTGGTTTTGGGTGTGTGAGTGAGTGAAAGAGTTGTGACTTTGTTTACGGTCGCATTCGCACGGCAACAAGTCCTCCATATGAGAACTTAAAGAAAAAAAAAAAAACATGGACACTTTCCTCCTGTGCTGATTCTTTTTTTTTTTAATGTATTTTCATCATATTTATTTTCAGTCGTCGTGGTCTCTAAATCCAGCTCATCAAGAATGAGTGCTTTGGTTTTCAATCATGTAACCACTGCTGAATGTGTATGGAAGACAATGCAGATGTGGAAAGAACATTTGACAAAAAAAAGGAAAAAAAAACTTAAGTGCCTCTATTCGTGTCCAGTGGGAATTGCTCTATTTATTTAAGAACAAATAAAGAATCTAAATGATTTTCCATACCATATTGGTACAAATATGAGATTGTTTTTTGTAAAATCAAATGTTTCCATAAGCTTTTTACTAGCATTTACTGTATGATGACAGTGGGGGTTGGTTCGGCTTTAAGGAAAATATGTGATTCCAAGTGTCAAGTTTCCATTGTTCTTTTTCTTGATGTTTTGAGGGTTCGTCTCAAATGCCTGATATGAAAAACGTTGCATGCAATAAATGGTAGCGTCAGACCAACAAAGACTTGTGTCCTGTGTCTCAAAGTGATGGGAAGTCCTGTTTGAACAAGTGTGCTATAAATACAGCAGCACTATTTATTAAATATGTAACTACAGAACCGTACCTTGTTTCTTATTTTCTTTGCTGTTTTGTAGTGGTTGATTTATTGTTATAATCCAGGAAAACTACTATTTTCTTTTTTTGTTTGATCACAGTTGATATACTTAAAAACTACAACTCACCCTTTACATTGTAATTCGATATTTGTGCTGACAGTGATCAAGGAATCAAATGGTTACAACTTTTCGGTTACAACCTTTCTGA
The DNA here is from genome assembly GCF_054491065.1 of Syngnathus leptorhynchus. NCBI lineage: Eukaryota > Metazoa > Chordata > Actinopteri > Syngnathiformes > Syngnathidae > Syngnathus > Syngnathus leptorhynchus. The sequence continues at coordinate 18,971,702 of NC_141196.1, read as the reverse complement.
AATGAAGATGTCGGAGTCCCACTCATGAAAAATCCAATTTGATCAATATTGTTACATAGCACCAGTGCTTCATCTACAGCATACCTTGTCCAAAGCCACACATTCACTTATTTGAAAACTATCCACTAAAGGAGAGCTTACGCCTTTTGGCAACCCGCGTCAAGAAGGGTTTTTCTTTTTAATTTAGATGACTTACTTTCACCAAGATTCCTTGATACCATGGCCAAAGGTAGAACATTTGGAATATTTGCCAGTAAGTTCTTGCCTTCTTTAAAAATGGCATCTAAACTGCCCACATCCAGAAACTAGTCAAAATGGCGCCTTGTATACCAATAGTTCTATCTTTAGAGTGTCTTGTCTAACCATCCAGTGTAATAAAACAACCAAATGTTTTTTTTGTTGGCTTTTTCTAAAAAATCTGCCTATGAGTGGGCTCCTACACTTTTAACAATGGGGCTGATGTACATAATATTAACCCCCAACTCCACTTTCTCCACCTCTGACTTGATCGGTTTGAAAGACAGCGGAAACACCCGCATATCACATGGATGTGATGCCCCTAATCTCATGTCAAAGCCAAAAGGTAAGCAGAGCTGCATTATGATTGCAAGTAGAAGTCGCTTTCTTGTCAAATTTCATTCCATTAATGTGAATCGTTTGAAAATTAATCCTGTTGCAATTGCAATCTTGTATTTTATCTAGGAAATTTGCCTGCTTGTAACTGTAAGAAATGGAAGAATTTCATCGGTCACACACACACACATGTTGCATTTATTTTCCAGTCATTACTTACACACTGTAAAGTAGTACATGATGTTTAAAAGAAATGTGCGAGTTATACACAGTCAAGTTTGAGACGTGGAGAAAATGTGACTTTGACAGTTATAAAACTTATTAGGCCCTCCTTTTTTGGCACACTAAAGTGGGATGCCCAAAGCAATGTGGTGCCTTGGATTGATGCACGGTGATACACTGGTTAGCTCGCCGCTCCAGCACGACAGATGGATGGATGATTCAGAGCATTTTAGTAGTTGATAAACTAGTAGTAGTTTAGAAACACTGATCGCTCATAATACTTTTTTTTCCAGTTTCTTCCCAGCACTTTTATAGATGTTATATTGATCCATCCATTGTGTGAACCGCTTGTCCTTAGGAGGGCCTATCCCAGCTGACTATGGGCAGTAGAGGGACATCCTGAACTGGTTGCCAGTTGCAGGGCACAGATGAACAACCATTTGCACGCTTACTTTGGAGTGCTTAATCAGTCTACCATGTTTTTGGCATATGGGAGCAACCCGGAGTTCCCGGAAGAAACCAACGTAGCCACGGGAGGAACATGCAAACGCCACACAGGAAGGCTGGAGTCATAATCAAACGGGCTACGTCTAACACTGTGAGACTGACATGCTAACTAACCAGTGTGCCTCTGTATATATGTATGTATACACCATAGTAATTTTTGGTATTATCAAAATACTACTATTATTGTCTATAGATGGCAGCCCCCCCCAAAAAACTAAATATTTATGTATGGATGGTCGAAAGTTCAAAAAATCTTCATAAATGATTTAGTTATCACATTTACGAAGCAGTGCCAGTTTTGGCACGAAATCACATAAGCCATGCTTTCAGAAAATCAGCCATTGTCAAAAAATGGGCATGCAAAAATAATTCTATTATGATTAATTCATTTATTTAAGGCTCTGATTATGTCATATGAAACCTTGCCATTTTTTTTTTCAAATGCGAATACAGAATAGGTTGTTATTCTTTATTGTGCATTTTTGGACCTTTGCTGGCCATTTGGAAGAAAAAGAAAAATATACATATACATGTATGGATAGGACTGATGACACTCAACATTTTGAGTTGTTGAAAGTAAAAAAAAAAAACTATTCATAAATGACCTTTCAAATGCAGTGACATTTTCTGGCCCAAATTAAATTAAATTAACACCCATGGGCCTAATGGTCTAGTGTCAGTAGGCTGATTTTAAGTTAAGTGAGCACGCCTTTTCACTTGAAAAGTGAAGGCAGCAACTACCAAGATTCAGATGCACACTTCAATTTAAAACAAAAAAAAAATAATATGTGTAGTGGCAAAAAATAGTATGGAAGGAAAGTTCATGTAAAACACAAATTGAAACCTTGAACTCTCACAACGCACTAGCACAAAAAAAATCTACAGCCACCAGTGTATTCAGTGTTATTAGAAAAAAAACATTAATGTACTCATAATGAGAGCATAATTTCTAATGAATAGAAGCTCACAGGTGCACTCAGCAAGGTCTGTTTGCTATAGAGACGCCTTCCATTAAAACACGGATGTTTTAATCCTACAACCGTGTTTTTTCCTCTTTATCTTTTTTATTTAATTTTTTTACAATTATTCAATTAATAGCCTCCTTTCCAGTGAATGTTCAATTCATTGGATTTATCACATGTTATCAATAGAATGTATTTCAGAATAAAAATAAGAAGCCCATATATGGAGAGGGACAAGAAAGCCAAGAAAGAAAACGCAATATAAGAGGGAATCGATATATTCAAAGCCATGAATTTTAAGTTGTGAAGCGTATTCGTAAAGTTTACGTGTATCATTGTGAGCGTTTGCTCATCCCAATGATTTGCAATCTCATATCCAATCAACAAATCAAGCATGTCTCATGAGGACTGTGTTGTTGTTGAATTTTATGCAGTGATCCACTTCTTTCTCTTTGCGATCATTAAACTTTCAGGATTTATGTATCAATGCAAATTTTTAAGATTTGTGCAGACTGCTTTAATGACTTTTGTGTCTTGTCTGTGCCATTAAACGGAGCCTATGTATTTTTGATATATTATATTAATATTAAATATTAATATATTAATATTTTTTTCATATTACTAATTATTTTACTGACTGGTTAAGAGACACAATACAGCCTGGACATAGTATGCAAACAGTATATTTGTAATATTTTCCCTTTGATTCAACATACAGAAAATAAATCTGCTTCTATGGAGTACAACAGAAATCTGGGAAAAAATTATGAGTGTTGAGAGAGGAAAATTCTGAGGATGTGTATATTTTCAAATGAAACAAGGTCTTTAAAGGATTCATTGATTCTCAATAATTAGAGTAATAGGAGAAATGATGATGCAATTAATTGAACCTCAAACACACAGACGGGCTTTTCATCTTAACAGTGGCTTCTTTCTGGGACGACAGCCATAAAAGTTGATGTGAAATAAATCCAGCAATTGTGTGATACTTTCAGTTCATTTATTATTTGTTTATACAGCAACTCTCCTCAGTCTGATGTGAATAGTTCATTAAATATTCCACAATAAAAAGCTCTGACTAATTCCACTAAGGTGAAATTAATAGTCTACGGAGGAAAGCAATTAGAAAGCAAAAGTAGCAGATTTAAAGTATATTAGACATTTTCCAAGACAACAAAAAAAAAATGAAGTTTTCTGGGACTTGCAGTTCTCAATTCTCACATACACATTTGAGACCAAGCTCAGACCCGAGACAGCTGAGCTAAGCTTTTTCACGCCTACACCTCTAATGTAATTGTGTATGTCACCAATGTTAACAGAAAGGCAGGGTGACCTGTCAGGCTATGGGCCCATAGTGGTAATGTGATTAGCGGTGTATGAATCATAATGAGAGTATGACAAAGACAGAAGCAGCGACATGTCACAAGGAGAATAAAAAAAGGAGGCAGTAGGTAAACACTAACGTAATTGTCATTACATCAATGTGATCGTGGTAAGAGATCACTGCTTGGGATAATAAATATCGATTGGATAAAACCGCTGAGGCACATTTATAGGATGACACAAGACAGGCACAACCGCAGTGACCCGTTGCTTTATATTCAGACAAATATATGAAACTGAACTGCTGAAATGAAAAGCCCAAATTTATGAGGCAAGATGCTCCTAAAATGTGAGGATCAATCTGGCTTTGACTGTGACTGTAGTCTTGTACAGCACGGATTCGAGTTTTCTTTGGAGAGGTAACACAAAGATGCAAATTTATATTTGTCAAATTATTGTGAACGCCTGTCGATATGAAAATAAAGCAGAGACATCGCTAAGCATAATTATGACCCCCCCAAATCATGTCGATAACATTTCCAAGCAAACAAGTATCTTTTGCACAGTCGGAAATTAATGTTAGCTCGAGATAATCTGCAAATATCCCACAATATTCAATTTTCTGCTGCTTACATTTTGGGCTCTGATGTTGTGTTCTTGCACTTTGTGTTTTTTTTTTTCTTGTGTTGTAATCATATATCCAGACTGCAAATGATTTAAACCTAATTCTAATGTAATCCTTTTGAGCATTTGGAATGATAGGCAAGACAAACAATAATAGAGTTTAATATTACAAATGTCTCAAATAGGTTCTTGCACTTGTTCAGCAGTTTTGTGTCATCCTGAATGATCTATTTTATGCTTTGCACTAAAAAAGAAAATGACAATATATAGTTATGTTTGTGTCAAACTCCTTGTTGCTGGGTTAAGACGATGGACTTTGAGTGCATACTTTGAAAAATGTAGCATTATGGAAATTTTATTTTGTCCATATTTAAAATAGCATATTCAAGTTAGCAAGTTTGGACTTAGTTTGCCTGACAGTTTCAGTTTGAGCCATCCTGTGTGGCATTTGCTTGATTTAACTATGGAGTTTCCTGCTTCCACCCACATTCCAAAAACAGCCATGATAGGTTAGGTGAAGCACACAATGATGTCTGTGTCCCTTCCTTCACTGCCTTAAGTGTTGACCACTCCAGGGTGTAGCCCACCATCTAAAGTTAGCTGGAATAGCTCACCCGTGACCTGGTGAGTGCAAGGCATGTGGAAAGTGGCTGCTTGGATGTTTTGGCTTTTTAAATAATTCTGTCATATTGTGAATGGCTCAGCAAAATCTCTTAAGTGAGAGCCTATGCGGGATGATTGATCACAAAGTAGGATCTATGGAAGTCACAATCATGTTCATTTTAAGACAATTTGATTGGATGACCTTCAAGTGCTAAATGAACACGTGAGAGCTTGGATTACTAAAACAGCTTCCTCTTGCCATGTACTGTGTGGCAGTAGGATGGATGACATTAAATAGATTTCGGCCACACTGTATAAAACCCACTGACTTTGTAGTCAGTAGACTATTTACCTGAACTTTATCAAAGTTGGCTGAGCCACTCAGTGGCACCCCACCCCAAATTTACACACCTGATGAAAAACATCTAAATGGATCTCATTTCTTCTGTCATGACAACCTTCTCTCATAATAAAATAAGCTTGCTAATGTAAGGGAGCAGCATTCACCAACAGCATTTTCCTTGTGGCTTAGTTGAAAGGGATGATAGACTTGAAAGGTTTGACGCGCCTCGCTTGCTGCTTGTACAGTAAACAATCAGCTTTGTGCTAAGAGTAAGACACAACTCACCATCTCATTTAATGCAAATTTATTTCTTTGCTGGACAATTATCTAGTCATCCATGTGAACTGAGTATTTACATAAATATATTTACAAATGTGTTTCCCTTTTCTGGCTTTTATTGCACGTGTGCCCTTAACAGCCAGCCATCATGCTTTCTTTCTATTAGTCTTCAGTCCTGCTGTGAGGTGGAGGAGCTGCAGCTTCATCCTCGTAAACTGGACAAAAAAAAAATAAAAAATAGTCACATCAACGAAGCACCTAAATTAATAGTGGGAGCAAACTTACAAGAGGCATGTTCTTCATCTTCCTCATCATCATCATGCTGTCCTGCTCATGGTCACCATAGATGTTATTGTCCTCACCAGGGTCATCTGGTATCACGTATATCTCTCCAGCATGGACATCAGACGTATTGATCTTTAGGGATTGACAATTGTGACAAATGTCAACCACAAGACAGACGATCAGTCATTCTCCAGATGAGCTTTGAGGAAAAATTGAGTTCATGGTTTGGTTACATGCGACGAGTGAACTCTTACTTGATAGGTTTTGGGGTCAAAGCCTAGCCACATGGTGAATCGGAAGTTATAGGTGCGCACAGAGTAGCCCATCACCTTTATGTCTTTGAGGTCAGGGAGGTCTGAGTTCTCCTAATAGATGACATATTACACAAGCAGACATCTGTACAGTGGACATTTCAGGACAAGCGTCAGCAATAGCAGAATCTCATCAGTCCAGTTTATGATGCTGCATTGTACGGGAACAGACAGCAGCTTGATCGTTATCAGACAAAACAGGGGGATGCGTGTATATATATATATATATATATATATATATATATATATATATATATATATATATATAGAGCGTGTTCGCAGGGCACACAGAGCAGTCATACCTACAGGCAATTTGGTGAGGTCAAATCGGCCTACCATGTATGTTTTGGGGATATGGGAAGAAACTAGAGTACCTGGAGGAAATCCACACGTCACAAGGCAAACATGCAAACTCCAGATAGAATGGCCGGAGACTGGAACGAACTTGCAATCTTTGCACCATGAGGCTGACACGCTAACAAGTCGACCAACGTGCTGCCCCATATTGATTTAGAATTTTGCAGCCTCTGATGGAGGTGGAATGTCCCCGGAACTGCGGTTTTGTTTATAAAGCTAAGGTTCACGCTTGCCCTCTGACAGTTACAGACCAACTTGTGGGGGAAATAGCAGTAGAGGCAAAAACCGGTTTCCTACTAAGAAATCCTACTTTCTAATAATGTATTGCGGAGTCTTTCACGCAGTAACGACAGCCATCAAAAGGAAATTTCATCACTTGCTGGATGCTGCCAGTTACCTCTGCATTAAGTAAGAAATTGAACCAGCGAATGGATTTGAAATTGGACCAATAATCAGTCCAGAAAATGAAAGATGGTTGGAAGACCACCCTGAGAGCCATTGCATGGTAAGGGGAGATTAAAGTGTACCTCCGGAGAGCCCAAATTGAGGTCTTGATGGTATATTAAACGGTAACCAGGAGGATTATTTTGGCAATCTGGTGCGTTGTAGGAGGGACACATCTAAAACACTTGACAGGTGCCCCAAAGAACCAGAGTTGGTGACCCCTGGTTTAAAGCAACAATGATACTCATGATAGTACCTGTGGTGTATCAGCAGGCCGTGGATACTGGCTGAAAGCCACGGAATCTGGATCGATTTTTTTTTCACGTTCAAAGTCATCTGCCAAGTTCCTTCCATCTGTACACAGCTCCTCCTGAAAAAAGGAGAAATGTCAAGACGAACAATATCTCATTCATATTAGGCATGTTTGCATCTTATTTTTTTGTGGATCATTCTTATGATTAGACTACACCCACATGGGAGGGTAAGAGGTGGGACTGCATCATGGATTGATCAATTGAGCGGTTGACTTAAGGCAGCCAACCATTCACATTTACCTATGGTCAATTTACAAGAGTCCAATGTTCTAAGACTGGACAGTTGAATACCCAAAACTCACAAAAATGTTCAGCCAAACTAAATAGTTTTGAGAAGTCATTAGGGTGAGTCCTTCTTACCCTTCCTACCTCACTGATCTAGTACACAAACCCCGCAGAACCATATACAGAATTTGGTGATTGATGAAGTCCTATTTCATTGCTCCTCCATCCCTTGGCAACGCATCCACAATTGCACAGATCTCAACACCTTTAAATCACTGCTCAAAACCCAAATAAAACACCTTCAAAGGCCATTAACCATTTTAAATATTACTTTTAGTTGTTGTCCATGCTATGTAAAGTACCATTTAGCATTCTAAAAATAATGTTCATTTATTATTATTATTTGGAGTGCTTAACTTAAAGACCCTTGCAGTTGGAGGAATTTCTATGGGAAGCCAGGGACCCTTCATGCTTGTTCTACTGTATGGTAGTGAGAGAATACAAAGACTACATCAATGAAGTGCAGATTGGACATGCAGAACTGCACTGTATTTAAAAAGATCTAGCACAGAAGTGTTGGGACCAAGTTGCGTGAAGGTTTCAGCAACGACAATGTTCACGTTTGTGGGATGCCCCAAGTGTTGCTAAGCAGCTTTGAAGCAGGGTGCGCAAGCCATCCAACTGGTCAGAGGTCTTGAAATCATTTTCAGACATTCTACTTCTGTGGGTGCATTGCTAATTTTCACTACAAGACCAAGAATACAAACTGGTTTGGTTGAGGGTTTTTTTTTTTTTTTTTATAAATGAACCTTCAACATTGGACTGCTGCCTGTCTTACAATGCTACAATTAGGATAGTTTGGCTTACACTCTCATTTTAACAATTGGTGCAATTAATGAGTTTCACAAGAAGCACTGGTACACTACAGCACTTGTGTATTTAACAATATTTAGAATTGAATTCCAGAATAAAAGTGAATACTGTTATGTATGACTTCCATACATACTGGATGTCCTTTTTAATTTTAATGTTAAGTCTTTGTTGATAGAATTATTATTGTAGTTTGTTTAGGTCTATAATGGATGAAATTGGGGAATGATCTTTAGAAAATTATCTAAGTCCATTAATTTAGGAGTGTAGGATCAATATAGCCAACAAAGGGATTTTTTTTTTTTTTTTTAAACTTCATCTCAGCCCAAGTAGTTGTGCAACATTTTAGTCAGAGTTAAAGATACTAACGTGGTTACATAGCTATACTAACATGGCACTTGGTTTTAATTAGTTTTGTAGGCTAAAAAAAAAAAATTGACTGGAATTATTTAAAACATGATAAATACCTGGTGAGAAACTTCAGGACAGGGGTCAGGCATTTTCAGACCAGCCAAGTGGCACACTGTCGGAAAAACTGCCACCAACTCCGCCACATTTTCCACGACTTTGTCATCTTGAAAAGACACGAGTCAATCAGTTTCAACAATTTCAAAATCTAGAGAGATATTTCTAAAAATCGATAGCACTTAAAAAATAAAAAAATATATAAATAAAAAAAATCAGACAGTGCCATAATCTAAAACTAAGCATTGTCTTTGTAATGATTTATTTATTTATTTTTATGTGGCTTGTATATTGGCCCCATTAGACAGTGAAGGGGGTCCATAAAGTGTCAATCTATTTAATTTGAAATTCAAAGTAAAGAGAGTTCTTACTCTTATAGATGAACTCTGGTTGGCTAAAGACATCCAAAAATGGAAAGGTAGGTTCTTTCGGCCCACTTTGAGATTCAGGAGGCTCAAGGTCATAAATGATAAGAGGGACACGCGTTGCCACATCAAAGTTGGAGTATTTTGCCCATTCACCATGCTCACCTAGCGACCAGCCTGAAACAAAATGGCAAAACAAACAAGGTGTCCAAGAAGGATTTTTTCAATTTTACCACGTTATGAATTTGAATAGGATGATGGGCTGTACTTTAGGCATCAAGCTATCTTGAAAACTATTCCCCTAAAATAAAATAGCATCATTACTGTTACAACACTGCCCTCTGGTGGCTCTTATTCAATTGTGGTACCTGAATAATGCAGACAAGCCAACATGCAAAATCATTGCTGAATATACTCACAAAAAAAAAAAAAAAAAAAAAAAAAAAAAAAAAAAATCGAGCAAAACCAATGATCCCAGCATGTTTTAACTGCAACATCCCACACAAACCATTTCCCAAAACACAAGTCATGGCTGACCATGATCGGAGGTGAAAACCACTACTGTGCTCTGAGCCAGCCCCAGGGCATCAAGGGCACTGAGCAGCCGTCCAACCTGGGCATCCATGTAAGACACAGCGGCATAGTAGTGCTGGCGGATACGGAGCTGGAAAACAATGACATCTTGCTTAGGAGAGTCGCAAGATCATGTTCAATTATTATTATTTTTAAGTTGACAGGACAATATACATACTTGGAAGTCTTTAGGAATTGGTCCATACGGAAAGCTAATATTGAGTTTTTGGACGTCGTCTCTCTTCCTAATGTCGGTCCAAGGGTTATAGGCCACAGGGGGGAGGCGTTTCGGAACATCTATGTCAGGGGCCAGAGGCATCTGTTTTATGGGATAGAGTTGCAGATACTCCTGGAATAAAACAGTACAGAATGTTTTGGTTATGGTTACAATTACACTTTAGTCAAATCATCACCAACAAAAGCATGCATCAGTATGAGTCGTAAATGTTGATATTCTTAGTATCGTTTTGCTATCATGGTTGTCATACCTTGCCAGCAGCAGTGTGTTTTTTCATGTTACAGTGGTACCTTACGAATGCAATTTCTTTTAAATTTAATCTACTTCAAACTTATTTTCAACATGCGAACCGACGCACACGCATTGAGTGATAGGTGGAAACCGTTGCCGTGCGGCAAACAGTATCAGCTTGTTTTCAATAAAAACATGAACACATTTTTGTGTTGGTCAGTTTCCATCTTTAGAAGCTAGGGTCCTTATTTTTTTTTTCAAGTTCTCAGTTGAGTTCTGTGCAAGGTGCATTCAATGACTCTTCACACAATCAGAAAACTCATGATTTGCACCAACAAGCAATGAGGTATGTGAGCACATTGCAGGGATTATGTGGAAGCATAAAATAATTTATTAGCCAGACTGTGTATTCTTGGGGGTATTTTTCACAAGTGTAGAAAATTAAGAGGTCAAGAATACAGTGACATTTATTTTTGTTTTCTGTGTGTTTTACACAACGTAATATGGCAAAAGGTAAGACTTTTGGGATAGTCCGGCACACATTTGCTTCCTATGGAAACTGATGCTTCTACAGGCGCCACCCACACATTTTTAAGTTTTTGATCTGTGACAAGAAAATGACCTGTCTGTTGCAAGGCTTTTGGAGGAGAGGTTAATAGTAATAAAAACATTGTGTGGTTGAAATCCCAAACAGTGGAACAACTTCATAGCATGCAGTACCTGCGGTATGCGGAAGGGAATGTGGGGTTTGTGAAAGCCCACAGCCAGGAAGAAAGGATTGTCATCTGTGGCTCGAGTCTTCAAAAGTCTCACCGCCTCTTCTACACTCTCCATGTCAGGCAGCGTTCCTCCAGGCTGCTCTGTGACATTCACTGCACACAGCAGGTTGGCATGGAGGCGACCATCGTCTCCTTTACACATCTGAGAACAAAGTTTAGTGTCAATTGAAAGCATGTACACTTCTTGCTTTCTGTAACACTGGTCAATCTCTGCTTTGTTTGGCCTGCAAACTGTTGTAAAACTCACTTTTAAGATAAGATTGCTAGGTTTTATGTGCTGGACTAGGCGGAATTTACCACACTTTGCTTGATCAACAGGAGCTAAAAACCCGATGAACGCCTTCAATAGCATGATTAGCCTTCAACTTTTGTTGCTAATTTGCACACTATTGCATCAGAAAACATATCTGGCAGATGTGGGGATAACGCCTAGAGGAGACAGTCAAAGTGGTCTGAACCACGTTAAGAGCTAAATTGTGAAAGTGCTATCAGTGCAGTATGGTCTCAGCCAGGACAGTGTTATAATTGCACAGGTCTAGTACTGTACCAGACATCTTCCTTCTTGGTTGTACCTTTTGTTTCTCAAATTTGAATGAAGCAGGGTGGTATGCAGGGATGGACCAGCTGTAAGGATAGTCATCAGTGTAGTTTGAGGAGATGCCTGCAATAAATGCAGCAGTCACTGTTCTCAATATTCAATTAGAAACCGCAATGACAAACAGGTTGTTCAAAAAGGCAGAAATGAGAAAATGCAGTACATCAGAAATTCAATTTACCTGGGTGAAACACTTTTCCCACAGACATGGTAACATAACCATGTGATTTCAAATACTGTGGGAGAGTAGTGTAATTTCCAGCATGCACTCTCCAGTAGGATTTAAAATCATACACCCTGGTTGTATCCGGTCTGCGACTTGTCAACATGGACGTTCGACTCGGTGCACAAACTGCTTGCTGCAAACGACACAAACACAATTAAATAGGCAAGCAAACATCTACAATCGAACATTTATTGAAATATCAAAGTCTGCTAACCTGTGCAAATGCATTGAGGAACACATGGCTTTTGGATGCCAGTTGGTCAATGTTTGGCGATTTTACTGTTAAGTCTCCATAACAGCCCAAAGATGTTCTCAGGTCGTCAGCAATGATAAAAAGAACATTTCGTCGGTCTATGCAAAGAAGAAACATTGATTAAACAAAGTGAATTATTTCGAATGTTAGTCTTTTGACGTAAAGAGGAAGTGAGAGCAAAGTGGACTCGGCACAAATTTAGTCCAGCGACAAAGTGGATAACAAGCATCTAATTATCATGAATCACTCCAAAATTAGATTAAATACTCGACTTGATTTTAAACAAATCAAATAATTTAAGACTTTTCGGTCCCGTTAACATTATTTGCAAGATAACTTGACAAACTTTGAGGGTTACCTTGTCTCCCAACGACAAAAATCACATGAAGGAATACGATGAGACATTTAAGCGCAGATATGCACATGTTGCTATGACGTCCAAGTGACACCTTAAGACATCTACATGAAGTTCACGTCAAATATTTAGAATCCTAAATACACAGCTGGAGTCGCTTCCGAACGTCAATGAACCTTCGTCTTCTTTTTGGGTTCTCCAGCGGGTGGTCACCTAACAGTGCATTACCACTGAACCTCATTGCAGGAACTTTCGATAAACATATATATACTCTACGCTTCCGATTAGCGTCTGAATACTGGATTTTAATTGGATCATTCCAAAGTAACCCCGCCCATAGTTTGAGACGATTGGGTACGTATTCTGTTGGCTGAATAAAACGTCAATCAGATTTACCATGTGCAGCTGCCAAGAGGTTTCAGCCCTCCCACCCCCATGATAAATAAATCATTGCAATCTGAATTGTATATATTTCTGGGTAACCAATAATACTTAACATATTATAATGACAGATTTTCAATTGTTTAAAAAACTAATTAGTAATTACAAAGAGACCGTGCACGCACGCTGTTTCCGCTCTTACACACGATTCTTCCAGCTTTGTTGTTAGTTCATAGTGAGCCATCTTTCCGTTATTAACTATCTTTGAGCGGTACGGAAGTAGCGTCAAACATGGCGGACGTTTCAACTAAACGTGAAAATAATCCCGAAGCATTCGATGAATTTACTCAAAGAACCAAAAAGACCAAAACAAACCACGAAGATGGGCAAGGAGAGAATGGAAGGGAATCGGAAAAAAAAGTCCTGTCAGATTTTCAAACCACTACCGTGTTGAGTGATTCTGCCAGGGAGAAAACCATCTTCGTCCACGGAAAGGTAGATCATTAAACTACCACCCATCCATTCATTTTTGGCAACATTTTTATTTTTTTTAATACATAGCTACCGAATTGGAATAGAAAGCCGTCATTCTTAACGTGTGGGTATGGTTTTATTTGTAATCGAACGAGTGAGACGTTTTAGCTTTGATTTCGACCTCCGATTTGGGTAGTTTACTAGTTACAACTAGTCGGATACGTGTTTATGGGCGAGATTTTAAACAGTTCTCTTAAAAAAAAACTTATTTTTTGCAGCGTAATACGGGAGATTTTATGATTTAGAGTCAACCTGGCATGGCAACCTGACATCTAGTTGTTTAGTGTGTGTGTGTGTGTGGGGGGGGGGGATATTCTTTCCTTATATTTATGTTTGGGTTGTTCACTTGGTCATCAGCTTGCTGACCAGAATGCTGTAGTCATCCTGGAGAAGACTCCCATCAGAGAAGATGCTCTGTCTGAAATATTTGCTGCTTCCACCCTGGAGTTAGATATGAGGAATGACATCTACAGCACCTACCGTCTCCGGTCTCCACCTCACCTTAACGGTACTACTCTTGACAAATTTATGAATATCTGTGAAGAAGGATGAAAGCTGGATGACTTTGCCTTTTTAGAGATAAAGGCGACTGTGGTGTGTCCAGCCACTGAGAAGCATGTGCAGAAATACCAGCGTCAGGAGAGCTTCTTGGTTGAGGAGACAACAGATGACTACCAGTCCATCACTCTTCCCTTCATCCAAAAGCAGAGTTTTAGTGTGCAGGTTAGTGACCCGGAAAAAGATAACATTTAAATCCAGTGGTGAAGTTCTTCACATCACATTTACTCCCTAGTGGGTATACAACATCCTGGAGAAGAAGGCGGAGTCTGAGCGCATAGTGTTTGAAGATCCAGACCCAAAGCTTGGGTTTGTCCTCCTCCCGGATTTCAAATGGGATCAAAAACAGGTGAATACGCATGATACATCCTTTATTCAAGAGGACATATTGTGTACTTTTTCCACCGTTCAAAACTATCCCCAAGTGTCGTAATCAAATAATGTACATTATTTGCTTAATATACAGTATACGATAAGAGATGAAGATTTACAACATAGTACCTAGAATCCTCCACTTGAAATGGCAAATGAGTTACTGTTCATCCATTCCTTCTTCTTTGCAACCCCAACCAGTGGTCCAGACACATTCTGAAAAGAATTAGCTAGTTGTTTCACATAATGAGTTGTTGTGTCCTTTTTCAGATTGATAATTTGTACCTGATTGCCATCACACATCAGAGAAACATTAAAAGTCTGAGGGATCTGACGTCAGAGCACATCCCACTCCTTCAAAACATTTTCCAGAAAGGAAAGGTGAGACACCACACACACCAACTTTATTGACGCACTTCAGCCATCTAATCGTGTGGCATTTTATTTTAGGAGGCCATCCAGCAGCGCTACAGCCTTCCAGGAAGCAAGCTGAGAGTCTACTTGCACTACCAGCCATCTTACTACCACCTTCACGTCCACTTCACCAAACTTGGCTACGATGCACCGGGTTGTGTTGTGGAGAGAGCCCACCTCCTCACAGATGTCATCCAGAACCTTCACTCAGACCCACACTACTACAAAACCAGAACTCTCTCGTTCCCCCTCCGGGCAGATGATGGATTGCTCGCTCAGTTTAAGGAAGCCGGGAAGTTATAATCCTCCATCTGTAGATGACAAGGTGCTTTTGAGTCCGTTTTTGTATATTGGTCGTTTGATTTGATTACGGCGAGACTCGTTCCAAAGTCTTGCCAGCAGTTGTGATTACACATGGTTAGCTCATAGTGTGTAGCTTTTATCTGAAAGCATTTTTTTTTTAATGTAGGAATTTTAGGGTGAATTGATCATGTGGTACAACCTAAATCATTGAATAAACAAACGGCTTTTGTGCCTGGTTTCTATATACATGGTCTTTTTAGATGTGTATTGAAAACATTTATACTAATTCTGATTGCTGGTTATTTTTGGCACACAAACTCACCTTGCTGAATTTCATGGTGAGCTGGCACTCGCACGTCACGTCCTGAGAGGAACACGGCGCCCCATTGGTGGCGTTTGCGCACATGCCAAGCTATGGCCAAGCCTAGATGTAGATAAAATGCCAAACGTTAAATACATTCAGGCAAAAAAAAGTGACAACACATAAGTAATCGCTTTGCCGATTACAAAATCATGCAAACTTCAAATGGGAGAGTCGACTCATGAATGTTGTTTTTAATATACAATGACAGCCGAACCCCTCTTTAGCGACAAATTCAATTATTTTTTTCAAATTCAAGACATAAATACATCTTACTGGTGCACAAAATGAGCCATGCATGATCATCACCAACACAGTGCATGAACTCACAACAAATTACATACCTGTAAATCAGTGTGGCTTCAGCTGTTGCCTTTGCAAGACCAGTTCAAACATGTGTCATCACAAATATACATGATAAATCAGGTGTTTGGACCTCCGCAGCTCTGCCAAACCCCTGAGACAGACTAACCGAACCCCTAGAGTTCGATCGAACCCAGGTTAGGAATCACTAATCTATACCAAAGCTGAATGTTGAAAATGTGTGGCTTTGATTTGGTTGCATCGGAGGAGTCTGACACCCTTCCCCACTTGGCCACGAGAGGGCGGCATCATTTGCAGACGGGAAGATCTATGTCACACACACACCTTTTTTTTTCTTTCTACACCGGCCCTAATCCTCCTCCGTAAAGTTACGTTAGATTCGACCAAATAATAATAAATGCAATTCTGTCTATCTGCACCTGACATATATGTCAACTAGTCGCCGATTAGTAGTCAGTACTTGATTTATACCTGCCTGCAATTAAAGCATGTGCAAGCCAGCTCCTACCAAGTCACGCCCCCCTACGCGCAGACGCACGCACGCACACGCGCGCGCGGACGCACGCACGGACACACACACCACGCTACAAAGGATGCCGAGATGATGCTCTTTGTGCTTTGCATGACCTTATACAAGTTTAGTAGACTATGTGTCATCTCTGCATCCATTGCAGCCTGATCATTCTGGAAGGGGGGTCCCTCCTCAACCTTTCAATCTTTCTCAACGGGTCTTGTATGTCGGCCATATGTGAAAATGTGTGTTGCTGTGACAATAAAATTCTGTGAATCTTAAAGATTTGAGTCAAGTTAATTGTGCTCCCAAAAATTAACACTGGGTGGCAGTGTTTCAGTCCAAATTAATTTAACAGCCATAGTACAAATTAATTAAATACAGTCATTGTGTATTTTACAATTATTCATTATCCTATGTGTGAGTGCGAGTGAGGATGGTTGTTCGTTTCTGTGTGCCCTGCGATTGGCTGGCAACCGGTTCAGAGTGTCCCCTGCCTACTGGGATAGGCTCCAGAACCCCAGTGGGGTCAAGTCGTGTTTAATCAGTTGCAAAAAATATTAGATTTCTGTAAATGTGTTTACAGTGCACACGCATCAAGTGCGAAATTTTTTTTTTTTTTAATATCCCGCAATCGACCAGTAGTGGCTTGGCGATCGACCGGTCGATCGCAATCGACGTATTGGCCACCCCTGCTCTATGTAAATCTGACTGGTGATTATTTTATTTTTAATGCGTATCGGACATTTCCAAATAGGTGCTTTTACAAGACATATTTCCCTCAATTTTTTGACATGTTACAAACCAACACAATAACTGAATCATTTGTTTGTGCATTTTCTGCACTCCATTTGAAGCCCTGCCCTGTTCTTGAAAAATAAATTCATTTAACAATTGTTAAATAATTGAAAAAAAGGTCTAACAAATTATTTAAGAAAAAATGGTAGTCGTAGCTCAAAATTGAAAATTTTACACCGAAGCCACGTGATCGCGATTGGATGGTATATCGGCTTCGATCGGTTCGGTAGCACAAAATACTGATCGGAACATCCCTAGGAGTGTCATCAGACTTCCTAAAATGATACAGTTCCACCTGAAAAATATATCTTATTTTAAATCAAGCTAAAACAGCCATCCATCATTTTCCCGTTCCACTTATTCTTACTATTTTCCGTTTTAAAGTAATTTGCCCTATGACCTGCCTTGTGACGACGTGTGTGTCTTCAATGCCTTTAAGTGTCGCTGTGGACCCCAATGTTCAAGCTGTCAATTGAATTTTTAGAGCGTGTCATCAATTGAATCTTTAGAACACCGTAAATATTTTATTTTAAATTCAGAAACTCAGAATTGCAAAATATACTGCAATTAGATTGCCATAGTCATTATGCATGCACGAAAGTGACTAAACACTATTTTAGTAATGAAATTACGTTGAGCCATGTCCAGCCTTTATTTAAAATCTACCTTTGTTACTGTCAATTTGGAAATATTTATTTATCATACTGTGTTCAATCTCTTTTCAAGCAGTTTTGGAAAGATAATGTGCTCATATTATAACGTAGTAAATGGATTTAGAAACGTCATTTACTTTTTAGTATTTGCAATTTTCCGAGGGGGCTTTGAACGCACCGTGGTAGAGCCGAGGAAGCTGGGCAGGACCGAGACAAATAATCCAATCATTAGTCCACCAACAGCGCTGATGTCTTGGTTTCACTCCCTGAGAGATGACTTCACTCTGAGGCCGTTTGAGATCCAGGAAACACCGTAAGTGCATTTTGTTTTCTCAAACCTGTAAAACACAAACTTTGGCTCTTATGTGTGAGAGCAACTTTGACTTTGCTTTGGGCGCAGATGACAAGAATGTTGGCTGCGGGGAGTAATGATCGGTGATCGATATATGCGGTCCATAAATTTGTTGAAATTAGTATTTCAATCTGGGACTGTGCCATTTTGTCCAAAGCCACTTGTGTTTATAATGCTCCTCTGTAGATTATTCATTTCCACTTTTAAGCGTTTTTGTCCTATGAACATTCCCAATTAACACTGCGTGATTTATTTAAAGGCTGGTTTGCAGGATTCTAGTTGAGATTTATTTGGCTCCGTGCGAGATAGAATTCTAATCTGTCAATTTTGTGACGGCATCATGTCATATAGTTTAGTTCTGTTTCCCCATGGCACAACAGTAAAAAACCGTGTTTGACAAAGAGACAAATCAAGGGCGCTGCAGATTAACCAGTTATCTTTAACTGCGATGGAACGACTGTAATCCTAAACACAGACGAAGAGATTCTGGTGCACACGCCTGTTGCTTTCTGTGCGTGCATGTGCGCGCGCTCGTGGATATGTACGTACGTGGATGGGCGTAAAATATACCGTAGAGATCTTGTCCCATTTAAGGTACTAAGAATTTAATTCCCACTAGTACGCTTTTAGTCCGTATAGTAGTACAATTCACCACTATGACTGGGCTGCACTAGTTAAACGACTTGGACTCACTGTTAATCTTTCCCTCCATTACTGATTTCAACTACTGTATGGCATTTCTGCACACCAATAAGTGGCAAAATTATAGTAATTGACATCTGCACGCTTCAAGTAGCTACTACTAGTGAAGCTCAAGATGAACTAGTTGGAGTTTATTTCACTATAGTCCTGGTAGCATGTGGTTGTTGACGAGTTTTTCTCCACTTGTAACATGTAGTCGGTCTTTAATGTAACCCAATAATTCGACCCGCACTATTGCGCAATTTGTAGACTGCTCACGAGTGAAACGGTCTCACTTGTAACAACAAAGCCGATGCTTGTAGGTGAACAATTTAGTACACCAGTTGGATGTTGAATGAATTCTTCAATAGTTTATTGTAGGCCCTTCAATTAATAGTGATATTGAGTATGGCCCAGAGTTCCAAATTGATTTCTGGGCCAGATACTTCACTCAAAAACTGGCCCACATCTCGATCGCCAGAGTCAAGACAGTGCGTGCTTTGCCACTCTTGGGCCATGTTCTGTTCACATGCCTTATGGCAGTGCCGACTGAATGCCATCTGTGCCAGCTTCATGCCAAATAAGGGCCAAATGTCTTTGCTATGTGGGATGTGTTTAACTATTTTGGATAGGTTATGTCCATTTAAAAGCTTCAGCGCTGGTAATCTAACTGGTAGGCTTGGTGTGCAAAAGTACAAGCGTGTGTGTTTGTGTGTGTGTGGGTGTTTGGTTGTGCCCGCACGTGCCACTTCTCAGTCATCCTGATTAGAGAAGCTTGATCAGGTCATCTCTCACTAGGTCATCAGGCAAAGCATGTGAGAGTGTGTGCAAAGATGTCATGTTCAGTTCTCTATGGCGATAGTACTTCAGTAGACAATCCAATGCTTGTTGTAAATCACTGTGACAGGTACACTATGTCGCCATGGAAAAGCTAATTAGTTTCACCATTGATTGTCCCTCCATGATCACACTGTTAGAGCTGCCCACACATACGATAATTGTTTTTTTGAAACAAAAGGCATCTGTTTATACAAAGCAATTTAGCAAGGC
Source organism: Syngnathus leptorhynchus (assembly GCF_054491065.1). Taxonomy (NCBI): domain Eukaryota; kingdom Metazoa; phylum Chordata; class Actinopteri; order Syngnathiformes; family Syngnathidae; genus Syngnathus; species Syngnathus leptorhynchus. The sequence goes on along the minus strand of NC_141196.1, from coordinate 18,952,088 downwards.
ACTCAACAATACATGTCACATAGGCCTCCGATGGACGGTCAATGTAAATCAATTTACAAAGCATTGGGGGAATATTTGGTAGCTGTGCCACACAGTGGGATGATTTTAAAAACTATAATCCAATAGATATAGTTTGGTGTCACATACGGTATTTATGAATGAAATGAGCCACGTTTAAGACCAACCGGCAACCAATAGAATCTCTCCGCTGTGAAGCAAAAGTGGTAACCACAACCTCACCATACAACTTGGAATTCTGAATATTAAATTCATTTTTGAGTAAAAAAAAGCTTATGTTAAAGCATATTTTTCAATCTCATATTGTTTTAATTTGAATATATTGTTGGAGTGTATACAGGCAAACTCATAAATGTGTCATTTTCTGAAAACCTCTGCCACCAACTCCCTTAGAGTTTCAGTGACCTAAACCTTCATTCACAACTTGGAATGTTGGCTTTAATGGTCGGTCATTTATGAATAGTATAATTTTGCCTCATTTTAGAGTTTGCCGTGACGTTGTCACCATACAGACATTTTAAGATTGAACAGTATTGATCAATTTTAAAAAGTTAAAGTTTCAGACCATGAGTTTAGTTTACGTCAACTGGTGGTCTGCGGCCCTCTAGTGGTCTGTGGTGATATTGCAAAGGGTCCGGAAAATTGGAAATGGAAAATAATTGCAACATTTTAAAAAATCTAATTGATATAATTTCCAGCTACTTTTGTGGATCATTTACCAATCCAAATTATGTCAAATGTGATTCCCAAAATAGACAGTACATATGCAAATAAATAGCCTGTATAGGTCTATCCTCCTTTGGCGCGAAATAAAATAATATTTCGCCAAAACAGTGGTCCCCGAGTAGCTTCTTGGTTATAATGGACCATGACAGAAAAAAAATATAATCTGCACACAGAAAGGGCATTTTTAGTTCCAGGTAACAATTTATATAGATACATTTAAAAAGGAAAAAGATGAATAAACTAATTTTACTCATCAGATAAATCAACTTCACATGGGACATCAAAGCCAGGAATGTAAAGTTGTGCCAAGTTTTTTTTTTTTTTTTTACACGAGCATCATACAAACCCCTTTAAGGGGAAAGTATGTTGGTAAAGTTTGGGAAACAATAGCCCTATAAACGGTTAGTCTACAAATGTTAGGGAAAAAGTTTTTTTGTCGAACTATATGAACGTGATCCAAATTATAGACGTCCTAATGGAGAAGATTGTTGTGTTTTTAGCACAGCATAAATCTCAGTTTGGGATGGCGAAGAAGAAAAAGATGCTCTTAGGTGGAGAAGTGTTTTCTATGTGAAAACAGACTTGCACAGCATGGAGGGTGGCAAACTGAGGGCAGAAGTATGATTATAGGGTTATTTACATTACAGCAACGAGCTACACCAAAAAACAGTGAGTGTTTGACAAAGTGAGAGAGAGAGAGAGAGAAGATGGCTTCCAGATGTGAAGTGGAATTCAGGGCGCCAGAGAGCAGCGACGGCGGCGACTCCTCCTCCGCACATGAAGAAGATACAAAATGAAATCTGGAGAGAGGATGGGTGGAGAGAAGCCACACAATAAATAAGAAGGGAGAGATGATGTCAGAAAAACAGCATGGAAAATCTTCCGTGGAAGCTTTCTAACAAAGCTGTTGCAAAAGTTTTACTCCAAAATGTATTTTGTTGGGTAGGTCAGGCAATGCCTCAGCTTCCAGATTTGCATACATGAGTCATTTTGAAAAACATTTTTTGGAATCAACATGATATTCATTTGTCAATAATAATGTTAAGTAGGATTATCAAGCCAGCGTATCATCCACACAGACCTCCACAATGACATAACTATTCCCGGCAACAATCTCCTCAGTGTGACACTGGCAATCAATAAGAATAGAAACAAAAAATAATTTGCCTCATAGCTCCAGGTTCCATGGTTTGAACGTCAGCCTTTGTAAATTTAGCACGTTTTCCCCCGTGCTTGCGTGACATTGCTGTACTGCGTGGTTGCTCACAGAGGGACGTTATGACTGGGAAATCTCTCAAATGTTTCATTATACTACATACTGAACAACAAATTGATTTGCTTTTGCGGGGCAAACTAGATATGGACCCGGGCCTTTGACTTTTGACACCTGCTCTCGAAACTATCCATAGGTGTGAGTGCGAGTATGTCTGATGTGTTCCTTGCCCCACCGGGCTCACCCGCGTTTCTCTAAGGGCAAGCAGTAATATGGATACACGGGAAATGACAAATAATATATTTGATTAAGTTTGAACATGTATGATAAACAAATAGATTTGGAAGGACATTCAATACATGAGGGATTGAGACATCGGAGTATTGTCAACGCGTGCACGCACGCACACACATTTTCAGGATGGTAACTTTAGTGTAAACTGTAATATTATAAATTGTGTTTTTGCAATTCATCATAAAGTGTATAGTTTAAAGCAAACTACAAATACAATGATAAACATAAAGCCTCACTGAAATTCTCTTTAAGTCAGGCCTATAGCAGCCTCATTTCAACTTTGTTTATTAATGCTTTCATAAATCATGAGAAGAAATCCAAAGTGGGGAATTCCAATACTTCTTCCTGGTGGTCTGTGCAAAACAGGGCTTCTTACAGAAGATGAGATGAAGGCCTTAATGGTTTGAGAGCAAGACTTGCCATGTTGAAAAAGTCCAAGGAGACAAAGTGGGTGTTCTCCAGGCTCATTCAGGAAATACCAATATCCACGTTTTTTTTTTTTTTCTTCCAAGGGAAACTCACTTGACCCACATTCCTCTTGGTTGTGTCAACACATCGTCACGTAATTGATAAATATGTATCCTCACACTTATTTTGGGAGGTACAAGGCCTTCTGCTCTTCGTTGAGCTTTGACACTTGCACATTAGAGACTTTCAATACACGTGTTTTTAAAACACTCTGAGACCATCCTCATCTGATGATCCAACATGTTATTTTTTTTTGTTCATAAGATCAGAGTGTTGCTTTCAGACAACTCCTTCTGTGGAAGTTTTATAGAAGCAGCATTTAGCAAAAGAGCATCAAATTTCCCTCACAAACCAGCTTGGGACTTGTTGCGAGACTTTATGGCATGGGCTGCGGCCTTAGTGGTGCAGGAAGTATTGCATCGATTTTGTTAATGGAAATTCTGTCAATATCTCCCACTTAACATGGCGCAGAGTTTCACCAATAGAGCTCAAATATGTGTACAAAGAGAGAAATCAAAAATATGATCAACAGCCATTTTATCTACAGTAGATAGACACAATCACAGTTTGTTCCATGATTATGGTCAGCCTCTAATTCGGTTATATTTAGATTTTTTTTTTCCCTCTGTTGTGCGACTTAAGATGTGGATTTGACCCAAATTCCTCTTGGTTGGAGACTCCACTGGCATTGACTTGCTACTGTGGAAGTTTTGGTTTTATTCACTCAGTCACGTTAGAATGTGATTTTAGCGGCTGTCATTCCAAGTTTAATCAAGTTAAACTACAAAGTTAAAACTTTTGAGGGCACTAAATAACTCCTATTGCCACCAGTCTTGTCTTTGGTGTGTTGCTGTGTTTAACCTGCAAATTATTGTGCACTCCATTTTCTGGCAGCCAAGCACTAACACACACTGTGACCTACTTTCCTTCTTTTAAGTAACTGAAGCCAGGCTTGAATGTGGTTTACATGTCATTACATTTTATCTGAAATATTTTTGGGGGAAAAATGCATGTGTTGTTTCAGTTAGAGATTGCATGTATGTACAGTTGGTTATTAGACTAGGAAGAGGTCTTCTTTTTACGTGGTGCCCTTCTACATTCCATCTGGAGTCAATCAAGTCAGAAAAAAATATCCGAGACAGCCAAAGCAGTGTAAAATGTGTAAAACATATTTCAGACATTGTGTGAATACACGACTGCAAACTATTACACACTATATACAAATAAACTTGACTTGACTTGACTTTTCACCATTTAAATGTTTAATTGAATTACCGTATTTTCCGGACTAAAAGCCGCTACTTTTTGCATGAGTTTCCAACCCTGCAGCTCATTATCCAGTGCGTCTTATGTATGATTTTGATGATATTGCATAATTTGTGCGTATTCTTTTACATATGGAGATTGAACATTAAAACACCTGCAGCTTATTGTCCAGTTTGGTTTATATATGAACAAAACAGTATTATCCCCAAATTTTAGCTGGTGCGGCTTATATTCAGGTGCATTTTATAGCCCAAAATTTATGGTAGATTTTTTTTTTTTTTAACTCTAAAACATGAAGAAATTTAACGTTGCTTTCTAGGTTGATGATTACGCAAGAATGTTTGAATAAAATAATGACTGGACAGATGTAAATTTTATCAGTCCTATAAAATACTGATTTAGATATACTACTACTACATTATGCAATAGAAAATTAGGAACATGTTCCGATGGAACAAGATGAAAGTTGTGACAACATAGAGCTCATGGACATAAAAGCGATGATGAATGAAGGAATTCTTCCATGCTATTGCCAGAAGCGTTTTAGCGCTGTCCAATCATGTTGTTCTAATGTTTTCCCGCTTATTTGTGTGCATTATGCCAGCTAGTGTTATTTTTCCTCCTGCGGTGTTTAAGCTGGTATCTTTTTCTTTCTTTCTTTCTTTCTTTCTTTCTTTCTTTCTTTCTTTCTTTCTTTCTTTCTTTCTTTCTTTCTTTCTTTCTTTCTTTCTTTCTTTCTTTCTTTCTTTCTTTCTTTCTTTCTTTCTTTCTTTCTTGTCCTTGTCACCATCATGTTTCTTCAGTAAACATGCCATTTCTTTGGAAAATGAGAACTTTTCTTGTTGGCACAGTGTTATGATGCACCCACCTTGGGACATTACATTATTGAACCACAGACGCATCTTCAAGGACTGACGCACAGATGACTAAGTCAGAGCATGTTAGAATTGAGAAATTTACTCTGTGTTCGTGATACTCATGTTCCAATTTCCCCTCCCTTTTCACATCCAGCACATTATTTTTGTGACTAGACCAAGTTTGATGTGCTGAGTCAACGCAGCTTTATTCCATGATCGTTTTTTTTTTTAAAGCTCACTAATTCTCCAACATTTTTGACCAAGTTCAAATCCACCTCTTCTCAAAAATCACCACATAATAAATTCAATAAACTTGCCAATTGCCATCTGAGAGAATCCACCTTGGGAGGATTGAGCAACAATCCAGCTCAGAATCAAGCCTCATGTCACCTCACGGCCACACATGAACACAGCGATAAGCCTGTGGAGCTGTACTTGCAATTGGTATTTACAGTAAGCTCCCTACTTACTGTGATCAGCTGCGACAGGCCGTTTGCAGTCTCTAGGCCCCGAGCTTAGATCAAATGAGTAACATGAGGCCCGTCGAGCGTCCCTTGTCTGTGTTAAATCGAACAATGATGACCACAATACACCTCCGGCTCATTCCTTTTTTTGTTCACTTTCTGGTAGTGGTGATGCATCTAGTGGCTGCAAAATGAATGGAAGACCCATCATAGACATTTAGTCATCAATACAAACCGCAATATTGATTTTTGTGCACAATGGAAACTCATTTTTTGGAAGTGGAGCATGACAATGTAGCAGGCAACCGTTAAATCCGGTTCAATATGCACCACCAGGCAACAACATTATGACTATGTGCACATTATTAAGATATCCAATGACTACTATACATTATTAAGATATCCAATACCAATGGAAGATCAAAATTTGAACAAAAAAAATGCCAATGGCAGATCAAACCTAGAACAAAAAAAATAGTATATTTGTAAAGTCGTATTCATAACTGGTCAATGTTTCTATATTTTATGTACACACAGCACAATATGCTATATGCAATATGCTAACATGAAATCCAATCTCAAAGCAGTAATATGAGACAACAGTTGCTGAATTATTTGCAAAAAATAATTTGGTATCTATTTGTCTGGCTTAAAATGTTGGAAGCAACAATAAATATAATGCAGTTACATATAGTGTCAAGCTTTCATGTCTAAATGTGTGACATTGCTCTTAGATTGGGTTATAGTGTGCATGTCCCATTAATGTTGTAAACACAAACAATGAGTGTGTGTGCTCCATGAGCCACTGACAAATCGCTGAAAATTAATCAATAAATAAATGAATAACTCTACAGTACTATATCCTAGGATAACTACTACAATGCAGTGTAAACATGGCAACACAGGGATTAGAAATGATGGTTGTGAGCTAAAAATCACTTAATGTTGGGATGGGCAATTGGTGTACCCTTGATTCATTAAAAAAATGGGAAAAAAAATATTTCTTTATCTACAAACCTAAACAATCCATAAAAAAAGAGAAACATTCACTACATCTTTTCATAAATTGTGAGGAGTAAATGAGGAAAGAAAAACAAATACAAAACAAATACTGTAAAACAAATGTTGAAAAAATACAATATGCTAATTTGCAAGTGCTAAACTGCAAATATGCATCAACTGTAGTTTTATATTTATTTTATAATACCACCACTTACCACTAGGTAACAGACAAGTCTTGATTGTGCTGCTTACTATACAGTACTGTAGTAAGAGTAGTAGTACTGTAGTACTCTTGCCCAATACTAGAGGATGAGTAGGTCTAATATTTTGTGAGTTTGGAATGACATTCAGGGCAAACATAGTCCCCCAACACTATTAACTTTTGAGTGAATTGATTTTTGTGCAAAATTAGTTATTGTACTTCATGTTGGCTTGCTGTTCAGCAGTTCGGTGCCATCCTTGAATGGTAAAATTTGATATAAGAGTCTTTGCATTGCCAAAAACAAATTGTGTTATTTTCTTGTTTGCTTCAAAATATTTGTTGTTGGTTTAGAGTAATGGATCTTTTATCGACAATTTCATCATTGGCTTTACCAGACTGTTGCATTCTTTATTTGAAATGATTTTCCAGGCCTTTGCTTTCAGTTATTTGTTTCTTGAGGTTTTTCCATTCAGTCTCCTCTTCAGAAGGTAAAATGCAGCCTCTATTGAGTTAAGCCTTACCTGTTAAGGTATGTATTGGGTCATTATCTTGTTGCATGATGAAGCTTCTCAGATTTAGTTTGGAGGCATTTTTTTGAAAACTGCCAAACAAAATAGATTTCAGAATTCATTCTTCTGTGACCGTCATGAGGTACATCATCAATAAAGACATATGAATAACAGCAGCAGCAGCTGTAAAAAAGCACTTTACATATAACTCCAAAGAGAGTGAAAACACAAATTAATATACATTATTGGTAAGAAATATATAGACACCAATGGTACATTAACAACAAAGTCGGTCAAAAGCCCAAAAATAAAAATAGTTCTTCAAATAAGTTTTAAAGCTATACAAAGAGGGGGCTTTCCAAACATTTAAGAGGAGGTCATTCAGAGGGAAGGACCACACAACAGAAAGGGCCTGCTTTGTCTTCTGCACTTCCAGGAATCTCTAGTCTGCGGACCTGATGGTCCCTCATTAGATCCTGAATTTTAGCTCTCGGAGTGGAGAGTGAAGGGAGAAACTATCTAGACGTAGTAAATACCATGAAATAAAAGCTAGAACTTATGTTTGCTATTCATCTTTTGATCTGAAACCCAAATGTGTTCAGTATACAACAAAAACAAAGTATTTGACCATGCTGTTGTCATACCTTTAAAGGGGAATGTATAACATTTAAGTTGCCCATCCCTGATTTAATGTAAACTGATATTGTACTGTTTTACATGCGTCCGTATATACAGTGCAGATCACTTTAACAAAGTCTTTATCAACGTGCTGGTCCCTCCTCTCCCCTTTGCAAATGATAATAAAACACATTCTCCCAATGCAATTCAGAGATCTATATTTGCAATATAATATAATAATATCCAAGAAATGTCCAAACGTTTTGCTGAAAATTTTGAAACATAGGTGTCCAACTCCGATTTTAAAAGAGAGACAAAAGTGTTCAGAATTCGATCCAGTGTGGAAATGGAAGCAGCAATGTTTAAAGTGCTCTGCTAATATTCATGCTACTAAATTGATCACCGTGAGCTGCCGTTCAGATGGATAACGACCATAGACACAGCTCGAAAATGTCTCTGACTGATCATCAATATACCCTAGGTCTAAAGAACTATAGTACATTTTACACACCTTAACACTTGTCTCACTGACATTTACCAGATGAATATATAATATGCCGTGCAACATAGCATGCATCATATGAGCCAACAGCAGAGTTTGCATTTGTTACCATTAAAGATATCCCAAGATTTTTTGACATCCAATTCGATCCAATTTTTCCACAGCATGCTCTTTCCGATAGGATACGATACAGATTACTGAATGTTAGAATAATCTGGGTTTGTTGTGGAGGCAGAGCCCAACATGTGGATTATAAAGTGAGTATAATTTTTACTCATGAAGGCAAAACTCTTTTTACTCTGGACAAAACAGAAAATTCCCATGGACTCTGGCCATGACTTGAAAATTGATTTGGGTGTTTCATTTCACACTTGATAAGTGAATAGGCCTTCTAGAAACTCAACTATATGTTTAAGAATTTGCAATATGCACAATTTAAGAAGACAAAAGAGTAGAGTCCAGGAAGTTGAGTGGGCAGTCTCGCCCTCCTCCCTCCCTCCCGCTGCCCTCCTCCCTCTGCAGCATTACCATCCATGGTGACCGGGACGAGAGGAGCGAGGCATGCAGCAGTCGGCCACTTCGTCATGTAGTCCATTGTTTCCCCTTTAGTTGAGTATTGCACTGTAGCTCTCAGAGGATCGCTTGCAAACTACTGAAGGAAAAAAAAAGACAATCTGTTTTTGAAGACTCACAAAATCTGGACTCATCTGAAAAGAATGATGGTTTTGTGGTATTGTGCATTCAAAGCCTGGAACGGTAAAGTTTGCCTTGCTTTCCTGCCTTCCTTTTTTTTTCCTTTGGCCAACATTTGGTTAAAGGGAATTCTGTATGTAATCTGACTACAGTGAAGCTTCATAAGTGGGAGGAACTTCAGAGGATACTTTGACTTGGGACGAGAGTTATCATCTCACACTGAGAAACAAATTTAAGACCGAAAGAGGTCATTGCTTCTGCGTTTCATGCAACAGTTTCTGCAGTTGGACATAGAAGATACATTTGATTATTACAACCAAGATTTGAGTCGTTCCACGGCACCGCCGGAATGTATGGATGCTTCAAAATCAAAAAGTAAGTTTCCTCTGTCAATGTACGTATGTCTAGCAAGCAAAACAAGATGTTTGTTTCTTCTTAAAGGCTGCCAAGCCATTTTCATCCACATTACGTGGTTAGTGGATATTGATGAGCGGAGTGATTATAGGTTTGTACTCTGTGAGTTAAATTCCATGTGTGCTGGTTTTAACTTGTATGTCATGCTGTCACCCCACAGAGTTGAATCAAGCTTTTGTTTCGTGAATGCCAGCTAATGATGCTTTTGTTTGTGAGACAGTTGATGACTTGTAGTTGCCACTGACAGTCAGCTGGATGACTCAGAACTGATGGACTGATTTTTGTTTGTTTGTTTGTTTGTTTGTTTGTTTGTTTGATTTCCACACTGTGAGTAAAGGATTGGTTACACATTTTCAAAAATGAGCCTGTTTTTTTGTTGGTGGTGGTTATGCAGGAGAATCAGCATTTGATGGCTTGCTTTGGATCTTGCTGAAGTCCCCGCGTGATTTACTGTTGGGGCTTTGAATTGGTTACACGGTGTATATATAGAACTTTACTGGGCTTGGCAGTGTGATTGGAGCACAGACGTTTTGTATAATAAGCGCTTTGAGCTACAGTCAAGCATCATTTTTGTACTAGATGTGGTGTGCACCGCTTGCCATTTGACCTTTTTTAACAATGTGAGCTTTGAAGCTTAACTTGGTTGATATGAGAGACAAACATTTGGTTTGTATATGTGGCACCTTGAGAGAAAGTGAGCTCATACATACTATAGGCGGTCGGTTTAACTCTGAATCAGGCACATAGCTTGCTTGAAAGAATTATCTTTATAGTTTTCATTTATTATCGTTTTAGCTGTCAGAAAACACCGTTTTAAAATTTACTATTTGTTTCCAGCAGTCGCACATTAAATGGATTACATACATAATTGAATAAAAACTCCTGAATGCTTCAACTTGATATATTTGTGTCATGAGTATCTTTCCTAGGCAAAATAATTCGAAACAATGCAACATTGTCACATTAAATGGCATAATGCTGCCCAGAGAAGAATGTTGCTCTACAACTGCTTCAGCCAGCAATCTACAATTGTGCCTGATGGTCAGACCCTTGTTCAGGGAAACACAAGGATATTTATTTTTGAGCTCTCTGTTTCATCCCAGACACAAAGAAGTTGGGTACTCCGATAGTGCCGGATCAACGTGTTCCTAAAATGGACCACTAAAATCATCTTAAAGTAGATGGCCCATAAAGTTCTGCAATGAATGGGGCTGCTCAGGCCAGCATGATTACTTTCTCCATAAACAAGCAAAGCTGCTTAATATTGTTTTGTTTGTTTTTCAGTGTATATTTACATCAATGTAGGCTCCGTCTGCAGTACGTAAAGAATAAGAATGGCGTTTCATTTCACAATATTAGATGGAGAGGTTTTTACTGTCCAAGCAGAAGCCCACTAGTGCAGCAGTTGGCCGCGTTTGTTTAGTAGGAATGGTGATGTGAATGAATGCAGCATAGACTGAGACTGGGCAGAATGACTGATGGCAATGTTTGGTCAGGTTCTGTCTGGAGTCCTTGTAAGGTCCGTTGCTAAGAAAACAGTTGCATTTCAAGCAGGAGAGTGTGTGTGGTGGTGGGGGTAAGGGTGGTTTGCAAATGTGTGCCTTTTGAGCATCCCAAGTTGCAAGTGTGCGTATTTGCAAGTATGCTGCTGTACACTATCCTCCAGATAAGAGAGGTTCTCTTCTAACCAATGAGATGAGTAACAAAGGTCCTCATGAAATTTATACCAGATGTATACTGTATACAATTACTAAGTACTGTACTGTGTTGAACACATTGTAAAAGCTTGTGTAATTGTCCCTGTGACCAGTAGAACACTGTTCAGGATATCCTCTTTGACAAATTCCTCAAATTTCCAATTGAGTGATTTCCCCGCAGCTATTCAGGCCTTGACTAGTTCACTTTGTTACAGGCATTTTTATTTGAAAGACTCGACTCGTGGCCAAGCTGCCTTGTGACTGACTGTTGGATTACTTGCGTGCAAAAGAGCATTAAAATCAAAATTCTAGAATCAAAAACACTCAATCTGACCACTCTGATTTTTCAGAGCACGTTGATCTGACTCTTTTTGATTATGTCTCATGAAACTAGAATGACAAACACACACACGCACACTTGATATATATGAATGTTATAATGTGTTATAATTTTGCTGCGTTAAAAACAAATATTTCGAACATGTATAAAACAATCAAAAACAAATGCTATTCGAAGTACAAGAAAACAAAACGATTCAAACAAACATACATACAATAATCCTCAAATGAGATTTACAAGAGAAAAAAAAAAGCAAGACAGTAGGAGTATTTTAGACATGCAGTACATCTTTGAAGGAGTAGTGTCTGCACATCTGTCTTTCATAGTAGAAAAATCTTTGGCTGACACGTTTCCTCTTGAGAGGTTCTTTTGGTATTTAATCAGTCCTCTTAATCCTGCCATTCTCATTTTGATATCATACAACCAAGACGACACCTAAAGGCGAATCATCAGTGCCTCCCAATTGCAAAGCTTCTAACAGGATGTTCTCAGGGGCAAGTGGCCACGAGTCATAGAAAAGCAACAAAGTGGGTTGGATGTGTACATATTGATCCCAGGATGGGAAATTCAGCGTTCCAGCAGTATTCATACCGTAGAGTGGAAGTTTACAGAAGGCCAATTTATTTTCCCTGTAAAAGTTGTAGTGGATTTGAGGTTGAAATTCAATCAGCATTTAATATAGTGTACCATCTCAATCACTTAGATACTCATATATCATCTTTGGGATGAAGCTTCACTTTTGTCACTTTCTACTTCATCTCTTCTGCAATTTTCGCGTATGACGCTTAGTGCTACTCCTCATATATTCTCAAAGCCTTCTTTCCAGATTCCCTTTTGCATTTCCGCCTCTCTGTAAATTGAAGGCCTGTGGCTCATCATCAAGTCACCAACGTCACATTACCAAACTCAATCCATCTGCACTCTACACTAAGCAATCATGTGCTCACAATATGTGTGGGATATTTTTATAATTAAGTTTAATGTTTGCCTTGTACAAAACCGAGCTCAATTAAATACCACAATAGTGTTATTTTTTTTCCTGCAGGAGCTTGTTGGGAAATTCCAAATCAGATATTACGATTAAAAAAAAAATAGAATCCAGTCAAGTGGGATATTACTACAACAGTGTGACCTTTTATGCCATGACTACTGCATTTAAGAAAAAGATCCACAACAACTTCACACTCTTTCCGAGCATTGCGCCATTCCCTTACATACGGGAGCCATCATACCTCTGTTACGGCTCAAATATATTTCAATATGTCATCATCCCTTCATTCAATGTCAGTACTGCAAAGAGTCAAAACAAAGTTGGGAAAAAAAATCTGGGTAAAGGGAGTGAAAAATTCTGCTTGTACTGCCAATATTTTAAACACTAATAGTGAATCTCAGAAAAGGTTTCCTGAATTGCATGAGAAGCCAGAGAGATACTATCACGATACCTTCACTGACTTCTGCAATAGTGTGCCTTGGTTGTAAAGCCTTTTTTAAAAATTCAATTTAGAAAGAATGAAATACATTTTTATGTTCCATGCTAGAGAAGATGTTCTTGTCAGCAGTCATCTTATTTAGCCTGGATGTTGTTCATTAATAAGTGCTGTGCGACTGTAGTGCAGTGAGTCTAGTGACACTGGTTTCATTGAGGAATTAAGGCGAATTAGACTGGATTTTTGTTGCGTCATTCAGGCAGTGGCCATAAGAATAAGCTTCACCAATTTGACTGTTCTCTTGCACACATTCCTCACTTCTGCAGGAATTCTGAATGCATGCCTAACCTCGGCAGACATTTTGATTGTCTCAATTGTACCTTTGACGCAAGTCTTTATACTGCGTGTTTAGATGTGAAGCTGATGTTATTTTATCTGCCTAATAAAGGCAGGCATTTATGTGCTAATCCATGATGTAAGAATTCTGGCACAAACACACACACACACACACACACACACACACACACACACACACACACACACACACACACACACAAACGCATGCACGTGCTTACCTCGACTCGGGCTGTTGCGTTCCAGCTCAGTAATACCATGTTGACACTATTGTGGTTTGAAGATAATTTTTTTTTTTAAATTACTTCTAAGTTATTAGACAGTCATCTTGGAAAGAAAGAGAACAATCAGATGCCTGCATTTGTTAGGCAAAATAGAGCACTTAAGGCCTGAATGTGGCATTTGAGGTTTTGCACAAAGTGAACATGTTCAGACCTCCAGAATGATGAAGTTTGTTTTTATAGGTGAACTTAAACTTGGAGTGCATCTTGTGAAATGTTTCAACAGAATACTATTACAATTTTCAGAGTTTAGTTTGTGTAAAACTATATTTTGGTTCACTCTCGGTCACCATTTTTCAATTGTGCTAACCGAATGTTTATATTCTGCCCAAATTTATTTGTAGCAATACAAGAGGGAACCTCCTACGCAAGCTGGTGTACAATAATCTCTGTTTTGTAAACATACTTTTGTATCTAAAACACTCTTCAGAAAGACTTTAGACATTTGCAATGTCTGTGGGAATGTTTGTCCAAGCCGTTCAGAAAAACTTTAGTGAGAGGTCACTAATGTTGGGCCAGCAAGGTCTTGTCTGTTCTGTTCTTCCACAGCAAACTCATCAAAGTAAGTTAGCCTAAAATTAACTGCCAACTAGTTCATTGTTAGCACAGAGGTAAGGTGCTTCTTTAAATGGCCGTAGTGCTGATGCGTGATCAATTAAATGGGATGGCCTACTGGTCAACTCAACACTGTTTATTGATGCTTACAAGTTTTGGACGGAACATATGTTTTATCAAGCCGTGGTGAAAAAACTAAGGACAAAAAGAACACTGTCTCTTGATGGTCATCTTTGGGACTATGTATGACTCTATTGAAAGATTTATTTGTCTGTCTTGGAGTTTTATGAACTTTTTTGCAAACCACGTTGCACTGATTTTGCATTTCTTTTGTATTGTTTTTATAATTTTTGTGCATACTGAAAGATATGGTAGTTCTTTAAAAAAGAAAAACCTTGATCACCATGACGGTGTCCTGCAACAATCTTTTCCAAGTGATTTGTTGCTTGAGCTTAACCCTTCCTGTCTGTCTCAGCGACACATCCTGTGTGCTTGACCCCGCCACGCCTCCCCTAGTTGATGCCCCCTTTATCCAAGTCCTCTTGCATTGGATTTTGAATGTTGCCTATTCTTATTTCAGTGTTCTCTCCCATTCACCCTCTCAGTTGGTAAAGTAATGTTTATTCCATTCATTAAAAGTGATGAGTTCTTTCGAGATATCATGAAAGTTATGTAAGCCTAGAGAATTACTAAAGAAATTGCAAGGAAGGTTTGAGGTTCTAGATGATCCATCCATACATTTCCTGTAGAGTTTATCCAGTTCTGGGTTGCGGGGTGCTGCAGCCAATCCCAAATGACATCAACTTAGACTTGAACCTGGACTGGTCACTATGACCCTTTTGGAAAAACGTGAATACAAATTTTCCCAAAAAATAACTGTAATGTTCCTTTTCCACAACACTGCGCTTAGATAAGCACATATTTACACAATTATTGCCACTTGCCACATTAAGACAATTTATTTGTTTTCAACACAGACATGTGACTTCCCTCTCATGCACGTAGGGTGTATTATACTTGTTAGGCCTCAGAAGCTGACAAATTCTTACTTTGACTCAAACACCTCGTCCCGTGGCAGTATGTGGACACCGAGCTGGTAAACAGATGGCAAAAAAACATGTCAGTGTGTAAGGCTGGGCTTTTTGCCATGTTTGGTTCAAATGCACACTGGTGTTTTCTGCTGGAAGGGCTCCTCTGTTTACTGTAAGTTTGCTTTCCTTCTCCTCTTTCCAGTCATTTGTTTATCTAACTGCTTTTTCTTTCTCTTCATGTTGCTCTTTCCCACAACCCCATCTGTGACTCCCTCTACTCTTGCGATCTTTCTCCCTTATTTGTCCCCACTGTTTTCTCATAAGCTCTCCCTCCGTGTTTTCCTTTGCTCTTCATGAATGACCTCATCGTGACTGCTCATCTTTTCTCTTCCTTCATTCTTCTTTATGGTCCCCCATCTTTCTCATAGATGAAGCGGAGGATGTCACCGTGGGGAGCCAGCTTTGGAAGTGGGCGAAGGTCAGTCATTTAGACCCCCAGCTCCCTGACACAAAAAATAAGGCTATGAAACCTTGTGGATTTCTTAAAGTGGACAATACGAAGGACATTTGGTGTGCAAACCTTTATTTGTCTTTTATGAACACACAAAAACTGGCACTGTACAATGTTGGCAGACGACTGATAATAAAGGCCCAAGCTCAAATGCTTCATGGGCTTGATCGAGTTATTGAGCCTAACCTTTTGCGTGAATGGGGGGGTAATTATTGGGGTATAATTTTAACATGAAAACCGAGCCTAAAAAAATCATGTTTAGAAATGCTTTTAAAAGAAACAGTCATTTCCGATGGAGTGCTGAAAGTGGTGTGTAGTCTCGGCAGGTCTAAATCGTGTTGAAGTGTTTCAAAGATCAATGTGCAACTTTTGCACAACAGAAAGGTAAACCATTTCAATATTTTATTTTGATTGTCATGTAGACGGATTGTGAATGACAAAAATTAAGGACACGATACAATAAACATATACACCCTAAAGAATCAGAACAAGTCAAACGTGCGATCATACAAAATATTCTGGAATGTAAAAAATAAGCAGAATTTACATTGAAGATAACAAAACATTTCATCGTTATTCATCATGTCGTTCAATAATCACCAATCTGGCCTTGGTCACCAATATTACTTAAAGAGACTCATGTCCACCAAATCTCTCGGTTTCCCTCTTGTTGGCATAGTAGCATTTAAGTTCCCCCCAAAACCTCTCTCGAATACCTAAATCATCTAAGCAGGACAGAACATTTTCAGTTCCAATAGATGTATTGAGTAATGCCCCTCAAGTGGCAGAGAATTCTGCAATGTCTGAACTAAACCGAGACGATGGGGGGTCTTGCCTACACCAGATGATCTTTTCAATGAATGTCGTGAGTCTTTTAAAGATTAGCAGCTGCTACTTTATCTCATCTTCCAGCAATCTTTAATATCTCTTTTTAGCCAATTGAAGGCCTGAACGTCCTCTCTCTGCCTCTCACAACAAAAGAGTGCATGTGGTGTATTACGCTTGTAAGTTATATGTGAAATTCTGGCACGGAAGTGTGTAGGTCTGTCGCTGCAGATGGTTAGACTTCCTGATTGGTTTTAAAACCTGACAATAGTTGAAAATGTGGATTGCCGCCACCTTCAAAAGTGAAGTACAACAGCAATGATCCAAATGTACTATGCAAGCTGTAAAGTCATGGCGTTCCTCCGTTTGGCAATCATTAGCTTTGACTTTCCCCAACAGGTCATTTACAAGCGTGACTTTAAATGGATCACATTTAAAACAGTATGCCATACACTCCCTTTTAGTCTAAAGGAATAGGAAGAGCTCATCACCAGAACCGAAGTAGACTGCGGTTGCCAGATGGAGAGCAAAAACTAAATCTTGTGATGTGGTCCATCAAAGAAAATTTCCTGCGAGCCACGAGTACACATTCGGTCTTTTTCAAAAAGGGCAGGTTGATCCGGATGTTGGTTTGATTGTTGAATTTTCTGACCCCAAGGTTTAAATCAATTGTTGGTTTGGTCACAAAGCAGTAAAATCCAATTTAGTTTTGTCAGTCTCACTATCCACAATATACACACACACATGCACATATACTGAAAACACAAGGCTTATACGTACAACTTAATAACAAAAGACTAACACTGGCACTTGTGATACTGAGGGTCCATAAATAGTCTTTCCTGAAAACCATATTATTTACTGTGTTCAGATCTGGGAGGAAGTGATTCCATCACTACTTTTAAGATTATTACTGACTTAATGTCTGTGTGTTAGGGTAAAATGCTGTTTAAAACCCAAACTGTTTTACAAATGCTTTCCGATCTACAGAATAGAGAATTAGGAAAGCTTTTTGCAAAAGGGGGTTGGTTATATTTGTTGTTGTATGAATGCCATCAGCATGTGATAAACTCCAGAATGTTCCATTTGCTACGATTTTATCATCTAAACACAGATGACAAGATCTGTGTTAAATAAGCTACTCTCTTAATGTAAAAAATAAGACCCTCTTCAAAACAGAAACAAGCATAATGGCTTGCGTTGTCGACTTGTAAAGCTTCTAAAAAATAGCATTCTTTAAAACACCAGTACAACAAAAATGACCAGTAAACCGTTTAAATAATTATAATAATATAAAATAAAAGCTGGGCATCCTTCATAATCGTGTGAGAGTTTACATTCAACTAATAATTAATAAAAAATAAAATTATAATAAAATAAAAATAAAATATTAATAAAAATAAAATAAATAATTGTGTTCCACAGAATTCTTTGTGTTCCCAGCAGTGTGACTCATACTGAAGGTACATACTGTAATTCTATCACATCCTTAGATTCAGTATTCCACCACAAAATAGCAGGTAAATGATAAAAATCAAGTACAAGGAAAAAATTAAAAACTTTAAATCTAAAGTTGTCAAACTAAAATTTTTAATAATAATTGCTCAATATCTAAATATTCCATCATTTCAAAATTTAGGGGCTGTACTCTTACATGGCTCAAACTTTCTAGTGTCCAATAAAATATTAACGTTCAACGAGAAACTGCAGGTACTTTCAATATGAAAACATTTCACTGTCTGGCTGAGTGACAGGACATGGGCATCAGCAGCAGGCGATGGTAAATATAGCTCAGTCGCCCCTGTGGGATTATTTGAACTTGATTGTGCAGTTTGTTTGAGGTTCTTGGATTGCAGTAAAAATAGAAATGCCTTTATTAACTGAAAATAGTTTTGTCCTATCCAGCCATAACGAGACACAACTTTAACTTGAATTACACTTGAATCACATCGTCATCATGTGAGTTCAATCCCCTTGCAAGTGGACAACAGTCACATTTATTTAAAAAAAAAAAAAAAAAAACCTCTTCAGGAGGGTAGAGGCTCACCATGCTCATTTCTTTTGCAGCAGTGACCCTGCGGCCATGGCATCAGGACCTCCAGATGTGATGGCCAACCAGGAGCCTGTTGAGGTTGCGGAAGAGTGCTCAGGTATATTCATTTACTGAATACAACATAATGTAAGTTATACTATTCCAAATTTCTGGATTTACTTTTTAGGCAATGTTATACAACATTTCAATGGTTGTATTGTCTGTTTTTTTTTGCAAAACTAAATCTGCTTATTTGCATGCAAAGGTAATTTCTACAAAAACACCTTCAGTTTATAGTATAGTCAGTGGAATCCTCAAAGTTGTCCAAAATCAGTTTTGTAGTCGAGTTCATAAAAATAATAATCAGGGTTACAAAATTCTGAGAATTTCCAAATCAAAGTTTGTTTTATGATTGGTAACTTACATTTATTATTATTATTATTATTATTGTTATTACTTATTTCCCAGAATTTTAATATTTTATAATAATTTCACAGTTTTAGGATTTAGCGGTTGGACTACAGATTAAAAGAAAAGATACATAGATACTTGCAGAAGGATATTATTTTGAAAAAAAGAAAACATGTTTTATCAGCGTAATATGCAGCAGGCATTTCCAGGCCACTGGAGATATTTCTCTGGTCTTACTGAAAGTGCTAGCAGGAAATGAAGCAGAGATACACCTAAAATTGTCTCACATGCCCAAGCACATCACATTGTTTGTCACGCAGATAAATAACACGTGATGATGTTATGATTGTAACAAGGAGGCGGTGTTTGTGTCTTGCTCTCACACCATGTCCTGTTGTTCTCAACTTGATTCCAGTGATAGTACTGAACAGATGACTCATCTCCCTTTCGGGTCTCGTAGAATGTTTTTGTGCTTTGATTGGATCCGTAGAATGAGATTCCTTGGAGCTGTCCATCAGTCCACAGAGTAATCATTTTGTACTAACAGTTAATTGTCAAAATAGAAATTGCCCACTGTGCATTAAATCTTACTTTTAAGAAATTTGTGTTTACTTTAAAACCCATAAATCCGTGATAGGCTTTTCTCCTGCTGCTTGTTTATTCCTTTTAGTTCTTCCCGTTAGTACTTGAAAGTCATAACGCCAACTACTCTGAGAGACAGCATGACCTCATAGTTTCACTCCTAACACATGCTGATGCAATGTCAGTATCAATGTGCTTCACCTCCCTTTTTTCTTCTTTCCAAGTCAAAGGTCACAGTTTTCCCGCAGCATGTGCTGTTGGTCAATTCCCATTGCACCACGTGATAACATACGTATATGTGTGCAAGTAATAATAGTGAACAAAAGTGTATCGAATAAAATATCCCATTTTTTCCAAAAGTTACTCAGACTGACCTTCCTTTACTTTAGTAGTGTTTTGCACCTGAAGTAGCAAAATAAAAATACCTGATAGTGTTTCCACCTGACTTTCACATTTGTATTGCAGAAAGGCCCCTGAAGAATTCATCAAGAGCATGCTGGAAGCTCTTCAAGTACAGCTAAAGCTGTTCACTTTGTGAAATGAGAATTAGTTGCCAACATCCCCGCAAACGCACAAAAAATGACTGGGAAAAACACGTTCCTTCATGTTTGATATAAAGGTAGCTAATCTGGTTAAATGAGGCATTTTCAGACAAAATGTGCACTTGTCTTCAGATTCCAAACATATTTTCAACTGGAATTTGGTTTAATCAGGACTTGATGGAATACTCAAGGAGTCTTTCATATATAACTCAGACAAGTAAAATGAGATTCATGTCAAATGTTTTAAAACACCAACATAATACGCTCTTGAAGCGGGAACCGCTATGTTTTGATGTCTCCCCGCCGCAATATAGCTGATTCTAATGATCAGGAAGCTTATACAGATTTGATGCAGGTGTCTTGCACCAGGGAGATAGAAAACGTGTAGGACACTAGACCCCAAGAACCAGGATTGATGAACCCTGCCCTAAACTGTCTCAAATTATGTTTGGGTATCTTTTTTCTAATCTCACTAATGTGCGAAAGAGATGAATTTGTTAGAGCTTTATCATAACCACGAACCAGGTTTAAATATCCTCATGAATTGGAAGAACTTTGACATCTGGTATCTTCAATGGCCTTTTTAGTTATTTCAAATAACTAGATAAAGTAGGTTAGGATTTGGATGGGAAGTAGGCTGTCTTTCACCTAATGTACACTCCGTCCTGTATTTTTAATTTTGCTTTTGTTGTTGTTGCTGTAGCATTGTATTGGAACAGAGAGACTTAAATTAGGGAAGTGAAAAAAGGCTTGATCATTTTTTGGAAGAGCTTGTATCGAGCATGTGACCCATAGGCATCACAAAATGGGCTTTCATGACAGCGTCTCTTGTTTACTTTTCATTCAGTTTCCTCTTCAGCATTGAAATGCATAAGCTTTAGAGTCACAGATATATAAGACAGCCCCAGAAGAACCCAAATCATGACTGTAATTCACAGATGAGTGTGTATGTTTGGGATCAGGTTATTTTTTTTGCTTCAAATTGTCCATTACTTGGGTAAAAGTTAAGCTTTGTGTGATCAGTTCATAAATCTATTTCTCGCAGAATATAAGAGACTTTGCATTTGCGTTCTTGCAGTTTGTTGATGTCACTTTTTTCAAAGGTTTATTTACAGCTCTCAAAAATGTTAGGTCTGCATCTGCTCCTGTCTTTGGTCTACTTGCTGAAGTCTGAAGTCCAAACAGTGTTAAACCAGCTATTTGCCAATGTTTGTGCCGAGACTCTCTTCGTTCCTACCTGCAGACAGCTCTTGAGTTTTCATCTTGTTTACATTTCAAAGTAGTTTTTAGTTGTTAGTTATTAAATGTAGTCTTCAGGCAAATCCAAAACTGCACATTTTTGTTTTTTGCAAGATAAGTAGGGTCTAATATTGGTCTTACTATTATTGTGGAACCATTCACCTCTGGTATGAATAAGTTGAACCAGTTAGAATTATGTTATACATATCATTACTAGCTACTGCTGAACCTTGATTTCACTCGCTTCAATTCTACGCAACTTTCTGTCAAATGTGGTTTGGCCATGAATCCCAATTTTCTTCATCATAAATACATTTTCTTTTGAACTGTGAGCACCAACCTTAAAACATTTGGAAAACAACATAACTGCTTATGCGAATAGGATAGGACACCCCTACATGACCGCTACCAGGATTGGTATATAATAATTTGCAATGATTATATCATATTAATTTTCATCTAGAGCAGTGGTGTCAAACTCATTTCTTTCGCAGGACGCATTGTAGTCATAGCTTCTTTCGGAGCGCCATTATGACTGTCAACCCAAATAAATGTATGAGCACCTTATATTATATACAGTAAAAGCTACAAAACAAACTGACAAATAACTCGTTTTCAAATCAGACGAGTAAAAACTGGTCAAATATAAAAAAATATATATATTCTTAAAAGTGAAAACAAGGGAAGTATCTGGCCCCCGGGTCTTGAGTTTGACACCTGTGATCTAGAGCAATGATGTTACTCCTGTAATTTCCCGATACATTGTATGCATGGCTTTGCTTTTATTACACTTCCAAGACTTTCTAAATCACGTGCTTTCGGGGTTCCCAAATTCTGGACCCCAAAGTCCGTGTATAATCTAGGTTCAGCTGTATTTTGAAAATCATTAGGTAATAAAGAAAATATTTCATTTCCATTCAGTCTGTGAAAGCGTAGCAGGCCACAGTAGCAAATTTGCTCATTATGTCTTAAAATCAGTTTCATAACCTTACACTTAATCATTCTCAACCCCTCAACTTTCCCCGCTTCCGTAACTTTCTCACTAAAAGCACTCTGTAGCTGTTTAAAAGCTTATAAAAGAGTTATTGCATTTTCTGCTACAGTGCTAATGGAGCCGCAGTCACTTGGGCACCCTTTACCAGCACGTGTGTTGTGTTGATGTGCTTATCTGTGTAAACACTCATACGCGTGGTTTTTCCCTCATGTGTCTACCTGAGCTATTAAAGCCAACAGGCAAATTGCGGGAACTGCACTTCATATTTTGGCAGATGCTGTGTGCGTAATTGCCTCATTAGCGTACCACCGCTCTGTTTGTTTGAATGAGTCACAACACGACCAACCGGAGAGCAAAAATAATCTTCAAGCGTATTTCAAACATGGTTCTCTCATGTATCCCCTTCAGGAAAGAAGAAGTCCAAGTTCCAGACTTTTAAAAACTTCTTTGTGAGGAGGAAGAAAAAAGAGCCGTCAGGAGATCATGCAGAGCTTAAAGGCAGCCAGTCGAGTGACAACATCAGCAAAACATCCGAAAACAATACTCTCAGTCGTTCGGAGAAGGGGAAAGGGTAAGATCACACGTGTTCTTTGCAATAAGTCTAACATCTGTCAAATAGGGACCCAAAGTTTTTTTTATATTCAGATGATAATTGTATTACTTCAATTTACTCAGAATGTTAACAAGGAGAGCAACAAAATGGTGGTTAGCAGGTCTTTCTCACAGTGTTGAGATATGGGCTTTAAATCTTGGCTCCATCACTACAATGCCGTGATTGCATGTTCTTGCCATGGGTTTGCTTTCTCACACATTCCAAAAGGATGCAATTTTGGTAATTGAATTTTTTTGTGTCTATCAATGCCAAATTTTGCCAAATGCCCAATGCAGTCACTAACCATCAGTGTGTCAATTGATCTTTGCTATTACATGCAACACGGTTGACATGCCTGGGAAACATTTGTAGTTTACGCAATACTATTTTGTATTGTACATCCTGCTAAAAAAAACCAACCACTGTTAATCGGTCTGGGATTCCTTTACGATTGTTCTGTTTATATGACTGATCCATGCTCAAGGGTACGTCTTATGGTTCTGAGGAAGAACATGCAAAAATAATCAACACAGCGTTTGTCAAGTGAAGTATTATTTTCCTAAATATGACTTGACTAAACATTCATTGTGATCCTAAGTGTTCATCTCCTGATCTTCCAGTCTCTGGAATGCTGGACTGCTTTTTCCCGTGTTTGTTTAAAAAGTGGAGCATCTCTTCCTTGGAATAGTGTTAATTTCCTTTCTTTAAAGTAAAGGTTTTACTGCCTCTTCCTGTTGTGGCTCAGTAGACAAATATACCCCACTTTTAAAATGCAAGATTATGCCATAGTAGGACGAAATGTTACTCTCTTACACGTGGAAGTAAAGGAGGAAAATAGTTTGGTGGCCTAACCTTCCCCCCTATTTCCTGTTTTCTAAAGGTCAAAGATTAGCCTGGGCAGCAAGGCCTTGTCACACGACTCCGTCTTTGTCTCGGACTCGTCGGAGGCCAACGAGGCTCTGGGGGCATCTCAGGACAGTATTCATGGAAAAGTGAAATCTCTTCAGGTACTCTTGGAACTATCATCACAACAGAAATTGATCACAAACTGAGTCAATAATTTGATCTCTGCAGCCATAAACAAATAATTGTTGCCAAAATGTCCAATATATAAAACAAATAATTGTAGCTCAGAGTTGAAAAAAAAAAGCCCTTCATGTTATTGTGATTAAACTGAGGGATGGGAACGTAACCAAAGCGAGTTTTTAGAGTGGTATCATCTTGATGCGTTAATAGTAATATAAATTCTAGGCAGTCAGAGTTAAAACTAATGATGGTAAAGAGAGCAGACTGACAGAACAATGTGTGTCACAACACGTGACTAAAAATGGACGATGTAAGACTGACCTGCAGTTAAACCGCTCCTCTAAGCTGTCTGTACAATGAAGCTCCCTTAAGCAGATTTGACACTCAGGAAACTTTTGCTAGTTTCTCATGGTCACATTATTTACAGCGTCACAGAGTTCTAAAGAATGACTTGTTCATTTGTAAAATATTTTTGCGCTTCAAAATATATACTTTTAAAGAATTTGATTATGAAATCCTGGCCGTAAACCTCAACTCTGAACCGGCCTGTCATTTTGATGTGAGAAGAGCCAAATTTAGTGTAAAAATATTATGTAACAAGCAAGCTGCACATGGGATAAAGATTGCACATTTTGCCACCCACATTGTGGCCTTGTTTCTGAATGTTTGCCCTCCATCCCACCACATGATCCAGGTCAAAGTATTATTTTTATGTGTGTGGTTCCAAGAGCATCACGATACAGGCCACAACGTGTATCAGCTGAAAATTGTAGGACATTTTTATTTATGATAAATGATTGAGCTATTGATGATGGAAACATATCTCTTTAAGTGTCATGTACTTGGATCTAAATCCCCCTCAAGGTATTTCAAGACAAATATTGTGACACCATATGCACGTGATTGTTATTATCCCTACAGTAAAAGTGACACTGTATGTTACTTTTATATATATATATATATATATATATAAGTAACATACAGTGTTTTTTTTTGCAGCTGGATAAATAAGTCACTGATTGACAATACCAGCGTAACATGCAGCAAACCGATAAAGTATGTCACTTTTAGTTTCTGTGATACCTCACGACAAACACACACTTTCAAAATGAAACACTCACCCCTCTGTGGTGACTGTATGAGCAAGTCATTGTCTGTTAATCATACTCTACATCAGTGAGACTGTAAACATGGCAAGACACTCTGAAAGAGCAGCCTGTTGCTTCTTACAATGACAACATTTTTAGAAAGGCTTCTAATTCCACTTACTGCATCTACTCTAGTGAAACATGAATAAAAAAAATGCTTTTACATGGAATTGCAGCTTCAGCTGAAGCAAGCCATCAGGCTGGGCTCTCCCCCATCGCTGATGTGTGTCAAGAGGACGGAAGATGCCGGAACCATGTCGGAGGATGACGGTCTACCCTGCAGTCCCCCTGAGTACACGTCTTCTCAAGTAGCCACGGTAACATGCATACTACTGTCACGCCACCTAATTGCCACATATGCATCATTGTTTCTTTCCACCTGTGTCTTTCAGAATCAGGCTCGGTGGAACAATTCACTCAGCCTTGCGGGGGTGGATAGTGACGAAGACCAGGTAATTGTGGAGATCGAGCCACACAATCGGCTTGTAGAATCTTCTATATGGGTGTCTTTGGGTTTAGGACAGTTCTAACATATACAATATCAAGGCATGAGCTCTGTTTGATAAATTGGTTCGTGTGGTGGCATAAGATTACATCATTATGCAAGCTTTTCATCCGGTTCTAGAAAAGAAAACGTAGGCCAGAAAAGCCAGCAAAATAAAATACTTGATGTGATTTATGAAAGCCGTGAGGACACTTTAGGCTGTGCAGCAGAGCTTTGTATTATTGAGATATTTCCCATGTGACTACGTCGGGATGAAAAAAAAAACAAGAAGAAAAAACATCTCACGATTCAGTTGAATCACTTGTGGTTACTCTAAAAGCCTTCATGTGTTTTGAGCTCCTTCTTCAGCTCCATCTCACCACCTTGTTCAGACCCTTAAAACTGTGTTTGTTTTGAACCGCACTCTTTCTACTTCACTTGCGAACCTCTTGACCTTCTGTTTAGCACAAGCCTGATGGGCTAAACAGGCATATTTTTACATCTATGATAGAGTAGCTCATTTCAAGGTGGGTTGACAAGTTTTCTGCCTTTAAATGTGCACAAAAAGTGCAGTCAGTAAAACTTTGACTATATTTAAGTAAACGTGGGCTTTCCGTGCTAAAAACAACCCTAAATGATGAGCACCAAAAATATGTGTGTGGGTCAGGGGGAGAGTTTAAATATTCCTTTTACAGTTGGGAATATGGTGCAGCTGTGAGGGACATATTCCAGAGCGTTTTAGGGCGTACTCACACTTGACCATCTGAACCATGTCAGACTTGTGCGGGGATTCCGCTCTTCTTCTGCCTCCTGCTGTGCGTGTTTATGACCATTAGTTCCAGATCTTGGCCCACCAGGATGTCTACCAGACTTGCATCAGAGCATTCACACTAGCCAAATTGGACTTCAGGTGTCAAATGCGCTCACAGACACAGAGACAGATTGCGAGTATGGCCTCAGCCATTAAAAGTCACTAAGTGCCGAGGAACATACTCAAGAAGACATGTTGCCGTTGCTTAAACTAAGGTGTGAATATAAATGCACGTAAAATGGATAAAGAGGATAGATGGAGATAGATTGAGGAAGGTTAATTTGAATCTAAAAGCTAAAATGTGTTTGTACATTTACAATTAGGCTACAACATGACAGATTGGGCGAGAAAGTGAAGAGGTTGAATCCAACACTTAAAACTCAACTGGGAAAGTGAGTTTTCTTTTGTCATACTTTAGTTTTTCTTGAAACTTTTCCAAGTTTGAAATCTTTTCTCGATGGAGCAAAGCATAAGACTCAGCTCTACTGTATAATCAACACCACAAGTGTTTAAAGCACAGCTAATATTTAGACAGCTGGATGTAGTCACACACAGTCGTGCTCTATTTCCTTTTTGGTTTCCTATCTGCAGACTTCATCATTCAGGGAAGAATTGTAACTTTTCAACACCAACTGACCATCAGTTCATGGTGTGCTGTTTCCTTCTCAAATTCACAACAAGTCAGTGACTCATGTGTGATGTGAGTTGCACTGTCTGGAACTAATCTCTCCAAACAATGGCAGACAAGGTTGTGGTTACAGTTGGTATTTTGGTTTCATTTCTCAAACGTAATCGTTAAGGCTTGTTTTTTTTAACGGAACATCTTCCTTCGAGTGGTTAGCATGTCTACTCGGTTGAGAAGCTTCAGGTTTGAATTATCTTCTCGATGAGCTTGCATGGGGTTTACTCTCTGGTTTCCTAAAAAATGTGTATGACTCTAAATCTCAGGTGTCAAACTCAAAGTCCGGGGGCCAGATCTGGCCCTCCACTTCATTTTATGTCAACTCAATGTTTCTTGTTAAAACACCCAAATTGTAAATTGTCTTATCTTTTAATAACAGTGAGGTATTGCCAAATTTTTTAAAACCCCACGTTCAAAATAAATTTGAAATTGTTTTTTTAATGCTGCTGTGTGAATACGATAATGCAAGATAGTATTAATGGCCCCACACGGAAAACCATAACTACGATATGGCCTGCAACAAAAATGGGTTTGACACCCCTGCTGAGTCTAAATTGTCCAAAGGCATAAGTTTGTATGTTTACAGTTATGTTGCTAAACAATGTCCTGTGATTGGCTGGCAATAGGTCCAGGGTCTACCTTGCCTCCCATCAGCTCACGAGGCAAGAAGATGGATGGCAATGTAAATGAAGTGAAAACTGGAAGTCAAAGCATCTTTTCCTGTTCTCTCCCCAGTTGTCCAGCAGAGCAGTGAGCCCCCTGGTGAAGGTTCCGGGGGATTTCAGTCAGCCGGCAAGCCCATTTGGCTGTCTGGATAATTCTGCTGCCAAGCACAAGCTGGGCCTAAGACACAAAGCCTGTAACCGGAGGAAAGCTGCCAATGTAAGAACACAAATATGTGCGGTGTATTGCTCATACTGTTGAAAAAGTGGTCCCGCCCTTGGAAACAAACGGTTGTAGCATCGACATGCTGAAAATGATGCAACGTTTTTACTGTGACAATCAGCTCTCCAACTTTCTGTCACCCATTTTAGTTGCTAACACCAACCCTACAGAATAGTATTGGTTTGGAAGAAAAAAGGCTCTCGGTTGTATATGTACAAGATGCTCTACATTATGTAAACAAACGTATAGAAATCAACAAAACTATAGAATAATAAGTATATCTTGTCTCATTGGATAGCTGGTCACCAATATACACAATTATTATTTTGCCCAAAATTATTGGGTAATTTATTGGTGCCTATAGCTTCACTTTCACACACTAGAACAATTGGTTCTTTTTTGATGGACTCCCAAGTGTTAATTCTTTCCATTTTAAAGTTCTATTTTGTTTAAGTGCCGATCCTCATCATGCTCAAAATGTGATGTAATACCTTGGATGTAACCTTTATGTTAAAGTTAGGCCTTTGAAAAAGCCTATCAACTCTTTGCACAGAACGTTGGAGGAAATGTTGTTTCTCTCATTTTTTTGTGTGTGTGAGATTTGCACATCTTGTAAACGTCAAAGTTAAGAAAATTTTATTATTGTGGTTTGGGCGCTTCTTGTATACTAAAACTATACAGATGTGTCACTGCGTATGGGAACGTTGATAATTTTGACCTACATCTTGCTTCTTTCCTTACTCTCTAAACCAATAGTTTCCTTGTGTAGTGCTGATGTTTCTACTACTTTGTGTTTGGTCCATGCAGAGGCTTGACATTAAATCAGACGAATACAACGGCATGGATGGATCATTGAACATTTCCTTCCCAGACAGTTTAGAGGCACCAGAGGAAGAGGAGAAACCAGGTTAGTGCTCCCCCTCCCCCTTCTTATTCCAATTTACCTCTATGTGTTGTTACCTTCATCTGTTTCTGCTTGTTGATGCAGATGCAAGGGAAGATTCTCTGAAACAAAAGCCAAAAGAGGAGAAAGAAGCTCAGGAGAAAGAACAGCCATTGTTGCATGAAGCAGCGGAAGAGGATGAGTTGGATGTTTCACTCGTTCAGGACACTTCGTGTCACTCGGGGGTGGAAGCAGCTGACATTCAGCCTTCGCCCTCCCCCGAACTCAGTAACGGAGGCTCTTCTCTGGACAGTCCCATG
This sequence comes from Syngnathus leptorhynchus, assembly GCF_054491065.1. Classification (NCBI taxonomy): domain Eukaryota; kingdom Metazoa; phylum Chordata; class Actinopteri; order Syngnathiformes; family Syngnathidae; genus Syngnathus; species Syngnathus leptorhynchus. The sequence goes on along the minus strand of NC_141196.1, from coordinate 18,923,190 downwards.
TGCGTAAACATCATTTTCTAATTGGATTGAGTTTATTGTGGTGGGCTCTCCTATTAATAAGACCTCATCATTTCTGCTTTCAGAGCCACACCGGAACCTTCTGCTGGCCAACAAGATTTTTGGGACCATTCTCTTGTGAATGGAAAAGAGAAGGACATGGATGGATTAGACCTGGGAGAGGAAGATGGACTTGGAGAAGGTGTGGAGGGTGACAGCTCCTTCTTACAGGAAGTGCTCAGCTCCCTGAAGACACCCCTACCTTCTTGCACTCCATGTGTGGCCTCTGAGGATGTTGTCCTGCAGCTGAATGAAGAGAACAAGGAACAGGAAAATGAAGAGGTGAAGGATGAGCCTGAATTTCCTCAAACTGCTCCATGTGATACCCTCCTTTTGGATCAGTCCAGCGAGGAGGAGGAGGAGGGGGAGGAGGAGGAGGAGGTAGCTGCTTTGACCAGTCCTTTCCTACATGTGGATGAGGAAGAGGAAAGTGAAGATGATGATGATGAAAAAGAAGAGGAGGAGGAACTTGTTGTGGAAAGATTTAGTCAGCCTTGCGTAAGTATTTTGTTATTATTAATAACGTGTCATCAATGCATCCATTCACCGAAAAGTTATTGACGGGGTCTTTTGACTTCATTTGTTTCTTCTTTCAGATCCGTTTAGAGGATGAGCATCACGACTTGCCACAAGAAGTCAAACCTGAAGAACAACACGACTTGTACCAAACAGAATCGAACCACAGGGAAGAACTGGAAACTGAAGCGAGTGAGAAAGATCAGAAGTTAATCGATCTTCAAGTGGAGGGAGAAGGTCATGAGGTGAGGGCGGATGTGGAGGAAGAGGAAAAACAACAGTGGATTGAAGTGGAAGAAGACGAAGAGTGGGAAATGCTTCCTGTTGAAACATGCCAAGAGGTTTGCAATGTGACGTTATTGCCGGAGCAAAGGGAAACTTCACATGTTGATCCCATGGGTAATTCACAATGCACACATGAAATTGAAACACTTCAGGAGTCATGTGATCCGGTAACCGACCACGAGAGCCAAATGTTTTCCAATGAAAATGATTGTGAAAGTAAAGCAAGAGAGGAGGATGAAGACTTCAACCTTTCAGGAGAAGACCAGGGGAAGGATGAAGATGTGGAGGAAGAGGAATTGCTGGAGATGGAAGAAGAAACAGAAACAAAGCAAACAATATCATTTCGATTGTCTTCTTCACACTTTGAATCACCTTCACAAGACACTGAGACCTTGACTCTGAGCACACCAAGCACTCCCGGTGAGACTGACCCTCCCGCCGAAACCATCACTCCCATCGTTCCCTGTGAGACTGTCACTCATGAAGAGACCACCATTTGCACTGAGAGCCTCTCTGCCAGTGAGACCTTCCCTCACGCTGAGGTCAACACTCCCACTGAGACCTTCTCTAACGACCAACCTCCAACCACTCCAGTCCACACAAACCTTGTCTCTCCGTGCTCGGAGTCAGACGCATTCGCCTTTCAGTTGTCTCCAACTGACGAAGATCCTAAAGTTGCGGCATCTTATACAACAACAGAGCAACATGTTGATGAAGAGATCACTGACACTGGAATGGAAGTCAAAGAAGAGCCGGTGACTCCGATTTGTGATACAGATGTTGTAGATGAAGTCACGCCTCCACCTGAGGAGGAAGTAGTCAACCAGTTACCGGAACGTCCCAATGAGAGCAAAGTTCGCTTCACAATCACCCCTGCCTGGCAGAGATCCCTGTCTGGTGGGGAGCCCAAAGAAATCCCAACCCCCAGCCATGAGCCTGGAGATGAGGATGTGGAGGAGACCACCAAGAAGGACCCACAGTTGGAGGCCCAGATGGAGAAATGTGTCAAAACAACTGTGGCTGGTGGGACTGCTGTCAAAGCCCTCAATGATGTGGTCCAGGACCCAGTGACAGCACAAACCTCAGCTGCTGCAACTAAAGAAGGTAAGCAGACTTAATGGATGAGCAGACAGGCACTTCAGCAGAAGTGTGTGTGTGCAAACAACTAATGAATTTTGCAGTTTGGCTTTCATGAATTCACCCATTTGTTGATTTTTTTTTTCTCTTTTTAAACAATTCTGTTGTTTACTGAAAATCTCACTAATTTACCTTTTGTACACAAGCCAAAGCATTAATTTGCTGCCATCTTATTGCTAAGGAAACATGTTCAATTTAGTTGTTTTATTTTCACCCAAACAAAAAAATAAAATAAATCAGTCCTCTGCTGCCATCTTGTGGCATCTTTATATGCCTGGAACAAAAAGAAAACAATTGGGCAACTAAAGGCTTGGCCATTTATACGAAATAAAAATTTAAAAAAGTAATTTAATTTATTTAATTATATTATTTATTAATTATATTATATTAAATATTTAATTTAATTTAAAGGAGTCGTATCTTTCACACCTAGTTCAAGTTTATCCTGCACTTCTATGTACAGAGAGCGTTGCGGCGATGGAGGAAAACTGCAACAATCCCTTTGGAATTCGGCTGAGGAAGACTGCAGTTCTGCATCGCTTTGGTTCGGAAGAGGAAAACACAGAGGTGAAAACCAATCCTTTATTTATTTATCTTTTATTTTTAAGGTAAGATTGCATTTTCTGGATTGATTAATAATACTGTATTTGGCAACAGGTTGTTTGTGCCTACTGACACCTAGTGGAATATTGATTTGTCTTGCTGACAGATGAACAATGAAACATTATTTGTGGTAAAAAAATAGATATTTTCATCAAAATCATGATTTTTGTTTGTTTTGAAAGTGAAATTGGGTAATTTCCTGTGGTAATGAGCACCACTGCACACTGGTGTAAGCCACCTGCAACTTCATTTTTTCCTCCCATTACCAAACAAAACCTGGTGTTTGTAAAGCAAAATGCCACAAGAACAAAAAATATACAGATTTTTTGGGCTGTTTCATGACACTCTTACCACATTTCAAAGTTAATAATGCATAGATGATATTTAATTTGAAAATCTTTAACAAATAAATTAGTATCTGCAATGTTAAATATGTTGAATAGGTTTTTACAATTTTTTTAGTACTATAAACAGATCCCAAATCAAACAAATGTGGGGCCCATTGCAACGTTTTCAGTGTTTGTCTGGTGACTCGTAGTGGTTTAGACAGACCATGCAGCTATGAACGTGTTACTGCATTTAATGTGCTCTCTCTTTAGGCACTCATTGAGCCTCCAGCGCAGCCTGTTACTTGTAAAGTTGAAATGAGCAGTTTTAAAACATCCACAAGTCCACCGGTTTTCACCAAACCTGCCCTTCCCAAGAAACCAGATGTCCACGGGGAGACTGGAGTGAAAAGCAAACGTGTCTCAGGTGCATACAAACGCACACAAAAACACTTTTGGGAACACGTAGACAAACTAACATTGGCATGGTGATTAAGTTCCCATAAAACTAACCCCCGTGACTCATTTAGAAACTGCTGCAGGTCGTGATGTTGAATCTGAAGGTCCCAGCTGGATCTCCATGGCCAGACAGAAACAGAAGATCTATAAAGAAAATTCACTGGATGAGATGACCGTCAAGAAGGTTATTTTTTTGCCTAGTTTTTGATCTAAAAACACAAATCCTAGTGAGACTGCATTTGTTTCTTTGTCCCCTTCTTGTTGCATTTGCATACGTAGAAGACATCAACATACAGTTCAAGCTGCTTAAACTAATCAATGTGGTTCTCTCCTTTGTCATCAGGAGGACCAAGACAGTAACTCTTCATTGCCTTCGTATGTCAGCCAAGCATCAAAAAAGGAACTCTGCACCAAAACATCCGACTTCATCGGAAAAGGTCTGAACACGCAAAGACACAATATCAAGAAAGGAACATACAGCGAAACACACGCACAAAACGTACACAATATTGTATACTGAGTTTAGTCTTTATACCACAGCCAACTTTATCCTTGTCAATTATGCTTGCTTAACTTTGTCTGGGAAATAATATAAACATGCAGTGAATTTTGATGCTGACTGGACTCACATGTGGTTGAATTAAAAAAAAAAATGATTTGCTTGACTTTTATTGATGTGCATATATTTTTCAACTGTATGTATGAATATGTCCAAAAAAAAAAAAAAAAACTTTGTATGTATTTTGTACTTGAGTCCAAGTACATAAATATGTTCTATGTCAGGAATGTTGATGCTGGATGGAAACCAGAGTTTTTTTTGGGTTTTTTTTGACAAATCAGTTTAGTTGGGTGTACTCGTTTACTCGTTTATGTTAAGCATTGTATAACGTCCTCACCATGCAATAACACAAACTAACGGACAGCTAATTTGAAACTTGCTGTGTATTATTTCTTTTTAACTTGAGTATTTTTTTTCTCAACAGCATTTTAACATTTACTACCTGCATTTGAAAGAAGATATCTGTACTTTGGTCTTCTAACTTTGACACAATAAGCTTGTTACTTTACCAACCAGCGTGGATAATGACACAATCTGAAAAAAATAAAAAACAGCAGCTAAGAAAAAAAAAAACAACAACCAGCAAACAAAATCAATGGATATGTCATTATTGTCATATTTGGCGACATCTGTATTGATGAATGAAATTCTTTTTTTCCTTTAGTGAGTTCATCAGAGATCAGTAAGTCTTCATCAACTACCGGAAACGAGAGCAGGAAGCCACTCTCCCCTGTTACTCCAGTGCCACCCCAGCTTCCCAAATGTCAGCCACTCCCTTGCCCTGTCACCCCTAAACCCACTCTTCCTTCAGTCACCTCCAAACCCGCACCACAGGCCCCCTCCTCTCAACGATCCCTATCCCCTCCTACTCCTGTTCCAGTTCTCCTAAAAGCTCCTTCTAGCTCCAACCCACCCGCCGTATCCAAACCCCCCATAGAACCCAAGCCAGCGCAGAGCCCAAGCACGACACTCACTTCGCCCCCTTTTCCATCAAGAATCAACCCTCCGCTGACGGCTTCAAGAGTTCCTGCACTTTCTGGTCCGCCGACGGCGTCTCAGCGTGGTCTCCCACCTCCATCTTTGCCCCAGGATGAACCACCGTGGATGGCTCTGGCCAAGAAGAAGGCCAAAGCCTGGAGCGAGATGCCCCAGATAGTTCAGTGACAAACAGGGACGCTTCGGTACTCTGGCTCACATTTGATGAATTGACTCAACAGAGAGTCTGAATGGACCAGAATGCATTTGCACATTATTGAAATCTTATTATTGTTGACTCTTGCTTTCTTGTTTCTAAAGCATGTCTCACACAAATTCTTTATTTCCATATTGTGTACAGCGATGTTGCATGAATGGCAGGGTAAGTAGCTCCAAAATATATATGTAGCTCTAACTTGAAAGGGTTATCCACACATTTGCACTTTTAGTTTATAATAAAGTGCCTGTTTGTGATAAGAAACAATAATATTAGGAGATTATGAGTAACTATCACGGTCAAACAAAAAAAAAATGTAAAAAGTAAAAAACCCAAGGAAAGAAGTCATAAAGTCAGATCAATGATCTCAGAGTGCTATTACAAGACTAAAGTTATAATTTGTCAAGGGAAAGAGGATAGTTTACAGGTGAATGGAAAAAAAAATACCACACAACATAAACACAGCCATCTAAGACCTTCTTTATATATAAATCTGGTAATGTCAACACTTTTAGTTTGATAAGATCCTTACATGTTTTGTCTGAATACACTAATATGAATTTTCTGAAAAGCCAAGACTTGACTGTAGTAAATTGCATCCCCCCCATATTACAACTGACTTGTTATATGTATTTTTTTTGTTCATAACTAACTTCTTTTTCCCCTCCTGATTTTGGTTTACTGTCCTAACACAGTTAACAAAAGCCAAAAGTCCAAGCCAAAAGAGTGTGCTTATTTTAGAGTCTAATACCAAGTCACATTTTGGAGGAATCTGATCCGATTGGAGCAAAATCTACATGAACTGACCAAAGTTGTGCTAGTGTTTCATCATAATGATCTAATCTGCATTTCCTTAAGGAGCCACTATTACTTTTCAGTGGCCAATGTAGTATTTTTAAGTCTTCATCATACAGGAACATGATCTTAGAATGTTTATTACATGGATTTAAGTCTTTTTAGTTTTGGTTTCATCTTGTCAGCCATATGTGGGCTGTTTAATTTCTTAATCACTACCAAACGTACAGATAGTGATTCAGAGAATCTACAGACGCAGTCAGTAGCCATTTGGAGATTGTTGTTCTGCAAATGCAGAGAAAAAATAATCAAGGAAGGCAAGAGAACTTGCATTGCTATCAGATTGGATGAGATTGATTATCTCACTATGAGTTTGTTTTATTTTGTATTGCCTTTTGAGTATTTTTTGTGTACATACAGTATATGGTGCAGTAAATAACAAATGAGATTTTTTTTTCTGTGCTTTTGTTTTGTCTCATCACTACTGTCCTTTACAATGATAAAAATAGAAAGACTTGAATGCAAATTATTCACGTCATACTGATAAAAAGAATTACCCTGATGCAATATTCTCACCTGCAAGTATTAACTGGTAATCCATGGGACTTTTGCTACTTTATCAAGACCGCAAAAAAAGAAAAAGAAAATCCTAAAGCACCACACTGTAGTGGTTCATTCTTCTGGTATCCGGCAGCGTGGGTTCAGTTCTCGCCATGAGACTAATGGTTGTCTTTTTGTGGCCCGTGATTGATTGGGGACTCGTTCAGGGTGCACTTTCCTTTTTGCCTAATGCCATTTGGGATAGTCTCCAATTTCCTTTCTTGTCAGTAGTGTTTCAATGGGGACGTGTGGGGAGCGACTGAGGCTGCTCCTCTAAATTTCTAAATAAACAACCAACAGTAGATAACATTTTAGATACACAATTATTACATTTTGTGAGTCCACTGCGAGAAACGGCTGCATTTTGATCGTAAAAGGTAAAACCGTTTTTGAAAGGAATCTATTTCCATTGGTAGACTGAGTGTATTGTATAATTATTGTACTATATATATATATATATATATGTATATATATATATATATATATATATATATATATATATATATATATATATATATATATTTTTTTTTTTTTCATTAATTCATTGATGCAGTATATTTTATTTGACAATTTTGGTCCTTCAGACATTTGACACTAAATTAAAGATCATGAACCTTTTTGACAATGAGAGCTACCTCGTGTAATAAGTGCACACAGCTTACAATATCAACTCATGTGACATAACAAATTAGCTCAAATCGTCTTTAATAATAGTGTGTTGTTAACCAATTACCTTTATTGTCAAACACTGATTATGTTAATGATGCGTCACAATTAATTATACTACATAGTAAACTTTTTTTTCCATTAATCCATGGAGGGGAGATCTGAAGAGATATAAAAACTGTCAAACTGAGGAAAAGAAAACCGAAAATGTTGGTGACAGACTTGTAGTGGGAAGATCATGCAACAGAGGCGTCAGAAATTGTAACTCATTCATTGTTTGGAAAAGCAAACATTCAACCAGCAGAGGGAGACATTGTACAAGATAAAGACGCTCGGCAGCCAACTGAACAACGTGCACGGAGGTGATTTCAATGGACGGAGGTCAAGTAAAAATGGAAGAAATAAAGAAAAATCAAATACAATCGTGGAGCAGAAAACTGTGGCAACCATAACACGGAGACAATACATCTTGTCCTTAGTGTGGAAAATAGAACTAAAATGTACATTCAGTGGGAGCGAAAGTAACAATCAGGTCCACTTCAATTTTGGAAAGTACATCAGGACTTTAAAAATATTCAGATGTGCGATTGGACAGAAGTGTGCAAATGAAAAAATGCTTAAAAAAGGCGTTGTTTTTTTTCTTGGAACTGATTTTTTTTCCCATTATTTGTCATGGGAAAACATGATTCGGAATTTGAACGATTCACTTCTCGAACAGCCTTCTGGAACGGATTGTGTTTGAAAACCAAGCCTCCACTGTACTAGTATATTTTTAAACTTCTTTTGGATTGTCACTTATTTCTCATTGTTGAGTTTATTTCTATTGCTCAATTATTATTATTATCATGAATAACTTGAAAAGAATGAATGTAGCTTGAAAGTGCAAATACATTGAAAATGAGCACGCACACCATCAAAACGTCCCAGATTTTAGGTGTCAAGCACAACATGGACTGCCTTATAGGATTGTTGCTAGCAGAATAGATTGCAAGAAGTAGCTCTATGAAGGCAACCGTGATTCTTGTCAGCTATTTCCCAAGTTGTGAGCAGAAGGGATTAGCTTTGCCTGATAGGAAGTATTTAGAAATGATATCGCAACTGAGATACAAGCTATGTACTATGTAGATGAGGAGCTTCAGTCTGTAAAACATTTCATTTCGACGTTAATATCATGAGATGAATTGGAAATTTGTGTTTTGCAGTGTGTGCTTTATTGATTGCTATTCAATTAGCAGCCCAGAACTAACCCCAGAGTGGGCAATCTTGTGGCCCGGCCTGCCTGACTTGAATTGCATTCAATAGATGCAGAAGATATCTCGGTTTGCAAGATTTAAAAAATTCCAACACGTTTCATACCGTGACTACAAAACTCACATTGCCATGAAAAACTTAACAATTAAAAAAAAAAACTTGTGCGTGTTGGCTTGTGTATAATTTCATATTAAGTATCATCCAAGTTCTTAAAAAAGGTATTTCTCCTCAGTCTTAAATGCAGCATCATGTTCATCCCCTCACTCCACGTGTGTGCATGAATGTGTGTGAAAGTGAGTAATTACAGCAATCTCACAAGTTGAGCAATTAACCGTGGCGGCCAGATGGTGATCATGCAGCTGTGCAGGTCATCTTTCAGTGAGATCATGTGAGGAGAGGAAGACTCAGTTCCTTCTCGCTGTCTGATGACAGCTCGCCTACCAACCTGGCAACCTCATTTCCTCACAAACACATACAGATTCTTCCATTGCCTTTGGCATGGCGGTTGGTGACTACACAGTGATGTGTGAGTGTGTACATAACATGTGTGTAACCCATTTTGGGGACTCCTTTATTATATACAGTTGTGCACCAGGGGGGCTGATTCCATCACACTGTTTGTTTGGCCATGCAGGACGATACAGACCTGAGGCATCCATCACATGAGACCATCCAGAGCAGAGAGGTGGTCCTTGAGATGCACGCCACACTAATGAGAACCAAACTGCTTTGTTTAAGCAACTACAGGTTGACTACTGATGGACGTGAAGGTCCGTTACTTAAGTCTGTTTCAAAGTCTGCTTGATTTACTGGCCTCCCCCTCACATAAGGGTTTATTGCCGTTCTTTTATGAGAGAAAGTGTTCAGTCAGTGTATGTGTGTGCAGTGAAAAAAAACTTGATGAGAGGACATCAAGCATGAAAAATCCCAAAGTCCTTAACATCTCCTGTTTAAAGAGAGCGCAGAGTCAACATGGCGGTTAGCGGGATGTCATTCTCTGTCTTTGCTCTGCTCTCACTCAACTGTTAACTCCCTCACAGCCACACATGGACATTTTTTTTTCATGATTAAGTCAGGTTTAAACGCTGGTGGCAGAAGCAAAGAATGAGATGTAAGGCTATTTTGGGACACTTCTGCCATTTGCATCAGGACTCGAACAGTAGGTCTATGTCCAGATGATTTGGTCTAGCATTTTTCTCTTTAGAATCTGAAAACCTGCAGCATAAAAAGTAACTTGAAATGGCAACAAACATCTCCATCTTGAATGTCTTCAGTCGGTTCTAAGAAACATTGGAAGGCTATATTAAATGAGCTAACAGTGATACCTTGGGTCATCGATTGTAGATGTGCTGTGTAAGCCAGTTCTTTGTATCTGAAATGTGAAATGATCCCAGACTTTTGACATTATCTGTCTTTTACACACTCTTTCTCCTGGCCCGCTGCCATGCACAGGCTTATTTCTACTCGGAGTAGTGCACAAGGCCCGGTGCAAGCACGCCCCTAAGGATATTTGAATGTACTTTATGAGGGAAGCGCCAAAAAAAAAAAATCCACAGATGGAGTTCTGGATGAGGCAGCAGGACGGGTTTGGGTTAAACTGGAAGGTTAACGCTTATTAATTTGCTCATATTACCCACATTATGCAGTGTTTATACAAAGTGTCTCCACACGCAATGACCTTCATTACCATCCTTCCCTTGAGAGGCTCAGGTGTTAAAAAAAGGCTTGTAGAACTCGTCGAGGCCATGCTTGATTGATAATGTCACATACATCTTGGTATAATTAGATGAGAATATATTAGGACACTGTGGTCCAATTGTTAAGGATGAACTGGAGATGGATCCTCATCATGATGTCTGGAGGTTTTCCATTTCAACATAAACATCGGGCCAAGACACTTCACTGATGCGTTGGTCCGATGTGATTAATGCTGATCACATCGTGACCTCACCTACCGTTCTAATTACAATTAAAAATCAGTCAGAAACCATGACATTAAAAAAAGGGTAACCCCATCTCAGCTGAAATGAAAACAGAGGCTCCCTTGGGGTGTGTCATGGAGGGCTTTGCTCTGTTTAAAAGTGTCCATTAGAATTATGGGCGATGTAAAGATGGTGGTGTGATTTCATTTCGATTAGAATTAACTTTGTGATACAAATTCTTTCCATGTGACGATCTCTTCCACTTCATCTGGAATTGTAAGTTTATCAACGCTGCCATTTACAGTACTCTTGATGTGTTTTTATTTTTAATAGTGGTTTGCAGTCGTGTGTTCAATATATGGCATTGCTTTTCGAATGTAAAAGAGAGAGCTCAACTTCACAGCAAGCAGCAGTTAGGCAACTGGTGCTCAATTGATGCAAAAAAAGACTTCAAGATGTTTATTGCCACTCCCAGTTGAGGTTAAAGGAAAGAGAATTACCCCTGGATGTCAAAAAAGAGTCAAAAAGCATAGTTTTGCTTTAATAAAGTCCGCTAGGCTTAATGGTAAATAATAACGCAAAACGCCACCGACACTTTCCTCAATAGTAGCAGTTTTAGAAGCAACAGATATTTGTACACAAATGGTAGAGCTACATACACTACACAGATGATAGAACGATTATCACAGACATACTGAATAATCTACATCCTCTATGGCTAATATTACTGCATCTTACTAGATCACAGTAGGAACCAAAGAATAAGTACAGTGGAACCTCAGAGTCTGAACGACTTGCAATTTGGTCAAATCGAGATTCGATCATAAAAATCTGAATGAAAAACATCTCTGAGTTCGACCTAATTCTAGGAACCCGAACGCATGTTAGCCAACGGAGGCGAAGCGATGCCAAACGCACACGTGATGGTCGTGAGACAAGCCGCTGCGTATTTTGAGTCAGAGTGTCAACACTCACCTGGCGGGGCTATATCCACTGATACCAGCAGCACATCGCAAAAAGAAAGTCAAGATAATTTTTAAAATACTTTCCATGTACATGTACATGCCATGAATACAAATTTACATGGAGGTTGGGAACGGATTAAACTCATTTATCTTGGTAAATATGGGAAGAAATGTTTTGGAGGTTGAACAAATCCGATTTTGAACACTTTATAACAATGAAATATTGGTCATATTTTTATATTGCTGTTGCCAACCTTTTTGTTTCGTATAAAGACATAATTTGGTTTTGTCATTGTTGTTGTAGAGGTTTACTGGATTATGCAGTTGTTCCTAATGAAGTGTCCAGTGAGTGGTAAAGGAAACCTTGAGTACCAATCAAGGATGTTTAGTGCAAAGGTGATTAAAACAGGAATTTCTTAACCTCCTGTGTTGTTCCGTCTTATTATCATGTTGACATCACTATTGACATGTTTTCTTCAGACAAAGGCCTGACATCATCGTAAAACTAACAGGAAACATCTTCAACGTGCGATGCCTTTTCCTGTAAGATACTCCTTCCATCCTTCAATTGAACTTTTTTTAACCATCTGCCATGCTGGTATGTAGAATGCAATCATTTAATACGCATTTCCTCAATGACCTGGACCGTTTGACCGAATGCTGGACCCACAAGATCCCCACCCTGTCCGTGCCAGGCTTGAGAGCCTCTAAGCCCCTCTTTAGAATGGGTCCTGGGCCTCTGCCAGCATTTGACCAAGCTTGCCTATTAAAGTCATCTCCTCCCACTCATTTTTTACCCACATTTGTAGCTTCACCACACTTCAAAACAAAGTGTCTGAAAGTAAGTGACAGAAAGACGCTCTGATGGCGCCAACTCTCTTTTGTATATCCATCGGTCCTTTTCTTTATTTCCTGGATGTTTTGTCATCCGTGATTAAAACGGTGAATACTAAGTAGAAGCCTGGTAGAAGCAGTGCTTGTTTATTCTCCTCGTGTCTGCACAGTAGACCTTAATGACCCCCGAGGTACCATTACTGGACGCCTTATCAGCCGTGAAAGCATCTCAGATACTGCCAGCATCTTCTTCTCACTCTTAATGTGCGGCACATTACGGTTCGCAATAGCAGTATAATCACTGGGTTGTTCGTATATGAGCAACAGGTAGCTCTTATCTGAAGACGTTTATGTTGCACTCATCTTGCGATTTAAAAGCCGCTGCAATAAATCTCCAGTGTTATGAATAATGGGGTGTAATGAGAATTGAGTACATGCAATGTTATAGGGTCACGTTCTTTCACTTCACAGTGCTTTTTTAGCTAGATAGTAATGGATATAAAAAGTCTACACACCCTTTTTCAAATGTCATTTTTTTATGATATGAAAAACTGAGACCAAGATAAATCATAAAAAAAAAAAATCCTACTTTGGTTTAAATTGTGACCTGTATGACATCACACATATATATATATATATATTTTTAAAGCGTAAGTAAAAGTGAAAACAACTGAGGTAATTTGGTTGCATAAATGTACACACCCTCTTATAATGGGGGATGTGACTGTTGTTCAAAATTAATCACATTCAAACCTAATGAAGTCTGCACACACCGGACACCATTTAAATTGTTTCTGATTTAACAGAAGATAAAGTTCAGCTGTTCAAAGGCTTTCTCCAAGATTTTTTACCTTCACATAAAGCAGTTCTGAAAATGGTCGAATGAATGGGTGGAGCTTACAGCACAAGCCACCTTCCACAGAGAGCTTCTGTAGCATCTGAGGGATCTGGCAAGTGGGTGCTAAGTCCAATTCAATTTAAATGTGTGTATAAATGTGGGTTACAGTGCCATGGGCTGTAATGTCTTGATGATGTTGCTGACAGTAGATACAGGAACACCCATTACCCTTGAGATTGGCTATTCTTTTCCTCAATTTTGTTTTTCAAGTGCTCTGGTATTTATTTGAGGAGGAATAGTAATAGTAGAAGATGATTGTGTGTGTGTGTGTGTGTGTGTGTGTGTGTGTGTGTGTGTGTGTGTGTGTGTGTGTGTGTGTGTGTGTGTGTGTGTGTGTAATTTGGTCCAAATTGCTTCTAAATCAATACAATTGTATGTTATTTAAAATAGCACAGATTAACTTTAATTTAGCAATGACGGAAACCCGGTTAAAACAACGACAGAGTGACAAACTGATGACTGATGGATTGGCGTGCGGGTCACTGGTGAATGACTAATGACCGACTGGGAAAATTGACTACTACGCCCACCACCAAAATAAACATGTGAATACCAAAGAATCTGTAATTGCAACAACTTTCTGGGACAAATGGTGCATTATCTGACCAAAGCACAGGAGTGCCACTGTTTGATACAATACGTACCTAAGTTGCAAGAGTCCATATGTTTAAATGAACTCCTCTTTCATTTTTTTTTTGTAGCTAAGCCCTTTTTGGCTGTGGTTTCAAGCATCTGAATGCACTTTGGATTTAACCTGAATAAATCAAATGTTCCTAGAGATCCTCAGCATGATTTCTTTTGTGGATTTGGGACTTATTTGCGAGCCACTGGGCTTCAAGCTTTATCCTTGCTATAAAACTATGCAAGGAGTGGTATGATTAATGGCTAGTGATCCCTCTTGCATTTATCTTTGTGAGATTTGAACTTTCCTCAGCTATTAATGAGCTCTGCGGCTTGTTAGCACTACTGTAAAGAGGATGGTAATGTATCAAATGAGATTAGCACACAGCCAGTGAACTTGCAGTTATGTGTGTAATCGCTTGAATGTCTGGTACAGTACTGAGTGGCTTGTTTAATTGTTCTGACGTGAAACATGGTTGACTTGAGAGGAAAGCTGAAGTTTGGTTTCTTCGTGCCAAATCGCTGAATAATGAACATTGAAGAGAAGATTTCAAAGATTTCATCATCTCAGCAATGTTCTACGCACAGCATTAATCTGCCTAATGAGATTTAGTGCAAGTGCTGTGCCAGAAAATGAACCCTTTTCAAAGACAGAAAGTAAAAGAGTGTTTATAAAAACAGACTTTTTTTTAGCTTCTTTTATAAAACAATGGACTATTCCAAAGACCTTTGCGTGCTATTGCTAGTCACCTTAGCACTAAGTTATTCCGTGCCTCCCCATCACGGGTTACTTGACAAGTGAGAAAAATGCGCATTAACCCTTCAAAGGTGCTCGGTGACACTGAGTGGCCCGAGGCAGCACTGTGGCACCTCTTGCTCCTTGAAGCCGGACAACTTGATTTCAATGTGCACGCTTTCAAAGGCCAGTCATGGATCAGCGCCTCCGCAGCGCCATGGCCTTTTCATGCCTTTAGTTAGCCTTGACGGTTCCCGTGGAAAAGCGTGGCGAAAGCTTGGGGGCGGGAAAAAAAAACCTGACAAACAGCAACAAACAAAAGAAATTGTGAGGGTCCCTTTGGAGAACATTTAGTGTCGGACTGAAGGTTTTCACCATGACTTCACTTGACGCTTTGCTTGTGCAGAAGGGAAACCATTTCAAACAATGAATGTAGTGAACACAGCATGCCATTAATATCACATGTGGAGGAAGGCCTTTGCTCCGATGGCAGCTCAGGTCTATCAATTATGACACCCAAGCCGCTTGTATCAGTCCAAACATCTTCAGCAAGTGGCGAGGGAATGCGATTGAAGGCCCCAGGTAACGCAATCCAAGGTCAGCCTGTCGCCTAAACGTAGGTATCGCCAAAATAATCGTGTGCCTTCGGGTTCACCTAGGCAAATAAACACTCGTCCTTGCCGAGCACTGAGGTCGTTTATTAAAAATGTCGGCCTGTGACAAGCGGGCCGCTGTTAAGAAAGCAAATAAATACAAGCGGACGAGAGGTGGAATGGAGGAAGAAAATAAGAAGAGTAAAAATATACAAAGGAAAGTATCTCCTAACAAATTATACATTGTGGGGGCCTCCCTTGAGGTAGGACTGGCGCACCAAAGGAGAAGAAGGAAGTGGGCATCCCTCTGTTTTTTACAACAGCTCCGCCCCCAATACACACTTAGTGTGACAGCATCATTCTTTCAACTGGAGAATTAAATTTCTCTTGACATTTGCTTATCAATGCTGACCTGAAATGCTGGGGAATGAGTTGAATTGTTCAAATATAGAATGAGGCTTCAAATTGTTATGGTGTAAGTCGCTCAAAAAATGCGGAGAGAATGTGAGAATTTTATGAAAACGTCAAAAGTAGTTCCACTTAGGGCTGCTTGATTATGAAAAAAAAAAACATTAATCGCAATGATTTTGCTAATAATTGAAATCACGATTATTCAATTTTTGGGTATAAATTAAGAAAATTTGACCGTAAAAAATATCAAAAATTCTACTATGGCTTCCTTGTATAAACAAACATAATGCATCAGATATCAATGCATATTTGGAAGTTTGAATGGTGTGCATTTGTGGAAACATGATAGAAAGATAAAAAACATCTCTTTCATTTATTTTCTTAAGGAAAGTTTGGATTTGTATAAAATTGCAGCTGGCGACAGTGTGGAACCTCCAAAGTGCATCCCTCACATCATCACTGTAGCTATTTCTCCCCCTTACCCACCCAGGCCATACATCTTATATCTACAGTCCCACTTGGCCACTATAACCGAGAGGCTGCTGACAGCCATGACCTCACATTTACCCCGTCATTCCCTCAATGTTCAATCCCAAAGCAGGTGCCAGGACCCGCCCACGGGCTGCTGCCCTTTTGGTGTCCCCGGACTACAAGTGCTGATAAAAACACTCTGGCTTTGTAGAACCAGGAGCGAGGTTCTACCCTGAAGAAAACAGGTTTCACCCAGTGTGGTCAATTAAAATAGAGCCACTTTTTTTAGAACCTCTTCCCAGGTCATTCTATACACAAACCGATTAGGGCCGTTGATTGGCTGACGGATTTAGGTGTGCATATCCAGAATTACATTGACATTTAAATTCTAAGTCCAGGGAAACTGTTCTATAAATATCGAGCCATAAGAAAATACAAAATTCCCAATGCACATTTTTAATCATATTTTCACCACAGCGCATGGCTGGGTGCCCAGTTCTGTTCTGTTAACTCATCAACAATCAACTTATACCTCTCCCCTTTTTTTTCCCCCACAAGGTAGAAAGTAATGAAAGTTTTTCTCATCTGCGCCCGAGCGTTCACAGGGGTGGAAGTAGTTAGAATTCAATAGCGAGCCGAGGCAAGATGGATGCGGGCCTTACAGTATTTATTCAAAGTGTAGATAGTTTAGTGTCAGCTTGGGGCTTACATACATCCAGCTATTTACCGCAGTGAATTCTTGGCAGAAGGCGTTTCGTGGTTCTTGGCCACCGATGAATTTAAATCTCACATTGACTTCCATCTTGTCAGTAAATAAATTGACTGCTTTTACCCAGCGTATTAGAGGTTGTCATCATCAAGTGGAGAAAATATGGCACAACAGTGATGTTACAAAGAGGTAAACGTCCCTCCAAAATTGATGAAAAGAAAGCTGGCCAGGGAGGCTGCCAAGAGGCCGACAACAACATGGAAGAAGCTGCAGGATTTTCAGCACTGACTTTTTAGTGACAACAAACTCCCATTTTCTTCACACAGATATCTGGGTTATGTGCTTGGGTGGCAAGATGGACACATTGTCTTGAAAACAAAACAAACAACTTGCAAAAGGGAAAGTGTTTTCTCGTCCGATTGAACTCTTAGTCCAGAATTCCAAAAGGCATCAGCAAAATAACACCATAACTACAGTGAAGCATGGCGGTGGCATCATAATTTTTGTCTTCAGCTGGAACAGGGGCCTAAGACAAGGTGGAGGGTATTATGAATAATTCCAAATACTGACTACTTAAACACTTAAATCATTAGGAAGGTCATGCACTCAGTAATGCTTCCTCTCTCATAAAACTGAGCTACTTGAAAGCCTCTATTAGCATCTATTGACTTATTTGAGCTTGTGACCCATTTCTTTTCCTGCTGCGCTCAGAGCCAAGAGTTCTGCAGGACTTCCGAGCACTCCAAATTTTGGCTCTGACTTTATTTCGGAAAAAATAAACATCACGTGTCACAGGTTTATGTCGGCTGTAGTAGCCTGGAGGAACGGCTGCTTTAGAATTTGCTGCAAATGACCTAAACATTTTCTCCTCCACAGTCAGTCATTCACGCCCCACCCCCAGATCCATCGAGAATTTACGCCTGCTTCCTGTCAAACTGATGTGACGGGCAAGTAAAAACATGTTCCAAGTCTGTAAGTTTTTCAAATTATATTATATAATAATTAAATTTTCAATGTAAGCTCTGGATGAATTCACCGATACACTTTTGAAATGGATTCCATTTTGTGTTAATTTGTGTTGACTATTTAAATTGTCATTATCCATACTTGGTATTTTAAGTGTGTTTTCATAGTGGAAGAAGTTAGATTTTTGTCAGATGACAAAAATAATGTCTTGAATGAAAAGTGTATTCTGAGCTACGATGATATTTTTTTTGCAACTATGGCATTATATTGCTACACCCGTCCGTCTGTCTGTCTGTTTCTGTCTTTTGGTGAGAGAAGTGAGAAGTGCATTGTTGTATAATTAATATATATTCCTTCGTTGATTTTAGAATGAATTTTGCAATTGATTATTCCGTCAAATCACAGAGCACACCCCATCCACCACCACATTCCTTCCCCACCAAAGATGTAGCCAGACTCATACACTATTTTGCCACTTTTTTTTTTGTCCTTTACAACTAAAGGATAGACAACATCATAAAGATTCACTTGAACTCATGAGAACCTGTCAATACAGCATCAAGTCCCCTAAGGCCTCCCTTAAGTGAGCATTCAACGGAAGGTGGAGCGTTCCGCCATGTTTGCGTCCAAGTAGAACTCCATACACGGCTACCTTGTGCCGCTTCGCCGGAGGAGCTGTCATCCTGGCCGATGTTTTACAGCTTACTTTGCAGACAAAACACCTCAGCGGCAAATCCCCTCAACGACATCTGCTGCCAATTTAGTTGAAGCATTCCTGCAGCCTGCTTAATATTCACAGGGGTTAAGATTTGCCTGGATGGGAATGGTGGTGGTGGTGGTGGCGAAGGGGGGATCCCGGGGTCCGAGCGGCCAGACAGGGTGAAAAATGAGGGGTTCGCAAATAGTGATCTGGAGCAGGGGCGGCTTGAGGCAGGGACTAATTTGCTGAGATAATAATAGTGTTCATGGCAGGCCAGACTGTGCAACCACACAGGAAGTTTACAACATGGCCTCACCTAATCAAAACGCATTTAATCATCATGCAAGGAGGGTTCTGGGGTTGAAGACTCAATTTTTGGAAAACGGGACACGACGGAATGGCCGATCTGAACCCATTAAGAATTGAGAATATTTGAATGGATTTTAATAAAAATGTAAATGTGCAACTGCTCCTGCATTTACTTGTAGCCTTGAGCATTTGTCTAATTCTTTTCATATGAAGCATTAAACTGCCTGTAAACTGGATGCATTTTGACATCAATAGGGGAAAAAACACTATTTTTAAGGAGCACATGTGTGCATTTAAGTGGGAATAACAAGCTAATGAATTGATAATTAAACCAAAGCCCTTTTTAATAGGTTCCCACAATGCCCTCATGGATTGTTGAGAAACACTAGATCCTAGGTTAGCAACAAAGGAAGCACATTTGTTTGCAGGCGCGTTTATGAGAAATGTATTTTATAGCACTTGGTGTGTTTGTTTAACCCAGAAGAAAAGAAAATACCTGAACTCACCAAATCTCTAAAGACAGATATGGTTATATTGGTTTTCTACGGGATGCTCTTCTCAATCGTGGGAAAATTAATCCCCAAACGTCAATAACTAACGATTCATAAAAAAAGAATTGAGTTCATCTAACTTATATATTTTATATAAACAATTGGGTGTATATTTGACATGACGCATCCTTATTCCCACACGACCTGACGCTTTTTGAGCAATTGACCCATTCTCTTGGCAATTCTCCTGAGAGAAATGCTTCTCCGCACCCTGTTTCCATGGCGACCGCATAAACGTGTGAAATAATACATGGCTATATCATTTATGTATCACACATGTGCGTTGTGTGCCAGGTGACAAGTCGCGCCATAATTGATATTCATACCAAGTCCTGTTCTTTATCGTGTTGTGTGCGTAAAAATAGGAAGAAAAGCCGATGTCTACCAATCCAACATTATACAAGTGTGATAATTTCATCCAAGTACCCCACAGATCAAGAATTACAGTACACCTGCTTTAGCCTATGTTGAAGGGGTGGTCCTGTTTCATGCAGATTAGCCACTGCTCACCCTGACCCCCTACTGTATGGCCAATGTCAAGAACCCCCCCCCCCTTTTTTTTAAACCATTCTGACCCGAGCAAGGATTTCATTCTAATCTCCCCAATTACAATTTTCATTTAGTGTGCGGATCCATGAGCATGCCGCCAGCACCAAACATATCGACAAACACCAGAGGTGGGAAGAGTAGCCACAAATTTTACTCTGGTATTAGCGCTGTCACTTTAGAATAATATAAATCTCGTGAGAGTAAAAACTAATCCTCCAAATAATAACTATTCTGTGAAAAAAAGGAATAAAAAGTACTGAGTAACTGGTGAGTAAAATCAGATTTTGTTTTCATGAAAATGTGAACATGAACAAGGCAAAAATATAGGGGGACTATGCAAATTAAGATTCATATTGCCAAACAATGTCACTTTAAGTGTTTTCAAATCTTTTAAAATAACATACATTATGCCAAATTTTGGGTGAATTTCTTTGTTTACATTCAGGGAAAATAAGATCACCTTGACCACAGTCATTCATTTCTATTGTCTTTTTCAGGGTTCACAAAAATTCGTCACGTTGAAAGTCTAATCATTGAAGTCTGGAGTGAGCTGCGGTCTAAATCTGCATCGTGGCGGGTTGGACCAAGTGTTGGTATTTTCACAAATAATGGTGGAAATAAAAAAAGGGAACACAATCAACTTGAATTATTGCTAGTGGAATTGACTCTTCTCATTCCCTTTTAGCACAGCATGTGAGTGCAGTCTTTTAAGTTTCAGAACTATAAAATAAGTGCCAATAATTACATCATTGTCCTTTAAACAGAAACAAACGTCTTCACTGTGATGATGCGTGACATCATCATACACCAACAGTGACATAGCATACTTCATTGCAATTTTCGATTTCACCACACCCAGATGTGTGTGTGACGATGATCACTTAACTTTTTTTCAAAACTTACAGTCACAATATCAATAAATAAAACCAATGTGTTTTCTAAAGACCTTATTTGTTGGTGTAGATTAGTCATCGAGATCCTGGTCCTCCACAAAGTTTGGACCTTTTTTTTTTTTTTATTCAATTTTGTTAATTGTTTTTCTCAAAGAAAAGTTAAGAATGATTGAGGCAATGATGCTATTACGTCATCAATATGCAAGCGTTTATTTAGCGACACGGTACATCAGTGTGTGTTCATTAAGGAAGCCTCTGGCTCACTAGATAATGTGCATTTGAAACATACAAGGAAGTATGGGAAGGAAACAGCTCACGTGCTGCTTTTGAACCCATGATGACGGGAACACATGGGGTTGGCTTCCAGCCATACACACGCACACAGAGGATTTATCTCTCAACTTAAGTTAAGAATGTGCTACTGAATTTCTCTGTCTATTCCTGTTAAGCTCCATGTGTGAGACCTGTACATATTTGGGGATTTAAAAAGCAGTCTGGTTTTACAAAACATAACCCCTGGAGCAGTTTTAAGACTTTTGTTGATCTAACGAAAGTCCACGTACGCCTCTCCTGTGATGGTCGCTGGCGATTCGATTTAATGTTGTGTCATTGCAACGTCAATATTTGGGTGCGAGCAGACGCTCACAGGGCTGATCACCAGTAAAAGCCTTATCAGTCAGAATGGCTGCAGGTTAGTCTTTAGCCTCGTTGTTGTTCTGTCTCCTTATTGGATGGCTGGCAGAGGTCTGACATAGGCCATCTGCCGCCACTGTTTACTTCTTGCACAAGCAATCGAATGCATTAGACCGGGGGTCTTCATTCCTAGTCCTTGGGGGTCAGTTCCCTCCATGGTCTGGATGCCTCCCTGCTGATTCAAATGATCAGGATTGTTATATGGCTTCTGCAGACCTTGCTGATCTTTTGAATCGGGGGTATTGCAGCAGGGAGACTATTGCTGCATTCAAGGAAGGAGTGAAGTCAGAATTATCCTATGTGGATTTTCCCAGTTCCGACCTCAAAGTGTTTGAGGTGAATGTAAACAACAAAGATGACTGATTGTTTGTTGTTCTCATTTATCATAACATATTTTGATCTCCAGCCAACCTTCATATTTCCATAATTTACAAATCACGTGTCATTTAAAGTCATTTTGAGAAACTAAATTAATTCAAGAATAAACAAATAAAGGTACAAATATGTTTACAATCTTCTCAATTGTTTTGCCATTCACTGACTGTGCCTCCATGCGGTCGCCATCGTCTCACTGTAGTTGGTCGGTGAACTCTGGGTTCTTTTATTTCTTCACATTTCTTCCTGCCTGTTTAAGGGAAGTTTCTACTGCGTGTTTCCTAGTGGAAAGTCACAAAGGTCCAACATCCCACTTTCCTCAAATGCAACAAACATAAAAAAATCCAGAAAACCAGCCAAGAAGTAGGATTGAAGACCCCTGCATTTGCTCTCCCTAAATTAGGTGTTTCAGACCCGTACAAACCCCAACCCCAAAAGTAATATAAATTAAAACCAAATACAATGATTTTTAAACTCTTTTCAACTAATATATAGTGAACTAAATTTGACAAGATATTTAATGTTTAAAGAGATGAACTGATTTTCATCCCGTAAACGTTCGAGCTAATCCTAAATATGTTTTAAAAAAGAACTGAATCAGAAAAGTGCAATTTTGTACAAAATAACCCGCAGATGATGAATGAGACTTTTAAGTGGTGTGTCATATTCAAGCAGCTTGTGCTGTTTGGAGCATTAACCCGCTACACCTCCGTCACGCTCGGCATCCTGACTCATCTCCGCTCCGGCCTCCCGTGGGCAGTGGGCATACTGCTGATATGTGTGTACGCACTATTATCCAGAGATGTCACCTACTGCACCAACATCCACACACACACACACACACACACACACACACACACACACACACACACACACACACACACACACACACACACACACACACACACACACACACACACACACACACACACACACACACACACACACTCAAACATATGCACAAACGGTTGCCAGGGAAGAAATCAGCCGTTATTGTTTGAAAAACAACTCTGTGCAGTTAATTAGCTGATAAGACGCCACTTTGATTTACTGTGGGGACTATTGCCTGCGAGCACAGTCTCCCCTCGATTAGCATAATGTTGAATTTTTAATCAATTAACATCCTGAAGGAGAAATGGGAAAGTGTTGAGGCGCTCCACCGGGGATGTGCAGCCAAGGACAATTCTGTGGTATTTGCATATGGCTCTTGTTTGCCCTCTTGTGTACATTTCCACTGTGAACACCGGCAAAATTCCTCCAATTCTGCTCAACTAGAGTAATTCCACATGGTGTCTGAATTGCTTCTGAAAACCTACAATGGGCACTGACTGAATGTTTCAGGCCTTTCCACACATGTTCAATTGGGTCTTCAGAACAATCTGACGTGTTGTTCACAAAGTAGCCAAACAGCCCCAGAACAACTCAACTTCTGACTTGGGGCAGCACAAATTGTTCCAGAATGTTTTGGCGGTCTTAAGATTTTCATTGTACCATGCAGGGTTTCAAGAGACCCCGGGGCATGTAGACTCATTAACGTTTGTTGAAAAGCAAAATCACAGCCACTGAATTCTTTTAACAGCATCGACGTAATAATCATCAAATTTGCAGGTCACAGTATGTAACTCAAGACAGATTTATTGTGTTTATGTTGCCTTGAGATATGAGTGGAATTAGTAGCTACCATGCTCGAAACTTAAAACACCAACTTAAATGAACTCGTCTTTCCCAATTAATGGATGGAAATGCCAATACAATACATTTGAGACTCCCCCCGAATACAACCAAAACATGTTTTGTTTTGAGTACGCAGTGATATTAGTCTTTCTTTGCAAAGGATAAAGAATATATCCCTGTGCGTCTTGTCATATTATCTGTTGTTGGACTGTGTTTACACAGCCATTACTTCTAACACCACAACCCCCGCCAAAAAATTGACCGAATTACTGTACGGAAAACTAACTCAAGTCACCCATCGCTCAAGACCACTGTACTTCAGCTACAGTCTTTTTCATAGCATTGTTAAAACAACAAATCTTGTGGTAACTTTTATACAGTACTGGATGTTGCGATTGTATTTTCAATTTTTCAACGGTCTCAAATGCACCTACCTACTTACGACCACTCAGATGGTCGGCTGAGTAATTGTGCTGCTGCAAGCTTGCCAGTGGGCGCACGTGTGCTTCTCAGCTGTTCGAGCTGATAAGGAAGTCAGCAGAAGCAGAGCTGCTGATTCGGGCTTTTATTCCGAGCAGCTGGAGGTCGGCAAGCTTGACCTGCATTAAAGACTTCGCAAACTGCCTGATGGCTAATAGCAACATTTTTGAAGAGCATCCTCAGATGCCTATTAAACAGTGGAGTTTGGCTAGTGATTTAAAGGAAATCTGCTATTATGTTTAAATAGAGTTTGGCTAATCCGGGCTGGCACATTATTCATTCACGGACGGCCCAAATGCTTTCCAGTTAACTTTTCTCCACATGCATGTTTGATTTAGACACACTCAAATGTTTTCTTGGGCAGCCATGATCCTGCGGTTGAAGATTCATGCATGTTCATTTTCCTCAACCGTCCTAGACATTAAGAGCTGATGTGCCCTCTAGCAAGGAACTAAATTCCTCCAATTGCACATATGCTGCCCATCTGATTTAGTGCATCACAAATTACGTTTTCATGTTGTTTCATTAAAGGGTGGCCACACACATCTTGCCATGCTTGTAAAATGGGTCAATGACAACATGAAGATAAATCGTTATTTTTATTTTTTTATTCATACATTGATCTTCCTAACCGCTTATCGTCACATTTAATCACATGCAACCGATGCACATCTTTGATTTAAGTAAATCCTATAGATTTCTTCAGTGAAGTAATCCTAAAGTATTTCTTCAGTGTACAAAAACAGTTTTTGTATGCTGTCTAATATACTAATAAAATGTCATCTTAATCTTAACTGTTTTAGTTGGCATTATTTTTATTAATTGTTACTTGCTATTTTTATGAAATTATTTTTATGTTCTAAATTAACAATACTTGCTGTAAAAAAAAAAGCAAAAAAAATACCATTTTGAAACAATTTTTAAAAAAAATAATATTTACTGCCTATTTCCAGATATTCAGTTGACAAAAGTCGTCTTTCTATTCCAGGATTACTTCACCTATTTTAAGCACCCTTATGTGTTTCTACCATCACTCGTCCTTCACTTGAATTTCATTTTTCCCAGCTTCTGCTGCTGATTGGAGAATCACTTTGATTTGGAGTGGGTTGCATCTGACAGCCATTTGGTGATCCGGCGCAATTGTGCCACTGCCCTCATCCCCCCTTTAAGGCCATGGGGCTCTCAGAGTGGCAGCCAATCACTGGCCCTGTGTGTAATTAAAGGTCAGCCACGGTCATCCGTTGTCGTCTGTTTCCATGTTTGTCTTTTGGCTCCTCATGTAATCAGTTGGCAGCTTCTCATTCTTACTTCAAGTGCGACTTCCATGCACAGAAGGGAAGCGAATGTTTTAATGAGGAAGCAAAAATGAGTTACTTATTCGACTAATATACTCCCGTAAATATGCTTTTGTAATGACATATTTTACATATATTAATTATTGTCTTATCATTGATGTATATCACTTTCTTACAGTTGCGTTTGTTGTGCAGTGTTCTGTACTAAAATCCAAGGGACGAGATAATGGTATCCTGGAAACTATACCTGAACCTCAACTTTACGCGGACTTTGGGCTCTGGAATTTGGGAATTGTGTTACCCCCATAAGCACGTTGTATAGAAAGTCTTTTTTTTTTTTTTTAGAAAGGCATGTTATTATGCTGAAGAAATTTGTTGTTGTGTTATGTCGTTGGGCAGCCGAAGGTCCGTCTGTCGTCCTTCAATTTGAATGCTCCCTACACTGTTGACATTTTATTAAAAGGGAAGCAATACGCAGATGATGATATCAGACGGATTGAGTAAGTGTGTCATTTTGATGCGATGTGAATTGTATGGAAGAGAGAATAAAGCAGCCACATATTCTACTACTGTGTCTGGCCACACTCTTTGACTTGTGAGTGACTGTGTGGATGAGGTGCTTCCGTGAATGTCCCCCTTTCCAAATCAAAAATGGTCCAAGCTATCTGTAACACTGTAATAAATCAGTCAGAAAGATCAAACAGCACGACTTCTTATTATCTAACGCCTTTAAATTGGTCACAGAAATTCATTCAATTTTATGACGAAAAAAAATGGGGTTCATGACCAATCTGTGTTAGACGTAAAGGCACGTAGGATCGAAGCGAGTAAAATCGAGATTTAGTTGTTGAAGTTCTTTGATGCGTAGAATCTTGGTTGCAAGGTCTGACAAAAACAGCAACACGTCCTCACGATTTACTCTTAAGGCCAGGGAGAAATATAAGCGAAATATCTTATGGGGGTTGTTGGCAAGATCGGTGTAGCTGTCTGAGACTGTTAATGCCTTTGCGATTCAACGGCAAAGTGACGCCCTCTCGAAAGGCTGGGCTCAGAGACGTGGGTTCCTAAGTGGTCTTAAGATAATAACACTCCACATACAATGCCCCAAATTCCATCATGGACAAATTGTTTCTTTGGAGATGGGACAAAAATGAACTTGGCAAAACTAACTAAGCACATCCTGAGAAAAACGATAGAATGCATGTAGACCTTGGATAAACGTGCGGCTTTGGTTGAGCATAGGCTCACAAATTGTTTCTTTGGAGATGGGAGAAAAGTGAGCTTGGCAAATCTAACTGAGCACATCCTGAGGAAAACGATAAAATGCATGTAGACCTTGGATAAACGTGCTGCTTTGGTTGGGCATAGGCCTCAAAAGTCTTGTTTCAATCAAACAAGTCTCTATACAGAGATAGTATGAAACACTTAATACATGGGGGTTGTCGGCTCGTTGCTCATAGCTGTAAGACCTTTGAAAAAGTGTTTGGGTAGATGACATAACAAGCATTTGCTTCTTTGAAGTAATAAAAGCTTTTTGTATGGTCGGGAGCTCGGTATGAGCGCAAACTTAATGTGGATGGCTGGTGCTGGCAGAGTATTCGTATTTAAATAAATGACAGCGTAGTAAATTAGACATCAGGTACACACTTTTCACCATTTCCAAGCAATTCAGTTTGGTCATGTATGCATTGTGGGTCTTTCGAATAAGTACATTTTATATCGGTTGCCTTTATAGGCTATAGGGTTCGTTTTAGTTTTGTAAAATGGGCAGATATCAAACGTAGTTTCATCTTCCAGTGGAATGTAAAGAATAATTTAGTACTTAGTAGCTGACACATCATCTTCCCAAAACTCAAGCTCGGGTTTTTTATCGTCACCATATTGCCACAAACCCATCTGAACTTTATAACTCTGAGCTAGATGGATGGCTTACAGTTCTTGTGTCTCTCACTTTAAATCCTCTGGGCTTTGGTTGTTCCCTTGAAATTTGTAAAAAAAATAATTTTTTAAAAGCGGCTCGTGTTTCCTCGTTCATACGTCTCCTTGGAGACTCATGTAACCGTAGTCCGCCACTAATGTTTCCGTGTTTAATAGGAAAGGAAGTTCCCAATAAGAGGACATGACTTGGGGCTCAAGGCACATTTTGAGCTTTACGGCCCGAGTCTGTCTGTCAACAGGGTGTAATGTTGTCAAGACGGCAAAAATATGAGGCTGATTGAGTTAGCCTTCAGCCCTTCCGAGGCATTTTCCTCCAAGCTGCTGTTCATCTTCTACTTCCTAAGCCCTTAAATAGCTGATATCCAAACACAAACGGTACACCAATACATATATTCAATATAAAAATGCTCACAGTCATGTTTTTTATTATTACTTTTTTTCATATTATTTATTTTTTATTTTGCTGAGAGTTGAGACACCTGATAAGATGTGCATGTACAGTAGTGGGGGGCATGCTTTTGGGCATTAGGCATTATTCATTCATTGGAGAGCCGCTCGCCATAAATTAGGCTTCTTGGGTGGGAATCACTTTCCATCCAACCATTTTCAACGCCGCAATAACGCTTGTGGTTTGCAGGAGGTGCTGGAGCCTATCCCAGCTGATACTGGTCGCCAGCCAGTCACAGGGCACAAATAGAGATAACCAGTCACACTCGCATGCACACTGTGTTTTTTCTCCATGGCAAAGAACCTTTGTACAACTTTTGTCTGTTTATTTGACTTATTTTGCTAGCTTGTTTATATCCAATGCAAAGTTGACATACAGCAAGAGTGAGTTATAGACGGATGTAGAGAACAAATTAAAATATTTTGAGCCACAGCGAATAAATAAACTTAAAGTTCTGCAAGGTTTTCTTTTTCATTCATTTGTGTGGCCAACCCTGGCCCCGTTCAACGTGGCCCGTGGCCCAGTGTCAGTCCACGGCCAGGTGCTTGGGGACCACTGACGTACAGTATAGCTAAGGTGGCCAACGTATGAAGTAGTACAATGGGCATTTGATTGATGCAAAATGTGAATAAACAGTTTTATTCATTCTCATTATATTGAATTATTAATGCTATTTTCAATATTAAAAACACATTAGGAATATGTTGCCATCTTTGTGATTTGAGGCACGGATCAAATAATCGTATCGTTCTAACGGTACACTGAAATAATTTTCATGAATTATTTTTTAATGGTGTGTCGTTCCCCCCCTCAGTTGTTAATACAAATGTACAATTAGTAAAAGCATAAATAAAAACATTCCAGTACCTTTTTAATAGTTACTGTGTTATTTTGAAATATTTCAATTATTAATGGTAACCAACCAATGCCAAAGTATTTATATCTTTACAAGGAATGGAATAACTGCGGATAGGATAAATTTAGACACATGACAGCTTGCAATGTTTTTTTCCACTACAGCATCAAGATGACATTAATAGACACAACAAGAGAACTGTGCTTAACACCTGTTTGTCATGGGTTTGATCTTTGCTTGCCTTGTGAACTTTCACTACGCAGGTGCGTAATGTCCATTGTTTGTTTTTTGGGTTGTTCTTTGGTGGTACCATGGGTGAGCCAACAACACTAAAACATTTTATGATGTGGCAGCAGTTGATTCCGGGAGTCACTGCCAAGAGCCATCCAGATGTTTCTCCTTACATCCGTTTCAGCAATGCATACACACACACACACACACACACACACACACACACACACACACACACACACACACACACACACACACACACACACACACACACACACACACACACACACACACACACACAATTTGCTTTTGCACTGAGGCAGTGTGCTGACTTCCTGGTCACTAGGGTAATGCTAGCGATAACAATGATACATCAAACTCTTTAAAATATACTCGCTGGCTAGTGTAAATGACTGATTCCTTTCTAATTGCTGAAAGTTAATCGAGGCAGTGCTGGCTTGTTAAAGTTAGTGCATAAAGATTGTTGCAATGTCTCATGTCAATCATTACACCGCAACTTTGTCTTATTATCTACGCTGTAGAGTTCTCAGTGTTTTATTTTTGTCTTAGCGTCAACCAAACATGGGCTGCTGAGCCACCCCTCCCCTCAGCAAAAGTCTAGTGGCTGACAGGCAGCGACAAGCATTCCAACAGTGACAGTGAACAGGGCCCGAATCACAATGCCAGTTGGACCTTGAACTCTTTCAAGGAACGTTTGGCCTCGCAGCAATGCCCCCCTTCCCCCATAACACTCCCCTCCCATCTCGTTCCTTGACCACAAACTGTAACCCTATATCTTCGTTGTCACGCTCCATATCCTCCCGCTGACCCCGGGCACAGCTATACAGCTGACCCAGGCTCGATGATATAACCTTGGGTGTCTTTTGGGGACTGCTGGGTCCACCTCTTGTCTATCATGACATGTCAGCTCTGTGAGTGCGTTAACCAGACACTTCCCTGAGTGGTCCCATTGGGGGTTAAGGGGAGTAATAGTGGCTCCAATGCGAGGCCCGCATTGTTGCGACATATTCCCATAAAGACCCATTCAGCTCAACAATAGCTATGTTTACATGGACAAAATTTCTTTTAGCCGATCAGGGTTCATATTAAAATTATGATCGGCTGCACTCTTTTGATGGACACTAAAAATATTAATATATTAATATTAATATAAATATTGGGTAGCACGTCCATCTCACAGTGAGGAGGGTGCGGGTTGGATTCCACCTCCGACCATCCCTGTGTGGAGTTTGCATGTTCTCCCCGTGTCCGCGTGGGTTTTCTCCAGGCGCTCCGGTTTCCTCCCACATCCCAAAAAACATGCTTGGTAACCGATTGGCCACTCCACATTGCCCTTAGGTGTGAGTGCGAGTGCAGATGGTTGTTCTTCTCTGTGGGCCCTGCGATTGGCTGGCAACCAGTTCAGGGTGTCCCCCGCCTACTGCCCGATGACGGCTGGGATAGGCTCCAGCACGCCCGCGAGCCCCGTGGGAACAAAGTGGTACAGAAAATGGATGGATGGAAGATATAGTCCAGTCAGTGGTGCCTTGGTGACCAAACTCTTGAGCTGCTTCTTCTTCACAGAGGCTTATTGCCTCTCTTGGTTTAAAATAACTGTCAGTCCTAATTTAAGACAAACAGAATTGCATATATCTTGCATATATATTGCATATATTTCTTTACAGTCACCACTGTAAGAGATGTTTTTGTCCGTACATTACGTACTGTATGAGACATTTCAGATGCATGAGTGCATGCTTAGCAGGCGCCGTTCATGAGGAAGGCGCAGCTTAGCATGCTTAGTATGCGCTATAGGCACTGCACCAGCTACTGTACCTGTCTAAGCAGGATGGACTCCTGACCAGACTAGCACTTAATTTACATTTCCAAAAGGTAGGGAGTGAATTCTAATACACAGGCTCTTAGCTGGCGATGAAGGGGCACATTTTCTTTTATAGTTTTGCACGCAAACTTCAATCTAAATGTTCGAGTGCATACTTCCACCTATTGTTCAACAACACTCTCACTTTGTTTTCTCCTCGGTCCAAGATGACTCATCCTTGTATTAAACTTTGTAGACGAGTGTGTTATTTGATGTAATCCTATTTGCAAGTTTTCATTTCACAAATTTACATTTTGCTTTTTTTCCTGCTCTTTCTACAAAAAACCTAAGCTGGCACAAGATGGCATCAAAAACTATGCGTAAAGTAAGTAAAAAATGTTATGTAAAAATTCATGATGTAGTGATTTTTCTCTTCTGTATTCATAATTCTGCATATTTGATTGCTGCAGTCATATTATTATGATTATTATGGTTATTGTTATTTGTATTGACTAAACCCTATGTAGTCAATTCAATAGGTCGAAAACTGTTGGCTTCCTGTCAATCCCTGCCATGTTTGAGTTCACAACGGGTTTTCATATGCTTCCCAGTACAATGCATGACAAAGCATGAGAGTCCCTCTAGTGACATGGAGGTAAACCATAATACACAAATAATGCAATAGGAAAGGTGTTCAAGTATTTGGGATAACGGTGGTATATTCACAATTGGAAGTAGTTAGTAGTTACTCAAGCGGATTAGGGCCAGCGAAGAAAAGGGGGGTGACAGGATTCTGACTTTTTTCTCACAATTCTGACTTTAAAGTGAGAATTCCCACTTTCTGACTTTAAAGTCAGAATTCTGACTTTATTCTCAGAATTCTGACTTTAAAGTGGGAATTCTGACTTTATTCTCAGAATTCTGACTTTAAAGTGGGAATTATCACTTTAAAGTGGGAATTCTGAGAGAAAAAAGTCAGTTTCTGTCACCCCCCTCCCTTTTTTTTTCTTCACTGTCCCTAATCCTCCTCCGTAAGTAGTTCTTACTATTTACGTCTGTACATTTCAGTGCATCTATCAAGATGTAAGCTGTTCAGTTAACCACTTTATTAAACAATATTTCTTTCTTTCTGTGTTGGGAATAAAAGCTATTTATCAACCAGGCAGGAATCTATCAACCAGGCAGGAATCTATTGCTATTTTATTTTATTTTTTTAATGTAAGGTTTTAGTTTCACTTATCAACATCATCAGGTAGGAATTCAGTTCCAGTTTTTTAACTTGCTGGTTTGCTAGCATTCCAACAGAAGACGGTGTTCATGGTGAACTTACTCTATTAGTCGCTCAGAACCTGCATTAAAAGGGACCATGTCATGTTAGCTTTTTTTCTTGGCCAAAAATGACTCCAAACCGTGTTTTCTTAAAATAAGATTTTTAATATTACTTATTATCATAAAGATATATTTACACACTTTACAGAAATAGAAAATAAAAACACAAAGCTACACGTGAAAGGGAAAATAAGTACTCCAAGAGCTAAAGCTTATCTTTTATAAATTAGAAACCAAAAGTTCAAATATGTACACAGTATTTCAACCATTTCTGATACACTTGTTTTATTTTATTTATGTCATTTATTTTTGCCCAGTTCAACATCAAAACAGAGACAGGGGACTGTACATTTGGCCTGGTGAGTAATATTGAGCACACACCTTAAAACTGAATGTAGGAGTAATACATTTTCTTTCTGCTCGGGACCTCATAACACTGTTATGCCAGCCCGCAAGTCTCCCCGCGTGGTGGGCATGATGCTTTTCACGTGGATGGAGAATGTTTTCAAAATCAGGGCAGGTGGGGGGCCTGTGTGCTATTCTAGGTGTAGGCAGTCTCATTTGCCAAGCTCAGAGATAATATCAGATCATAGTCGTTTCCCACAGGAGGGGAAAAAAAAACAGAGTCATCCTTTGGGTGGCCCAGATGATTGGAATACACAGGATTGAATGGCACCCACATGGAAGTCTGACATGATGCATTTTGGACTCGACCATATCAATCTTCTGTCTCTAATTTTGCATCATTTTGTAAGTGAAAGTATGAAATGAATCTAGGATTTAAGCAGATCTTATTTTGCAAAATGTGTGTCTTCAGCCGTAACACACCTACTGTAAATTCTTACACCAAGTCAAATGGATATGGACCAAAGAAAAACAAATGTGGGGGCAATGTGTCAGAACCAACATTTTCTTGAAGGAAAACATGCTAACAAGTGCATAGAAACATTACTCAGGCCTTGTGATGGTCAGAGAGAAGAAGAACCGGAGAGGAAACATTGAGAGGCAAAAAATGGTTTCTCTTGCTGCAAAAGACCATTTGGGCAAATGGTTAAACTCTTCGAGCATAATGTATTGGTTTACCGTTTCAGCCTGAGCCTGAACATGCTTGTCCTTCCACACCACAAGGCCCATTAACCTGATGTGCTCTGGGCTACGATCTACACAAAAAAAAAAGGGATGCCTGAAAGCTTTCACGTGTCCACGACATATTGTGCTGCAGACTACTTTTCTATTTTGTTACATCCACAAAAGATACAACGTTTCAGACTGTAGTCAAAAAGGTAAGCTTTGGACAACCAGCTAGACAAAAAAAAAAACCTAAACGGACAAGATAGAATTGTCACAACACACTGGAAAACCTTTTCAAACCAAGAGACTCTTGTTTTCAGGGCATATTTTTCCAGCAGCATAATGTAATTGCAAAAGTGCAGCCTGGCGAACCCATGCAGAGAGGCCTTGGAGCAAAGCCACGCTTATTTGTTGAGATTACTTCAAACCAGATACTTGGGACCTGCGGGATATTTGTCTTTGAATTTTTTATTCAGCAAGATTCCGTATGGGGTTGACGTTGGTTTGCTCTGGTCTCTTGAAGGGCAGCGCGGCTGGTGCAGATGGTGAGGATACATTCATGAAGAAGAATGCGGATACAGACGTTCAGCTCCAGTTACAAAAACTTCTGAGATGGGGCGTGGGGTGGTGGATATCAATATGAACCCCTCGTCGTGACCCAGTCGACTTCCGACGTCAAAACTTCTGTCCCCTGACTATCTTCCCCCATCAAAGACAACCTCACACCCGAGTAGCGTTAATAAAATCGACATTTCTGTCTGGCAGGATATGAAAAAAAAAAAAAAGGAAAAAAAGCAGAACTGGAATTATTACGCTTCACAGTGCTCGAGGATTTAATACATTTTTAATCAAGGTATAATCTTGGCAGTGTTGACTACCACTGGGATTTTTGATGCGCTCTTCATAAAGGCTCGGAAGCCTTACACGCCTATTTGTTTGATTTCAATATTTGCATGAGATGCAGCAACAAAGAGACTTGGGGTTTAAGTTAAGTCACAGTTTTGTGCTTTGGTCCTCAAGCCTAACAAATGGCGGTGAAAGGTCTTAGTGATATGGTTACACACTGAACCAGGCTGACTATGAAGTGACGGAGAGCAGTGAGGGGAGGGGGGGGGGGTCGAGGCTGAGGTTCCAGTCTAAGCCAATTTAACCAACGAGCTCAGTCTACGTGGCCCCGGTCAGCCTCGGGGAGATTCATCTGAGAAAGATTAACTCAGCGTTTTAATGAGGGTACGGATCAAAGCCTAACCACCTGTGCTGTGGAAGAGCTGGCGGACTGGCAAGGCAACTGTACCCAACTCAATGTAGGTAAAAGATCACCACCTAAAAGGGCCACGACATGGTTACATGGTTATATTGTACTACACGCAATGAGAGTAATGAAGTTTACGAAAATATGCTGATATAAGCTTTAAATGTTGCAAACTCTATGATTGTTTTATATGATAGACTGATCTAGTACAAGCCCCTACGCTAGCACCCTGAGGAAAAATAAAGACTTAAACACAGAGATCATAGATAAACAGTGATGTATTCCAGTATGATGCAAAGGCATATCGTTTGGTCAAAGGTTTAAAGTCACTATAGGATTAGACAGCAGGACCATTTGTGATAGACTGATCTTGATTTGGGGCGTGAGTCAAGGAATAACCAGGTAAAAGTGGGTGTGCCTCTTGCGAGGTTTCTCATTTGCGACACTTTCTTCTAAGTAATGCAGGGGAACAAATCCAGGCATCAAGAAGATGCCCACCCTTGAAGGTGTATAATTCCGATAATCCCAAACTGGGAGTATTTAGCCAAGGGTGAAGTGCCATTTGAGGTTTAGTAATTGAAATGATATGATCCAATGTTGATTCATCCCTCGCTTCAAATGCGTGTCAGTATTTCAAGACTTTAGCAGAGGTAATTTCTTCACACCCTGGCAGCATTTGGAGTGGATTCATTATTTGGCACTTCATTAAAAGGCAAGGCAAGCCTGTAAGTGGCACAGACTGGCAATGCCAGTTAACAGTCGTGTGGTAGGAAGGTGGTAGGGTTTTGGAGCAACAACTGAAAATAAAATTTGGAGTTTAAGACTCATTTGAGTTGACACATGCTGCTACAGAGACCTCGAGTGCAGTTCCGAACACCAAACTAGCTTCAGATTATAGAATCTCCAAAATATAGTAGTTCTGCCACTTAAGTCGATTATTTGGACATGTGTGCAATTGTTTCTGTCAAAAATGAAACTGAATGTAGATGGCATTAGGAAATGCAAAGCACAGTCAAATGCAACATTCCTGCCTTTCTCATTGCTCATTAAACTGTTGACTCCTTTAAGCAGTAGAAATACAGACTAGCAAACAATATATTCATATTAATAATAATTAATCATATTTGACCAATTAACTGTTGTATGATTAGCTCCTTCTTCCTTTGCAAAAGCCATTAAGCTGCTACACAGTGACACAATTGGGGGCCAACCTTAGATTCCATTGACAGGAAAATTACACGGGAGAAGTGACAGATGCTCTTAGAGAGAGAGTCTGAACCATGTCATGCTAAATGTGTAAGACTCTCAAGGAGACTGCTATGATTAGTGTCTAAAAAGCAAATGATAGGTAAAGAAAAACAACATTTGGGCGAAGACAGAGATAGATCAAGTCATTTAGGGTGACGGAGGATTAGAATCAGATGGCTAGGGGCTCAGTAACTCCCCACCCCCCCATCACTGCCCTCCCTCGTTCCTCCTTAGAGCTAAGGGTTGAGCGGCTTGTCCTGATTTTTTTTTTTTCTTGTGGACAGAGTTGCTTGAAGAACCAGCAGGTGCTATGGACATCACTCTTCAGGCTGGGCAAGCATAGGCCCTTAGCAGCAAGGCCCCCCATGGCAAAGGAAGAGCATAGAAATCAGAACCTGGGGGATGGCGCTTAAAGCAGTGCCTGAAAAAGAGAAACACAGAAGTGTCATCAAAATGTGCACTCTTTTTTTTTTTGGTGTGTGTTCATGAGTCATGCAGACTTTTAAATTTCCTGTTTGATAAGTGTGCCCCCTTGGACCACATCGAACAGAACCTTCTGTGTGTGGCACCGCATGTTATCTTACATTTGAAGAAAGAGTAAAGTAGAGCTTTATCCAGACATGTCTCAACCAGATTCCATGGGTCTTTGCTTCAAAGAGTTCTACAGTATATGTCTCATGTACAACACAAACCCATCCTTATTCTACACTTGGGACACAGGATCAGCACTTGTCCAAAGGGATATCTGTTATCTTTATTTGGCGTTTTATCTTCGATCCAGTCTGCGATCATTTCCAGAGATTCCCCTTGGGTTGGAGCTCTGTTGCAAGAAAACAAGTTACCTTAACTGATAAGGGCCCATTCTTGTTTCAAGTTGGCATAGTTCTGCAGTCATGTCATGCCCAGTGAATTGACATGCGTGTATCTGATCTGAGTTGTATACACTATCTGTTTTGTTTGCTGGGTCCTCAGAATGATCTCACTACAACTGTTTGAGGTCATACCCCTCATTCCAAAGGAGGAGTTGCTGGACTACTTTTCATTTTTTCTAAATGGAGAAATCGTTGTAGGACTCCAGCTCTAAGCTTTCTCAAATAGGCCTTCAAAAATCGCCCGTGGCTTCAAAATGTGTAATATCCTGTCGTCTCTCTGTCGTTTAGTGGCTTGGCTTTTATAATATTGGCCTGGCGGAATGTTTGAATGTTAGAGCTTGCGATCAAGAGTCTTTCATCTCACATCTGGAATGTGTCAAGAGGAAACTTTCACATCGCCTGTGGTGTTTTGAAGAATAAAAGATGATCTGTCCAATATTCCTCGGACATTAGGATGGTGAGATGCTAATAAATGACACAGCTGGTAGATTGGTACCACCATCTACCATAATCACCTCAACTTATAGACATCATTTTTTTATTTGGCCGTAGATGCATTTTGGATTGTGCAATAGTACTGAATGAGTTGTCTAGTGTCGTAGCTCATCATCTAGTTGTATCCTTTCCTGGTGTAAAGTGCAAACTCTACTGAAGAGCTAGGTATCATTTCTGTAGGCTGACTATGAGGCCCTGCAGTACATTCTCATCAGTCCGATTTAGTGGTGGATTCAGACCACCGTTCCAATGAGCCACAATCTTGCCATTGAAGATTTCAACCAAACATACCCTGGGTTAACTCTGGAATGCAGCAAAAATATTTGCTTATTTTCCTTAAATTGAGGGATACTCAGTGATGACTTGTCATCCAGTGTAGATGAGCTTGTCTCTTTTGCACTCCTCTTTAAAACTAATTTACTGATGCTACGAGTCTACCTGTGCAATTGATGCCAGCTTGAACTGCGCGTAGTAAAACTTCACTTCCCGTAGCCTCATATAGAGGACTGACTGCGAAGCCTCTTAACTGCATAGACAACTTACTCTTCCTATAAGTCTTTAAATGAACAGACTTTGAACCAGAGAGGAGTGTTAAATGATGTTTGCAGAGACAGCATCGTAATTTATGAACCATTCAGTTTTTAGAGCCACTTCCTTATTGTGTTGGAAACACTGAACACTCACAAGTTGTTGAGGGTTCCCTCTTTCATTATTGTTTGACCAAGAAGACCGGGTGACCAATGTTCTGTCAAATGCATGTTACTTCTGAATGATTGTTAACTATTGTTCTGCGCCCTTGAGCGTCCTGAATGGAAGGCACAACATAAAGGAAGTTTGACAAAACATAAATAGAAAAACACAATAAAGATCATAATTCTCTGTGGATTTTAAAATATTTGTCACGCTGTCCACAATGTAGGACGTTTTTCTTTCAGCTGAATTAACCATGCCTTGACGTCCGCGGGTTGCAGCCTCGTCTCACTTCGGCTTGAATTTATGACGGCCCTTTACAGGTCAGTGTTGTCTACATGGCACCCCCTGAGGAGGAAATGGTGTCTGAGAGAGTTCCCCTGTCTCTTAGCACATTTGGGAAAGATTCCCTAATGGATCTTGTGTTTCTGTATGCATACATACGTATATGTTGCTGTTGCTTTGTGCAATGTGCAAACATTGGCGAGTGCATAGGCCAAGCATATGTATACACTGTACATTTGATCATGTTGCCTTAGCATGTTTTAGTTTCTCAGTGACGCCTCATCTGTTTTCTTTTGAAATAAAGGGAGCTTGCTTTGGTTCAACTCAGAAAATCAAACTGTGAATAGGTGAGAAGTAAAATATTGTCTCAGATTTTTGATAAAAGATTATTCGCACGACGGGTTGTTTGACTTGACAGCAAAGTTAAACATTCTTTTAAGCGCTGGAGGTTAAGACGAGAAACCAAACTCTTGAAAGTGTTATCTTTGTTTAAGGGTTTTAATTGACTTAACCAAATGAACAAAACCTATTTATTCTAGTGGAATGAACCCAAAGGTTAGGTTTCTAACAATATCAATCTCCCGTATGATTAAATGAATGACATTGTTGCAAGACCCACCTTTGTTGTACAATGAAGGCATGTAAATTCATTAATCTGTCAACAAAGTCAACAATGGCATTCTTGTGTTGAATGCAGACATTCTGGTACTATTGTAAGAGTTTCAATATTTAGACTCTTTCATCAGCAGAAACATTCCAAGTGACTGAATGCTGTCGAAGAAATGTTATGAGCGTTGAACCTCACCTTGCTCTAGAACGGCATTGGCCCCTTGTGGGAAAGGCGGGGCCGTGGGCGTCTCCGCTTCCATCCGCCTGGTCTGTGGCTCTGACCGCTCCTCAAAGGGCTTTGCTGCACCAGCTTTCTCACTGGAGCTGCTTCCTCAAGCTCTTTGCCATGTTCCGTGGAGGCCATTGGACCTGTGGGAGCCATACACAGACATAAATAAACAAACCAATAATTCCAAAACACTCGTATGAATATCACATTTGGATGATAGTCTATTATAAGTGGAAGAAAAGGATAATGGATAATGCACCATGAGACATGTACTGTATGTGTGTATGAAGAGCCCACCAAGCATCATTGTCCATCAAGTGTGTGGTGCTAGCTAATGCGGAGCAGATTTACATAGCCGAATCAAGCGAGCCCATCCCTTGTGTTTCATGTCTCTGTCACTCTGCCTGTAGATTATAATAAACATCTCACAATGACACAACCAAATCGCTTTGTTTGGTCCCAAGATTAGAGATGATTCTGTGTGTGCGTGTATGCGCACAGTGTGTGTGTGTGTATGCGTATTTGTGTGTGTACGTGCATGTGTGTGTGAGTGTGAACACAGGCGTGTTTGAGAGTAATCCCAGATGTTCTCATCCATTGGCAAAGTAAGAGCCTTTGGCCGAAATGCCTAGGTCCACCCCTGGTGTGTCTCAGAGTGCTCAAACTGCCATAAACGGAATGATCCAAAGCACCCTCATTTGTAATGGGATATTTATGGTAATCATTGACTTCATATCAAATTTGAACAAACTCCATAGAATACATAGTACAACATGAAAACCTAATGCATAGCGCTGAGTATGAATTGTTGTAATGATTCTGATCTTTATGATCGTCTTATTGGAAACCAATTCAGTCCTCTTTCTTCCTTGATTCAATTTGAGTTCACCAATCTCCTCTGCACTCCTAAGACTTCTTTAGAATAGAAAGAGGGGGAACACTAATTCCCACTGGGCAGTCAAAAGTTGATTGAAACTACTGACATGGGGTCATGACATTCCAGTTTGCTCACAGACACTGGCACCATTTTTAGAGTTCCCTAAAGAGTGACCTTTGGAACCTTTACAAGGGCTTGCTTGAGGACACAGCTTGAGATAAGTCACAGGGTGGACTGCAGAGGTGAGGTTGGAAGGGAAACAGCAGCTCAAGTCACAAAAAAGGTTGGCATTAAGTTACTAAAAACAATTTTAGTACAACTGACATTGTTGAAGGTTAAGCAGCTGGGACTGTTGTTATTTTTCTAACCAAATCTCGGTGTCAACCTTTCAATAATAGGTATGTATTCTACCAATGATACTTTGGCAACATGGTGATGATTCTCCTTACGAGCCTAGGAATGGGAGGGCAACCTCAGTGATAGAGGGGTCCTTACCAGATGTATGACTAAAATGCCATCCTAAATATAAACAAAATATGTGCCAATGGCTATGTTGGAATAGAACCAATGTATTGTGTGTGTGTGTGTGTGTGTGTGTGTGTGTGTGTGTGTGTGTGTGTGTGTGTGTGTGTGTGTGTCTATGTGTGTGTGAATTTTCTATGTAAAGCGGCTTTGAGTGTTTAGAAAAGCGCTATATAAAACCGATCTATTATTATTATTATTATTATTGAACCAAGCTGTAAATTGAATTTGAGGGTGAAAAAAAAACTACACATAGCCTTCCTACTATAATGTAAGTGGAAGCTGCATACAACACTAAACAATCTTCTCCAGGGTCCCCAAGGTTGATTTTATGTGTGGTTCAAAGCCTTTTGAATCATTTCCTATGATTCACAACCTTCAGCTATACCATACTGAAAGAAATGTCAAAAGAACAACTGAAAGCATCTGAATGGCATTCGTTAACTGTATGAGTGAGCTAGTTCATTGAGTGTTTTCTACGTGTTATCCCTGAAATGCTAGACATCTCGAGTTCCATTTCCACACTAATCCCCCTTAGCAAGCACATTACACGCTATATTTGTGGCAGAACACTAGGCTAATTCATAGACCAAGAGAAACGAAAATCTGTTGCATATTTCCGCATTTAAAGCCCATCTTTCCCGCAAGGCGCTTTAATCTGCACATTATCCTTTTGTTATTCCTGGATGCAGTGAAAGATGAACATTCACAGATTCTTGAAATATTCTGATAATTCTTTTCCAATCCTTGAGGCTGATTGTTAATACGTGTGTTGTTTAGGTAGGTTTTATGGCAAACTGAAGCATCCTGGAAGGATTTATACTTTTCTCTGTCAATTGGACTCAGTATTTAGACTCAGAACTAGCTGAAATAGTTCAGGTCTCACTTTTAATCACATGGACTATATGCTTTCACCACTTTAAATTATAAAGGTGCATATTCGTGCCTCAAAGACAAATGAAAAAACAATTGGCCTAATAATAATACCGAATGGTGGTTTCTTATGGGACGGTTTTGATGACATTGGAAAGGTTATCACAGATTTTGGTGACTTTGGAATATCGGCTACTCTGGACTATTTCCTACTTTTTGACAATTGACCATCACTTAAATGTTTGGTATTGCACATATACCTGCAGTCACACCCCAATGTCTAGTGGATCTGCGAAATGACTGTGACCAACACAATCATAGCACCAAAAGTCATCTCCTGTCCCAGATGCTGATATTGTCACACACCAGCGCCGCAATGAGACAATTTAGATGTCCACTGCCACAGCAGCCTGTCAGTAATTGCTGTGCACTGGAAGCAACGTATTGTCCAATCTCAATCAATCCATTGCGTCAAAACAGAGAGAGAAGTGTAATGAAAGCTGCTAAAATATCCTGTGGCCGGTGATAAGACTGGCAGTATAGATTGACTCGTGCAGCCAGTAAGAAAAGTGTTGCGATGTGACTTATAACAGACAGCAAAATAGCACATAGTAGCTTTGTTACATACAAGCCTTTTGATTTTTGCAATGGCAGAATGTGTATATATGTACTATGTATGTATGTGTGTATATATATATATATACATATATATATATATATTTGTGTGTGTGTGTATATCCACTGCATATTTCATCTCCATAAACAAGGATATGTCATCCGTTTTATTGCCCTGAAATTGGAAGCAGTCCCTGTAGTATCTTCTTTAATCTTTTCCCAGGAGAGATACTCGTGTTTCTTCTGAGCTGGTAAAGCACAAAACGAACTGGATAACATATGTCTGACAATAGTAAACCTCTTAGCTGATGACCTTGGAACCCCTCTTCTGTCTTTGCACCAAATCTGAACTCTTTTCATCCTGTTGCTAATTCTCCAATTAAAGTTTAATATATTCGGAAATTGAAGAATGACTGGATGTTATTTCTGCAAAGATGGATGTAGCATGCTCGAGTTGAATGCAAATTAAGTTTGAGTAGGTTGGGGAATAGTTGTCACTGTCAAGATGAGCTGCTTGATTCGCCGCCCTGGTTTCCAAACACATCCTGAGGCGATACGTTGCCTCTCATCAAATGCCGTGCTGTCCTTCTTATCACGGCCCAGTGCAAAGAGGAATATTGACAGCTCCTCTGTATTGTTACTGCAACAGTCCATCATCAGAACCGCAGCCTTTAGGGATACAAAATATAACTTCCAGGGAAGAAAAATGGCCATTCTTTGGTTTAACGCCGAGTTCATCAGCTGCCCTCATGGCAGGCGAGAACAAAGTGCACACCACAGTGCTGCCAATGGGCCAGAGCTGCTTATGAATAGTCGTAAAGCTGATTTGTGTGAACCGACTGCCAAAACAACCTCATAACAAATGTCTGCGCTTGTAAATGGAGCGACAACACACATTTTTCTGTCATTAGTGCAGCGCAGATTAACTTACACAAGACTGCGAGAGAAACGATTGCAGCGAGCACACAGAGGTGTTGTGTTCAGAGTTTAGGTCGCAGTAAATGTATACAAACACAGTTTGCATTGGCCATCGACATTTAATCCACATTCAATATTCTCTGATTGATCATCTCTTGGATCTTAATGGGCGTTTGTTTTCCCATCTTGCCTGCTGCTCATCTACATTGCGTCAATGGTGAATCAACTGTGTCGCAATCGCATTGATCAAAACTCACGGCCGGATAAGACCCTAACAAGCGTTTAATCTGTCCGCCATGTTCACTTTACGCTGCTTGCATCGCTTATCTGACATCTCTGTGACACACGCTGTAGATATACTGGCGATATGTGGAAACAAACAACTAGCAGAAGAAGGAACGTTGTCATCGGAGTGAAATTTCCTTTACAATTTGTCCAAATTTTAGCCACTTCCAGAAACGGAACAACTTTTCAACCAAATCTTTGATGATATGGTGTGGCTATTAGTGTGACTTGGCGCTTCGGCATATTAATCAGGAAATAGATTCCCATCCATTTTCTGTACACCCTAGACTGTTCACTAGTCAGTTGTATAAAAGTATTAAGTAGGAACTAAAGTCAAAAGTGTATACCACTTTAC
Organism: Syngnathus leptorhynchus; assembly: GCF_054491065.1. Taxonomy (NCBI): domain Eukaryota; kingdom Metazoa; phylum Chordata; class Actinopteri; order Syngnathiformes; family Syngnathidae; genus Syngnathus; species Syngnathus leptorhynchus. The sequence goes on along the minus strand of NC_141196.1, from coordinate 18,880,279 downwards.
TATCCCGTTTGAACCCAACTAATGTGTAAACTTGTCCAAATTCACTCCACAGTAAGCATCACTTCTGTAAATAGTGAGCAATTCTTCAATTAAAGAGACAACCCGAACTCTTTCACTTCCAGTTGAAGTTTATGGTCAAATTAAATCTAAAACGAGGAGAAATACATGTGGTGGATTTCAAACAAACACAAGGTTAAGTCTTTAGTCTGCTAGCTAATGGAAAACAAATATATAAACAACCCTTTAAGCATCATATTTAAAAATAAATGGCACAACTTCACGTTTAGACATTGAATATAAAAGTAGCTCATAATTTTGGTGCTCGAATGCATTTTTGTTTAAAGCACATTGGAGATTTTTTTTTTAGGAATGTTTTACATGTGGGTCTCTCTATTGTGCAGATTTTCACCTATTGCATGTAGGTCAGGGAGGTATCCCCTTTTGATAAAGTAGTGGTTCTGTACACTGTTCCTACTTGTAACGGTGAAGTGAATTTTGCAATTCCCTGAGAATTTGTATTTGCAATGCTATCACTGACAATAATGATGAAGACAGAAATGAGTTGACACTGATTATTAAAGATGAGAGCCATCACCACATAACATGGAACGATGCCGTCTTGGTTTGGAGCAACATAGAAAGGCTTTTGTGTCCCTGAGCACCTTTTGCACTTTTTCAGAAAAATCATTAATTCAGACATTGTTGGACATTTGGGCTGGAGAAAATAATAGTTCACTCCTCCCAACATTGAGTTATTCGATTGAATTCTAATTATCCCTTTGAATGAAGGATAAAAATGAGCAGTAAAAAGAGTCTATTTTAGTCACACAATAGAATTACATATCAATGATTGTCTCTCTGCAACCGCAGAATTACATTATGTTCCTACAATTATTGCGAATAATAAAAAGGATAGTAAAAAAGAGAATAACTCTGCTCTGTGGTTGCAGCCTATTATACGGACAACGTGCAAACCTCCTGGGTAAGCAAACATCAATTGGCTTTGCTGTGGAGAGGAAGAATGAGTTCCCTGGAGGGTGTAGCCATGGTTATCGTGTGACGTCGGAGGAGCAGACCCGCTGTCTCAACCCTGCTTCTCCCCTTCTTCATTAACTAAGAGGCGACGAGTGGCATTCGCCGGTGAATCCGCATCGTTACCAAAGACACACTAACCCACACAGCCAGACGAAGCAGAGATGCTTGCCACGGTATAAGCACATTAGCGGATCAGGATTATTTAGCCGGGATGAAGTGTTAATTGTGCTAGAACAATCCAAACATTCTCTTAGCATTAAATAAACGCTCGCGCTGTCACAGCCACACATTGAGGGATTTGTCATCCCTCGCCACACACGTCCACCCTGCACGTAGTGGAAGATGTCCAAACAGGTAGCCAGTTGATGCTCATCGCAGACCCCCCTCCATCCTCACCCTAAGTAATTTTGGCCATTGGGAGAAAGTGGTACCAATTGCTGAGTTTCAGACCACGTTACCATGGCAACCACCATGAAGCCGCTCAATTCGGAGCTAGATCAATCATCTTAAATTATAATCCAGGGCGGTCCAAACGACAATCCGGGGGACATTTGCATTGCCCTGTGAGATTTCTGCTAGACAGTAACAATTTTCAAAACTATAAAGAATAATATCCTCACTTACACTGATTGATTAGTTTTACTGTGTTAAAAGTGAAGTGTTGAGGCTCTTTCATCCTTAATTTATTTTACCTTGATTAAAAAAGGTTAGACACCCCTGTTCCAAACTCAGATTTCATTAACATACCAACATACGGTACAGTTAGAATCAATGATCGTTTTATCTGTGATGTTAAGCCTCCTCTGCAGTCTCAGGAGCATTTGTTTTGTGTCGTCTTTGATTTCGGCTGGGGGCTGTTTGATATGCAGCATTGTTGCGCTATGATAATGCTGCGCTTGTGGCCGAGCTGAAGGCCGTCTTTGTCCATTAGGAAAGCAAAGTGCATGAAAAGTTTCTCCCGTTTAATGCAGCTTTCTATCGCAACCCCTCACCGTACCCTCAGTGTGAAGGTTCAGAGAAAATTAAGATGAAAAACAAGCAGCCCACTACTTTCTGCAGATGTCCCTGTGAGTCAGCCTTGCCTGCCTTGTGCCCAAAGTAGCGAGCGTATGAAATGATGAGGTGTGAGATGGCGTGCGCGCTGATGATCAGAGCACTACCAGTTCAAAGTGCCGCCGGCAGCAGCACTGAGCTGGCTAATGAAGCTCTCGACTCTCCTCGCTACTTGACTGCCTGTCGCTTTATTTGCAGTCACACTTCTAGTTGGAGGGGTGAATTTGTGGCTACAAGGTTACTACAAGTTGGGGGCTTCTGTACTCCAGCAGCAAAACTAAATAAATCCTCAAACTTTTCCCTGATGAAGAACAAAATTTGAGTTTGCCGGCCCTGCTGCCAGCCCAAACATGATAAACAGTTGTGGAAGATGGTTGCAGTTGAAGTCTATATAATCAGTGCATTAATAGTTTAAAATAAATGTGTCACAATCTAAACACTCATATCTAAAATACAATTACCAACATTACCTTTCAAAATAAATGACTTCTAGATTATGACTTGAAAACATGTGGCAGGACTCTCCTCTAAAAACACAGGCTAAATTTAGCTCCTCCCCAACGTACAAAAATCTTAGTCTCTCAGTCCAAATGTATCACCTCACAATACTTCTCGACACCAATTACTACTGTCTTACTATTGGCCAGGGCTATGGCATCAGACATATGTGATCTGTCAGGGCGTAATTGAAGGAGCACCACACCCATCATGTTCCAGTCATGGAAACAAACAGAAAGAAAAGAGAAATAGTTTTTCTTCTACAACTATAAACAAAAAACAACTGTTGACCCAAGAAGATGCTGTAATATTATTCATTTATCATAGTGAAAGAAAAATGTTTGTTACTATTGTCAATTTGTCATATTAACTGTCTAAATGTGTTGCCCCACCATTTGTGTCCAAATATCCGTGCAAACCATCAGCATGTCAACAATCTTTTCCGTTGTTTGTTAGCAATAAGGTAAGCATACTTTGCTAAAGAATAACTGTGTTGTTTTAAATACGCAATGGCTAAATGTTGCTTTTGTGTTTAATTATACAGTAAATCTCAACTTGGAGTGCCATTAAAAGCTTGAAGCCTATTATGAATGAATTGTTCACCTTTTGCCCAACTGCTACTTTTGTGAACTGAAGTGGCTTGAATTGAGTTCACTGCCACCATACAGCTGAAGTTTGACCACCAGTGTGCAGTAGTGCATGTTAGATCTTGAGGAACAGTACTGAAGTCGGCTGCATCCACATTTGTGATGCTGTCTGAGAGTATCCTTAAAGATGGCATGTCAAGGACAAAGCAAAACTCAACCCGGCTCTCTCCTGTGTCATCATCATCCCACCTCTTGGGCTGTGAACCTGCCTACTGCCATTTGACAGGTTGGAGGAGGAGAAACAGGAGGGAAATGTCACTATGCAGGGGCCTTGGCTCTCCCCACAGTACACTGTATATACACTTTTGATGACAGGAAATAGCAGCTACGTTGCATCAGACTGCGTCACTGGAGGAATAGCGTTGGCTCAGATGCCCAACCTGGACACAATGGGTGTAAAATGATGCTCGCTTTGAACCATAGCTACCAATGTAGTTGTGCTTATTCTAAAGTTTAACTTAAATATCTTTAGAAGTCATTGTCATATATGACATGAATGGATTCATAAATAAAGAAAAGATATAAATGAGATGAATAGAGATGGTAGGTTAACTCAGTGACAGTCACCGGTGTTGCAAGGTCTCGCTTGGAATAAACTGTTTTCATTATGTGGATAAATGTTTATAAATGGTTTTGGTAATTTTATAAACATCTGTTTCCATTCTCCCTAACACTGGCGAGGGGCCCACCTGTGCGTTGGCTCGACCGCCACTATTATTCAGTGGCAGGTCATTTGACCGACAAGATTATAACATGTAAAATAGTCAACAACACATGCATTCCAATGTGTCGACGAGTGCAATGAATAATGTATGATTTCACTCTATACGAATGATCTCCAATTGTGTAGGGAACGAGAGGGATGTTATGATTTTCAAACGCTTCATTCAAAGAGAAAACACTGCGAACATGACAGTTTGAAACCACTCGAGAGACGCCACAATAGCTTAGTGATGGAAACATGTTGCCCAAAGCTCCCCGTCACGCATCCCCCGCAGGGGAACGTTAAAACCTGAGACCGAATCCCACTACAACGGTCGGATCGCCTTTCTTTACTGGCATCTTTATTGCAGACTAAGATCAACCAGCTGTGAGTTGCTTTTAGCCACATGTGAATTTGTGAGCCTCAACATAAACCATGAATGGGCTTCTACCAAAAAATGACACGTCCAAAGCAATTCTTTGCAGTCTTTTGAAATTGAGTTTGAAGGCAATTAAAGCACCTACATTCCTAAAGAGCACAATATTTATTCTGTGATCTGACAGCTTGTTAATAAAAGTGTCTACTCAGATCTTGATCAGGAATTAAATCTGCCAGGGCTACTGCTATAAATGTATAAACACTTAATGTTCAAACAGAGGGTCGTAAATAATATTTTCATTGGGCACTGGTGGAAAGCTGTTAGTGGGGTGACTGTCTGACTCTTATTAAGGGGGGACGGCAAGATCACATGAGGTCTGGTTAGCCAGAACTTGACCCACTCCACTCCATACGGCTTCATGCCCAGCTCAGGTTATGCACTTTGATTGTTAAAGGCGGCATACATGGTACTCTGATTTATAGGTTTAAACTGTTCTGTAACTAATCACATAACTAAATTTCCTAAAGTGCTTGTATATGTAAAAATACCCAATTGAAATGAGTGGAAATGCTACGAATCAATTCCAAAATACAATTTTTGCTGAGATATTTTTAAGAAAGAAAAATACCACAGTTTTTCATACAAACAAATATTTCAAAAGTGGTTTAAATGATACAAATAAATAAACTGGTTTTATGATTTGTAATGATTGCACAAACTGATTTGTGGCTTTAAAGGGTGTGGTCTAGTGAGTGATTTTAGGTACTTGAGATTGTTATTTGACGTGGCAGCAAGTTGTATAACAGCATCTTTTTGCAAGTGTTCTCATTATGAATTCATGAATTTGACCATAGGTCCCGTTCAATAAAAGGCTAACACTCTAGCTCACATTGTTTTGTTTACTGTATTGTTTGCTCACAACATAAAGGGAAGAAGAATTGACCAAGGCTTGTAATTCTAAACCCTTGCAAATTGGGCCACTTGTAAATCAAGGTAACACTTAAAATAATAGTTCCAATGTCACACACTTTTATCAAAATACATCAACCTCGTGCAAGTGAGCGTCAATGTCACGGCCAATGGAACGTAGGAATTTTGTTGCCACGATGAGCATGGCAGGCAGTTTTACTCATGGAGATGACAATTCATCCACTACATTGTCTACATGTATTTCTCCACAATTTGTGTACAAATATCTGTTGCTTAAAGGCTTACGATGAGACAACACTGATGCCATTTGTTAGTCGTAAGGAATTTTGCATTGTTTGTTAGCATTGAGCAAAAAATTTTTTTTTACTAAGGACGAGCTGTGTGGTTGTTTTAAATGAACATGTAATTCTTTCTTTTATGTTTAGTTCGCCAGTAAACTTCATTAAGGAATGAAATCAAACAGCTTGAAGCCTCTTCTTTGAAGAATTATTGACTCTGCAAAACAGCTGCTTTTGAGTTCAATTGAGTTCGCTACCACCGTACAGCACTTATGTATTGATTTCGTACTTGCAATTCAAAGCAAGAATTCTAATCAATCTATCTATCTATCTATCTATCTATCTATCTATCTATCTATCTATCTATCTATCTATCTATCTATCTATCTATCTATCTATCTATCTATCTATCTATCTATCTATCTATCTATCTATCTATCTATCTATCTATCTATCTATCTATCTATCTATCTATCTATCTATCTATCTATCTATCTATCTATCTATCTATCTATCTATCTATCTATCTATCTATCTATCTATCTATCTATCTATCTATCTATCTATCTATCTGTCTATCTATCTGTCTATCTGTCTATCTGTCTATCGTTCTGTCTATCTAAATGTTTTTCTCCTTCCTAAAAAACACATTTTCAATTTTGGTCAAGATTGGAACAGATTGGAAGATGATGTTTTAAGTTACGAGTGTGACCGTGGAACAATTTGAACTTGAGTCTCAATGTATTACTGTAGTTCCCATAAGGGTCTGGAGTGCTCCACATGTCACCACAATAAGTGTCAGCTTTCCTCTGGCTACAGTATAACCATCTGTGAGATTTTTGATGAGACAACCCTGCAAGATCCCATATAGCCTTTTTATTTTATAGTCCCTCAGCTTTTCTTTTTTAACTTGTCTTTGCTCTTTTTTTCCCCTCCCTCCGCCGCATTGGCTCTCCAGGGAAGATCTAAGTGAGTAGATTTATTCAGTGAAAGGCTTCTGAATTGCATTATGGCTGCACGGCACTCACATATGCCAAAGTCTTCAAGAATCTCCAGGGTGCGTCGGCGCAAAGGTTAGCCTTATATCCCGACCAAATGACGCGTGATTTTTCTCTAAAACGCTTCCTTAATTCTCACTTGCTCCGGAGCAATGGTGGGTGCCATTCACTCAGCTCGCATCAGCCAATATTATGCAGACGTCTGCATGTCTTTAAAAATCTGCTCATTTGAGCCCAGAACATCTCCATTGGGAGGCCACCTCAAACACTAGGCCACAAAATTAGGTCCATCTGGTCTCAATCCAGTAGGCTCCTGGTGACTAATGTTGCATTCACAAAAACAATTAATGATGATCAAAAGTGGTAAGCATTGTATCCCACCAGTCGAACGATGAAAAAAAAGATGAAAATGTAAATAGTAGCACTCTATAATATTGTACTGTATAAAACCATAGAGTAATTATATAATTAGCTAGGATGTAAAAGAAATAAATAGTTTGAGCATCATGAGCATCATTAATGCTTCAATTCAATTCATTATGCATCACCTTCTGGTGTGGCCACCAGGAGCGAGTATAATACCGTACAGTCCTGCATACACAAACAAAGAAGATTGCTGGTACTACTACTAGTAGTTGTCCTACTACTACTACCACTCAGTAAGATGCAATCATATTAGTCATTTTGTGTAGAGGACAAACAATATATGCCTTATATTATCTGTCAACATGTGTTGGTCCACCATTTGTATTCAAATATCATTGCTCCTAAAACTATTGATGCAACCTGTTAGCATGTCAATGTCGTTTTACATTATTTGTGAGCCTTCGGCTGGGAGGACTTTCCTATATGGTTGTTTTAAATACACGTGTGATTGTGTAACGTGTGTTTTATGGCTAATGTGACAGTAAACTTGAACAAGGAGTGGCAGTTTTGATGAATTGTTTAATATTTGTGAAAATGCTGCTTATTGTGACGCAAAGAAATTTGAAGTTTGAGTTCACTGCCACTAAACACCACACATATCCAAATGACGACATCATCATTGTACATCATTTTGTATCACTGTTTCTAATATTTTGGTTCCCCACCTTCCTTTTTTCAAAAATCCCATAATAACATTGGTCCACACCGGCTCTTCCGTATCATACAGCACTTATTAAGATATTCCCGAGCATCTGGAAATGTTTAGTTGCGTTTGTTCTCTTCTCAGTGACCGTAATTAGATCCAAAAGCACAAACACCTTCTTTGCATTAGCACGCCCCACATGATTTACACTTGCCAGTCAGACCAGACCAGGCGCTGTTTTCTGCCCCCTTGTGAGATACCTCACATACTGTTTTTGGCTGTAGTTTGACCCGTAACACTGGGATGATCATATGAGCACGCTGCACTGCGGTGCCTTATACGTGCGTCCAGCCCCAACAGTACATCAAAGTTTCATACGGAATAATAGCAGCGCTGACAGGCTCACATGATATCGCCCGCTTTCCAGGCAGTCGATTTCTCGGTCAGATAAAAGCACAGCCCATCAGGGCTTCATGACTACCTCACCTGTTTAACTCAGCTAGCACAATTACATCAATGTGTGTGTGTGTGTGTGTGTGTGTGTGTGTGTGTGTGTGTGTGTGTGTGTGTGTGTGTGTGTGTGTGTGTGTGTGTGTGTGTGTGTGTGTGTCTGCTGCCATATGTGTTGCTATGGGGTGCAGAGAAAAGGATGGATGCTCATGCGACAGACACAAGGAAGGACTGTTTACGTCTTGAGAGTCAGAGCGAGAAAGAGTGATCGGCCTCGGGGATGAATTATGGATACCACATGTCTAAAGCTGGAGCCCTCTCTTGAGCCAGAGTGCTTTTCAAGGATGGGTAATTGAAGTGCACATCTTGAGGATGGTAGTATTACACGCAGAAGGCCACTGCTCCTTTTTTGTTAGATGATTTAGAATTTTACAAGGCGCTCAGGTACCATTTCCACAACACCATTGAATTATTTTTTTTTTTTTTTACAAGTGCCTTTTTGACCATTAGTTTTCATGGCAACAGTGTTTTAGAGAGTGGAAACGATTGAAAGGGTTGTCTGTAAAAACCCAAGGCATAAATTGGTATTTGACAAGCTAAAAAAGAAAAAAGGACCGCTTGTACTCATCAAGTGATTTTTTTAATTATGTACTTATGTGGGTGGTACACCTGATAATGCAATATCAGGATCAAATATCTACTTACAGTGGACATAAGATAGCTGCCCACCCTGACAAGTTTTTGTGGCGTAATAAATGAGTTGAAGAGCAATCACTTCAAAACTTTTGGCGTCAATGTAATCTACAACCTCAATGGATTTTTTTAAAACTATTTTTCTGCAGTATAAACAAAAAACATAAATAATTTCGTCTCACAAGTTTGCACACCCTTTCATGCCTTCTGATTAAATTTAATCATTAGTATTTTTTTTTTCAATGTCTAACCTTTGTTTCTATTTCCATAGTTCTTTTATGTTTTATGTAAAGCATTTTGTAGATGCAAGAATGTGGTATACATATTAACTTGCCTCATAACTTGGGTGTGGATGTTTTTGGAATTAACCAATCACATTTAAGCTTCTTAAATAAGACAGCAAAATTCCAGTTGTTCTCATATATATTTCCTTGTCTTTGTCTAGTGTCGAAGCACAGCATGCTTTAAAATGATTTTTATATTTTGGGAAAAAAGCTTTATGAATTGGACTTTTTTGTTCAAGTCCTAGATTGATTAACCGATTATCTTCTAAATATGACCAAATGTTCCTTCACATGGTGGGATTACTAACAATTGGCCTGGCATGTAATTTACAGTTTTTCCATCAGTTTTGCTTGTGAATCTTTGTAAACAATTCTACCATTAATCAAACTTTTGAATGACAAGATGATGAAAAGTTTCCAGAAAACCTCTGACTTCAAGACTCCTTAAAGTATAAATCTAAAAAATGGGTCTCAATTCATTATTCAACGCTTTAATTCCTTCCTTCCTTTTGCATTTTACCTCAATTTCCAGACGCTCACACGGCTGAGACAGATGCCCAATAAATCGGAAGTGCATTTGTTTCAAGATAAAAGACTTCACACCCACTGCCTACACGTAGGAGCTTCTTCTGACACCTTTCCACGACGACGCATGCTGCTTGTGCCTAGCAGACACACTCCAGCTAGCATCCCTCCCCACACCCATCACCGTCGCAACACTCTTGCCTCCCTTCATCTCTACCAGCTTCCCTTTTCTCGTTTCCTCCCCATCAATGGAGCGCTGGTACTCCACAGTAGCAGCCCAGGGTAAGGAGGGGTAGGAATGGGAAGCACATAAGCGGCATGACTGGAACAAACACTAAGAAGGATAAGCTGTGGTGAAAAGCTCTTTTTTTTTTCCACCGGGGGGCTTCGCGAGGCGCCGAACACGCTTCGCCACACACAGGGGTGCGAAAAACGACACTGGCCATGATGCTAGATAATTGCTTCCCATTTAGTCGTGCGCCCAGTAGCGTCAGACAAAAATAGCGTGTGTCGCTGTACGGCAAATGTGCAGGGAAGCATGGGAAGTGGATGGTGCCGCTCTGGTGGATCAATATCGCAGAATGGACAGCATCCCGGTTGCACAGCCTCTCTTTTTCTATCTAAAGTCAGAATGTTGCCTTATCACTGTAATCAGTCTGGACTCAATCACCTCTCACAGCCTATATCGCTTATAGCCTGTGTGTGTGTGTCTTCCCCGCAACTGTAGTTGGGAGGTAGGTGATAATCCCAAGAATGGCTTGGACGTTTACACAAGGCCTAACTGTTGTTTCTTCACACTACAGTGTTACCTGCATCACATCTGCAAGCTTGGCCCATCACTCCCCTCAAAGAAGCCACCCTTAAACCCTTCCGAGGCAATAATGTGCAATATTAGACTTCACAGGCATCCATATATAGTCCAACAATAGCTCCAGTGGCACTTTACGGAAATTTACCGTGGCAAGGCGTCAAGACCGAATCCCGGGAGAGAGGATCCACACATCTGGGATGTGTGTGTGTTCTCCCCACCAACCCTTACAACAATTATACCATCCTCATTATCATCAGTGCAGGATGCTTCCATGAGCAGCGTGTTGCTCTGCTGCACAATCAAAGTCACTGAATAATCATCATGCAATGCAGGTCAGATGGAACACAAGCTGCCAATTTGTCAAGATTCCCTCTCGGGCTTGTGGAACATGTGCCATGCGAAGCTTACATTTCATAACAACAGTCTGCCATGCATCCATCACCCCACGCACACAAGCCCTCGGTACTCCATTTGCAGCTTGGCTTCACATCAAGGTGAGACGGAGGGGGGGGGGGGGATTCATGAGGGATGATAATGATGCACCTAAGCCAAGAGAACAACATTCAAGTTGAAGCCTTGTGAACCACTGCAGTGCAGTACTGTACCCGGCCAGGTGCTCCTACAAGCCTGCTGAGAGCCCTCACACGCTGGGTAACTGATCAACCACACATACAAACACAGATCAGCTTGCACCAGCACAGACAGGACAGAAATAGAAGAGGGAGGAAAAAGAAGAGAAGGTGCGTGAGGGGTGCCTCGCTTCTACTCACCAGCACTGTCAGAACACAGCAGAGACACCAGGAGCACAATCACCAGCGTCAGAATCTTCACATTCATTTCTGCACTCCCCTCTGGCTCGCCGCTCGTCGCTCGCTGATATACTGTAGTGCTGTGTATGTGTGTGTGTTTGTGTGTGTGTGGATGGGAGGGAGGAGAGAGAGAAAGAGAGAGAGAGTGTGCAATTGAGAGAGAATGAAAGAGACTGTTTGCTCTGTGTGTGTGTGTGTAAGAAATGAGTGTTGTCTAAATGTGTGTTTGTGTGTTATATGTGACAGCTCCACTCCAATGACTGGAGGCACGTCTCTATCCAAGCTCCCCCACAGCGTGTGTCAGAAAATGAGCAGCCAAGTTCAGTGGAGCTGTGAGTGTCTCTGGAAGTCCTGCACTCCTCGGATAAGGAGGCTGTCTGGTCATGTGGCTTATGTATCTCGGAGCCACTAGGTCACAGAAAAGCCACCTCCCCCCAAAGTCAGTAAGTGTGCATGGACTGGGAGTTGGCAAAAAGAGAGGGAGGGGTGTGAAGAAGAAGAAGCGGGAGCATGGGGGTGCGTGCAGGTTTATGATAATAGCCCAACAGATGCTCTTGTTGAAAACTCTTTTGAAATTGCAAAGCAGGATGACATGCCAGGAATTTGGGGGAATCCAAATAAGCGCTAATAGCGGATGAAAGAAGGAAGGGTAGGTGCGAGATGAGCTTCCTGCTTTTGTAGCTCGAACCCTCGCTCCATTCTATCAACGGCGCGCCTCGGGCTAAATCGGTATGGTTGGCTTAAATCACCAAGCGCCGTTTGAAGTCGGCCTCCGTGACACTTGGGGAGTCACTGCAGGAAAAAACGTATCAATTATTGCCCGCCACCTCCTTTAACCAATCATTTTTTGACATTTGGGATATTCTTTTCACAAACAAAGGCCGATAAGAGAGCAACTTATCTCGTTTGCGTTTGTTTACCGCACAATAAACAGGAAACGTTGATTTTTATTGCAATGAATTGTGAGAATTGGGAGTTTCCTTATCGCGGAAAACCATGTAGCGCCATCAAGGCGACATGCTTTCTGCATCCGCAATTGTTTTTTTTTTCCTTTTAAAACAACTTTCAAAATATGTAGTCGATGTCTAACATTAGCAATGTTTGATTTCATCACAGGGCTTTTTGTCTGGTTTCTGCTGTAGTGTTGAAACACAAAAATTGTCGCAAACTTCCATATGAATTCAATATAATTCTATCCAATGCAACTCACAAATGTACCTCGAGCGAAATTAACATTTTTCTTTAGGGATCTACACAGGAGAAATGCCAATACAGAATCAAATGTTCTAAATTGCATCGGTTTGCATTCAAGACCCATAAGAGAACCAAATGAATCCTTAGTTTAGGCTACTCACTGAAATATTTAGAAATTTAGTGACCCTACTTGAGAGTTTTTGAAGATATGAGTTGTCGTTCTACCAAATTTTTGCCTTGACATGCAAGCTAAAATTTGAGGTCTGAGCATTTGATGCTAGCAAGGGACTCTACTCGACTCAGCTCCCAAGCAAAGAAGCTTGAAGTTTCTGCCATGACAAAGACTCATGATCAGGGGATGAAAGGCGGTCTCCAATTGCCCAGGTCACCTGCACGGCCAACTACATCAACGGCAAGGGAAAGTTTTGCAGTTTACTTGCCAATTTCATACATGGACACATCAAGTCTATTTCAGTACCTGCAGCCTACTACTGATCGCCCTGATCTAGATGCAAATTCTTATACTGCTCCCAGATGACCAAGCCATGCACAGGAACAACATTTTAAAATTCATAATAATAAGAATAAATTAAAGAATGATAATAAGTAAATATTATTTAGACTACAATTATTGGATGTCAGATTGTGAAGTTTTTGGCCTCCTGAGTGGCTCAATCTGCTTACATTTGGGGTTAGAGTCCCCGAAGGCATGTAGTGACACTTGATCGATGGGCCGCCTTTGCCCCCCCCCCCAGACCCTAACCCCCTTCTCCGCAAAGCTTCTTCTTTCTGTTGTTACTAAACAGTCACACTTTAGTGGCGTGGACCTGAGAAGAAGGGGCCTGTGACCCTCAACTTTCCACAACAGCCTGGCCATTGTCTCCCCCAAGGGTCCTGGGTCCCGCACGGGAAACCATGTATGTGCCACCCACTTGAGATCCAACAAGAGGAGCACCTTCCATTTTTACACGAGGCACTTGAAGGCCTCTCCTGCTCACGCGGATCGCTCCTCTAGGCCCCCTGGGCCGTTTATCCGAGCCCCTTTTCTTAGCCAGAAGATAATTAGCGTGGTTGCTTTTAGAATAATTTGTTCACGACATCTTTTCAAATGTGCTCACTGATCACTGACAGAAATCCTTCCCAATTGTCGCTAATGGCAGATAGATGGGGATTACGGCGCTATTACCAGCCCACTTAGTAGTTAGGAGTAATTCCAAATTCAATTTAATCCAACATTCAGGAAGGATTGCAAAGCCAACCCTCAGAGATATTCGAAATGAACAGTAATGTGCTTGAGTGGGCTATTAAACAGTTTTGCGCAATCCAGGTGTTTGAATTCCCCGCGCTATATTGATAATTCATGACTGTGGCTTTAGCGGTCATTAAAAAGTCATATGGATATGGATGGTAATATGGCCGACATTGTAAAGTTGGCAGTACCAGCTCAGACATTTGCACTCTATTAGATTTAATTGTCTTAGCTCGGAGCAAAGCCGTGTAATGAAACTGTAGCAGATGGCGTTTCCTCGCCGTGTGTCAGTGGACGTTTGCCATGACGTGAATTCAAAGCCAGGGGATGACTGCACGTTTACATGCGGGGGAGCCAGGTGATTGGGGTCAACAGGACACGGACCGAGGTCGGAAGGGAGCAATAGGGCCCAACATCTGCCTCAACACAGGAAACACTTGGCTGTTTACAGGAAGCGAACATGAAGGAATGTCGTGTATGTCTGCATTTGATGACCTTTCCTGATTCCTGACTTCTTAACAGGGAGACATTCCTCACATATCACGTACTGTATGATGCAAATGGCATTATTTTCCGATGTCAATGTCCGTAACAGGAATTGTCAACAGGTGGCTTTTTGATTGAAGAATTGGCTAAACTGAGCCCATGAGCTCACGATTGTACACAAATTGATGAATTGTTCCTGTTTATTTTCCGTTTCCATATAAAGCTGCTGATTCCGGAAATGCTAATGAAGCGTTCGGATGTTTATTTGTATTGTCGTTGTTGCTAACCGAAGATAGACGTTGATTCTGTTGCCGAGCATAAGTGAAAAACATCCAGCTCCATTTGCACGCTGCCTATTGGATATCAAACCAGTGATTGCTTGTTGTCAGGTCTCTTGATTTCTCCTTTTGAGAAATCTTCAGCAGAATAAATCAATGGCATCTTCCAGATGGTTGAAATACTGGACTTTCCTTTTGAGATGGGAGAATGATTTGTGGTGTTTTGCATTTCTGAAGGCGGAACTGTGGTCCCTACTTTCATCAACAAATGTCTTGGAGGAGAGCAGAGCCAAAACTCATACAAGTCATATTTTAAGGTTTCTGTGAAAATTATTCTTCTGAAGTTGCACAAGACCCTGAGTTTTAGTCACTGTGATGCAGAACGTATGGCCTCTCAAACCATGTAAAAATCTAGCAAATATTAAGCCTTAAATCCAAATCTGAATCTTAATCCTTATTCACGTAAATGCTACTTTCCATTTTTCCTGCCAGATGAACTTGGTCTAAATTTGCTCCACCATTGCCACTAAAATGCAATCGATGGTGCTTGATGTTAGCATGTCAATGGAATTTTGCGTTGTTTGTTAAGTGATTTTCCTAAGGCAAAGCTATGAGGTTGTTTTTGAATACACAAAATATTATTTTCTTTAATTTATTATTAGTTTGACAGCAAACCTCAACTGTGAGTGGCATTTAACAGCTTGAAATATCATTTTTTGATAAATGTTCACTAAGTGCACTCAGTGCTGCTTGTAAAGTGAGTTGTGTTCTGTGCTACCATACTCACAAATCGAAGCAAAAAAGTTGTCTGAAAAACCTCGTATGCCGGTCACTCCTATCTAAAGGCACCAATGTATTTTAAAATGTTTTTGTACAAATACAAAATCCCGCCTCAAATCCCGTCTAATAAAGTCCCCTGGCCGCTATGTAGTAAAACATGGTAAACACATCAATCCCAATGAGCATGTGCAGAACCTTCAGGAGACCCTCATGAGCGTGTCAAAGGCAGATATTACAGAAAAACAAATAGTCACTGAATCAGTCTAATCAGAACACGAGATCTCGTGATAGTGTGTGTTCAGGTGCCAGGTGATAGCAGCACCCTCCTCCTCCTCTGCTACCGTTGATTGCCTCTTCACTTGTCAGCAACCATCTTAAGCGTGCCCTTTAACCTCACCCGTGTACGTCGGTATGTGCGCCGCTGGTGGCAGTTGGTGGCTACATCTCAGCTACAGGCACCATCCAATAGTCTTTTCGGAAAATATACCCACCTCTTGCTTCCCTGAGCGCTCTTGTCATTGTTTCTCAGCAGATAGGCAGACGACCCAGCCTTGTTTTTCATTGTCAAACGGCTTCAAACGCAGTCAAAACAAGCTTAAAGCAAGAAGGCGTTGTCTCCAAAGTGGCGCTCTTGCTTGCTTTCTAATATTGTTGCTCTTATCAGACGTGTGATCCGTTTAGAAATGGCTGATTTGTTTTTTGTGGACGCAGTCTGTAAGGCTGGGGGCTGAGCGTGCCAGGGCCTGGGCTCGCCGACTCAGACCGGGACGGAGAGATGTGACGTGACAGACGAGAGATAAGCAAATGTTTTGTAGGGAGGGGGCACGAGGGGGGACGACGGCCCCTGCCTGAAAAGAGACATGATGTGTCTTTGAAAGAGATTTTGCGGCGTTGAAATAAAGGTGCTGAGGAAAACAGAGCTCATTGAACCTTTCACGACATTCTCTTAGGTCTTCCGCCTTCAGCGGCAAGACAAAGGGTCTTTTTGTTTTTCGACTTAAAACACGAGAAGGTGAACTCTTAAACCCTTTCAATGTCAAAAATGGTTTTGCCTTTTGCAGGCTTTAATTTATTATTCTTCATGATGACTTATTATTGTAAGCGCATACAGGCATATTTCTTCCACATAGACGTGACCTGTGCTCAGAGATGATGTTGACATTAAGACATCAAGTATTTTTTATTCTTTCATCCAAAATATTTGTGTTTTTTAATCTTTCTATGGGTGGCATGTTAGATAACAGCATTTTTCAAAACATCCATCGATCCATTTTCTATATAAAAAATGTTTATTTTATATTTTGATAACCATATACTGTATATCCATTGATGCAGCACACAAAAAAATAAGTACAACACAGTGTTTCACTGTGATGTCTTAATCTGAACATTCGGGGCACCATTTCCAATTTGGTGCAAGCATCTCGCCATATTTTTATTTTATTTACTAATTTAACTACACAGTGTCAGTCATAAACTAAAAAAAACAAAACAACAAAAAGATAAGACATAAAAATTCACACTCACATTCAATACCATCCTTGCATTGGAACTGAAAGTCAGATGAGGTTATCATGATACCACTCATCAAAACTGCAGAAATTCTCTTTAAAAAAAAAAACTCTGCTGGGCCATTGTGAAATGTTTTGAGTTTGTCATGCATTACCACCACTACCTTTTTGTCACAATACTAGCCTGTATTAGCATTACTAATAAAGGGAAAGTCATTGTGGTTTTTCACATATCCCACAAGCAATTTTATTCATTGTAAAAACGACAGTTAAAGGAAATGGATCAAGTGGAGATTATGGAACAACAGTAATATTACTCAGAACTGGACATCCCTGCAAAATGATGAAAAAGCAAGAAGAAAAAACTGATCAGGGAAGCTGCAAAGAATCAAGTACATAATCTCTAATCTTCTTTCTATGGTTGGGCTTTGCAGTATAGTGGCAAGATGGAAGACTTATCTTACAAAGAAAAACATTCAAGCCCACCTGCTTTTTGCAAAACATACCAAAGACATGTGCAAAAATGTTTTGTAGTCCAAGGAAACCACAGTTGAACTTTTTGGGCAATAACTCCAAAAGGTATGTTTGTAGTGTTAGTTCTAGGGTGTGCATACTTATGCAACAAAATTATTATATGCTTTTATCTTTTTCCCTTTAAACAATTTAAAAAATAACAATTGAGATGCACTTGTTATAGGTCACAGTATTTGTGGAAATTCACATCACGTTACACAAATGTGACATTTGCATAGGGGTGTGTAGACTTATATCCACTCCCACTATGTTTTGTAAATGAAGATGTGGTCCACAATGAAAAGAACAAATACAAATTGTGTGTGTGTGTGGGGGGGGGGGGGACTCATAATACTGTGAGACTAATCTGATAATATAATAAGAATAAATGGTAATTCTAAATGAGCTAAGAATAAAGTATAACATACGATTTATTCATAAACCAGCATTACCATGGTGGATATGGTCACACACAGTATGTAGCAGATCCGTTTTCTTCGTGTCTTGACAAAGTGTAAAGAATGAATGGAAAAGAACTTGCAGTTATGATGAATGCTTTCAGGCAAGCGAGCAAGAGGAGAAGGGGGGTGGAAACTTTTCAAAAGAACAAAGTGGCTTCTTTTGTTCTTTTGTCTGCTATCTTGCTGTAAAACTTCTCTTTGTTTTCTTTACTATTATGAAATGTCAATGCTCCCCTTGCAATCCCGTATTTCAACATCTCCCGTCTTTTTTTTTTGCTCTCCTATTACGACGCGGGCAATCAAATGCACTTATTATTCAAGCATTTTCGGCCTATAAAGTCAAAGCAGCATCTAGTGGCGATTTCATCTTGAGTTGCCTTATGGACACAGTGATTGAATCCAATTCATTAATGACACATTAGCTTTTATGTGGACTAGGCTCAGTTCATTGCTCTTTTATGAGAACCAGCCCAGCTCACCTGCCACCATTAACCAAGATGAGGGCTATTAAAGGGACTTTTAAACTCACCTGAAAGAGGAACACATGGAGAGCACCTGACTAATGGTGGAATATTCCGTCAATTCATCTCTTTATTCTTGTGGTATTTAATAAACAATAGAATATTCTGGATTTGCTTCTCAAAATAAGGAAATCTGGAAATCAGTTTTGGGGTGTGTGTGCGTGTGTGGGGAGAGGGGGTTAAACAAAAGGCCGAAAAGGATATTGCGTCCTTTGTACTTGATATGCTGCTTGATGAATGGACGACTGTGAAGCAGTCACGTCTCCAGAGGACGTTTGACCCCCTCGCTAACACAGCAACCAGCATTTCCTTTTTGGAATTTGATTTCAATGCTTTTTTTTTTTAATCTGGGAATGCACACAGACTGACGTCACAGGAAACAATTCACACAATTCAATGTAATGAATAAAGAAATCTTTCAGCTTACATTAAAATACATGGAAAAAAAATACATTTAAATTTGAACTATTTCTATTTTATATATATTGTTCTACAGTGGAGCCTTGAAGTATGAGTGCCACAACTTCAGTTTTTTTGAGACACCAATGACCACATATACATGTATGACCAATTTTTTGCTTTGTCTTGCAAGCAATGAGCAAAAAGTAAACAATTCTTTTTTTTTTTTTTTCCATTTTGCCTATTTTACGCAGAGAAAGCCAAAAGAGGAAGCTCCGACTTGACAACCAGCATGTGGGCTCAGGCTTTGCGCTTGTGTGGCTGCTTTTGTTGCGGCATGGAAAAACTGATGTCGACAAAGTAGTGTCCATTTGTGCGGGTTCGACAGTAGTTGTTGACATTTGAGTTTGTGGTTTCAGCAGAGACTTAGGTTTGATTTTTCATGATTTTTTAAATACTTTTTCATGGTTGTATCTATTATATACTACTACACTCTTCTCTGTTGTGTGGCAAATTAAAGAAGACATATTTTCACTGTAGAGCAACTTTAATAAAGCTCTTATGATGATGATGATGACACATGCAAGAAATGGCCAATGAGCGCTAACTCCCGTAAACACATCAACACAGGGAGGGTGGAAGGTTTGAATCCATAACACATTCCCAACTGTTGAAATCTTTAAAACATTGGTTGGCAGTTTATTGCAGAAGAAAGAGACACATGTTGCTGCATCTGTTAAAGCAAACGCCCAAATATCTTTCATGTCATTCCAATTCCTTGACTTTGATTTAAATGTTTCGGTGTACCAGCCAAAGTAATTATGTGATGATGTTTGCTGTTGGTTTTCGGTGCAGATTTAATATCTGTTTTAAACATGATGCTGAAACAGTTAACTGGCACAAACTCCCAGCTCTTACACCTATTTCACTTTTACTACTTCTGATAAGGAGTAAATACAGATAGAATATGTATTGAGAAATGGGCAAATTCAAGATCCTTCATTTGTTTGCTCATATTTTGAATTCTGTGAGGCTTATTTTTTATTTTTTTTTACACAAAATACTTGCGGGCCTGAGGAGCTACCTATAGATCTGTCTGTGTTGTGTGTTGTCTGCTTCTTGTTTAGCATTCCCATATTACGACAAGCCCACTTGTGAGCATGGTCCGGTCCACACAGTCCACAAAGTTTGAAGTTCCGACCTCCACAGGAACAAGTGAGAGGTTAAAAAGTAAATCAAAGTAAGAAGAACTTAATTGTTTATAGCAGGGGTGGCAAACTCATTTTTGTCGCGGGCTACATCGTAGCCATAGTTTTCTTCGGAGGGCCATTATGACTGTCCCAACAAGCTGATGAATAACTAGGTTGCATTAATGTTTGTGATAAAAGAACCAAAAAGTGATTGACAAAGGAAACAAAATGAACTTAGTACAACTATGATGAATAACTAGTTTTGAAATCAGAGACTAGTAAAAACTAAAAATATTTTAAAAAGATGAATGTTAACAAAATTTCCAGCAATTTTTCTTTTTTAGAATGAAGACAATTTGTAATTTTTGTATTGACACATCAAGTCGATGCAAAATTTGTCTTTGCGGGCCACATAAAATGAATTGGCGGGCCTATCCGGCCCCCGGGCCTTGAGTTTGACACCTATGGTTTATACTCTTTCAAAAATTATGACAATTAGAAATAAATACATATCATATATTAAGTTTATGTGATGTGCCACATAACACAAAGTGTAGTGGATGAATTGCTGCCTCCATAAATTCTAAACTGTTTGTATTATTTTCACATTTTGTCCATATTCTGGCCTCTGCTTGTATGATCCAGCCTGATGAGATTGGAAAGGATGAGATGAGATTTATTATTTGTTGACGAGGTTAATAAAACTGCTGGAATGGAAAATACGTGAGATAGTATGCATGGGAAGCATAGTCACTGTCGTCATAGTAACCACAGCCAGCCTCACCTTTAGCCCTGCAGTGATTGCACGAGACAGGGTCAGCCCCTAAAAACAGAGGTGGTTTCAGCAAGACATGAACTACATAGTACTCCATAAGTGCTGATCATGTGGGTACTTTGACAGACCACCGCCACAGTGACACAACTGAAAATTGTTTTATATCGTGGGGAAAAAAAGCACAAAGTCTCCTTCAATTTTTCAATGAATAATGCATAGATCTTAACAGTGAGGTTGCACAATTTGTTGTGGACGCTCCATTTGGATTGGTGGACACTGATTTACGGTCTTTTCACCCAACTGTTTTCTTTTCCCTAAAATAACTAGCTTTACTCTGAGTCCTAATAATCTGTTCATGAAGTCTTTCAAATCCTCGGTTTACCTGAACTTGCAGACATCTACGTTAATCCTGTCTGCATGTTAACCTGGTGGAGCATCCGAGGGTGAGCCACTTTAAAGTCAAACTGTCTGCTCTGTACTCTCATGGTCAACTTGAACCAACCACACTTCCACAGCCACATTTGAGCATAATCTACCTTTTTATAGACTGTGAGGAGCCAGCAATGATCTGATGATTAAATTGTACTGACGGTAGGAGGCTAAGTATTGATCTCATTAGTAAGCTCACTAATTAACTTTTATAAGGCAAGGCTAAGCATTCCAAAAAATAACTCAAAGCACTTTACATAATTAAAATCCCATATTCAAAATCAAAATCAATTCACCATAGGTATTGGGAAAATGGCATAGTTCCTAGTGTGTGTGAAAAAAATGAGCCTCAGAGAGGTAATGGGTTTTGGCATGGTTATATTTTAATAGTGTCACCCTGCTACAGATCCTCTTTGTCATCCAAAATGGGGATTGAAATTGTTAGTTAAGCGTTAGGTTCCCTTTCATTCATAAATGTCAATTTTTTTTCTTCTTCTCGTAATCAATATAGCAAGGTTATGTTTTGTAACGGTACATGACAGTAAGAAATAAGAAGAAAAGGTTATATCACAACAACAGTATACTGTTGGACAAATTCAAGCATCACCTTCATTGTTTGGTGTCTGCCAGTCTTTTTCACATATCCCTTTTTCAGGAAATCTTGTTAGTCGTGAGTGGGCTTTTCACAGCTGGATGCAAAATTGAAATGTGAGACTGCATAATTGCAGATTTGATTGCCTCAAATGTGAGCTGGATACAATTTTCCCCAAAGCAAATCTTTTAATTTATGAACTGCCAACTGCTGGTGGTGAGAGAGAGCGAGAGAGTGAGACCGCCCACCCTTGGCTTTGACTGAAGATGTGCCACCGGGAATTAACATCCTATTTTATGTGAGAGCATCACCTTTTATAGAAGGATGCAAGCTTATGCTACTGCCAGAGATAGCTGTATGGAGAGTGCACAAATTTAAAGGAGTTTTAAAGAATGCAGCTATTTGCTACAATATACCACCAAATCCTTCCTGAAATTACAAAAACTCAACATACCTGGAACACTCAAAACTTGTGCAAGTGCAGACCTCCACCGAGGCCAAATTGTTCACAAAAATGGAACAGGGAAAATAAGAGTGCAATTTTTGGTTTGTACTTTCCAATTAACAGTAAGATGATATGAAAGGATAAATAGATTTGACTGAGTGTTTGTGGTTGCAAGTCCTTTGATACAAAATTCTGCATAAGGGACAAAGGTTGATTGGTGAAGGTGCAAAAGAAGCCCAGATCTGGTTAACCAAGAAGAACTCCCTCATTCTAATTCATCCAAAAGCAAATGGACTGTACTAAAGAAACCAACCGACCACGATTAGTTCAAGGAAGATGATAAGGATGTTATGGGAGGAGGCTGAAATAGACTACAGTAATAGCATTAAACATTCATTTCAGTAGGAAAAGATCATTTGCGATATGAGCATGATAACAGAATCAAACTAATTAAGGCATCTCTGTCGCTTGAGTAATGGAAAAAAAAAAGGGAAATGCACTCTTTTGGACTTCCATCAGTCACTCATATACTCCCAGGTACATTTAAACTTCATACGGAACCAAGCAATTGACTTGTTGAATACAGAGTTATACAGAACATTCCTGACTGCAGCAATTGTTTGAACATATTTCATTTGGACCTTCTGATCAAACCTTCTTTGTTGTACCGCTGTAAATGTCTGAAATCAGTCGGATGATGGATACAACGAACACCCAGAAACCAAACAAGCCTGTAGAGGGGGTGTACATAAGATTGGGGTGGGCCATCTGTGTGTTATTTAGTCCAGTCCCAGCAGTCCTGGCTGCTTAATTCCAAAAGTGCCATTGTGTGTCAACCATTGAAAAGTTCAGATATCATTAGGGCACAGGAAGGGCCACATTATTATCTGGATTAATGTCAAATGTTGAAGGTTCAGAGTTGTGGGATTGGATGGCATTTATGTGACTGCTTTGACCTGCTTGTTGAAATGCACCCTAAGTCATTAAGCTCAACGCAGAGCTGGTGCAGCACTTAAATAGCTCACGAAGTATGGACATTTTTCTTCAAGCCAAATAGCTCTCGCACCATGGAGGTCTCAAAAATTCTCTTAAAGCTTATGAATGATTCCATCATTTGGGATTGTGGACCTCCATGCGAGGGGCGTTATCTTCGCCCTTCAAAGGCAGCATTGCATCATCACAGTCTGTTTCATAGCAACGTGTGCTCCACTGTGGTGATGTGATGTGGGTTGGTTGGTTATCTTGCCGGGAATTGTTCTGCCAAAAAAAAGTTGACACGCGAGCTTACTTATGTCATAGGGAGACTTCAGAAAACAAAACAAGAAAACAAAGCTACAATGGAAATGAGTGGAGGACAAACAAAGGATAAAACAATCCTTATTTGGATCAGCGTTACATTGTACTCTATGCACCCCTTCTGCAATAGGCATGATTTTAGATCAAAATGTGTTCATCTTCCTTCCTTCCTTCCTTCCTTCCTTCCTTCCTTCCTTCCTTCCTTCCTTCCTTCCTTCCTTCCTTCCTTCCTTCCTTCCTACACCCTTTTGTTCCTTCATTCATCTTCTAAATCATATTGAATAACATGTCCTGCACAAGTCTAGCACAAATTGCAGTCCAACTATGACATACGTACATGGGTGGGGCTTTTTTTTTGGGAGGGGGGGCATTCACACTGTTGTTGTGGGGTATGTTGACTGAATACAGCTGACTTGATTCCCAGCCAATCGAGCGACTTTCCCTATTCCCTTCAAATTCAGAGCAGGAGAGGCACGTGGTCTACATGACGGAAGCATAACGGATGCCGGAGATTGTGCGGGAGAAAGAACTGAAAGCGCTTTACTTGTGCATGATGGAAAATTGCCAGACCATCTTTGTTCACCAATCGTATGTCTGCATATAAACAACCATAATTTGTCGACAGGACCAAATCCACGAAAATGGCCTTACACCACCTGCGCCACAATTTAGACGTGGTTTTGTCTAGTCTGAAGTCCAGTCTACTTTTTTTCACCAAATGGTCAAGTGCGCCAGCGTGTCATGAGAAATACCCAGCAAGGTGTACTGTGGCCTGCCAAATTCCCAAACATGATAAACTAAACTTGGCCCAGCACAAAAATAACGATGTGCCAGTTTTTACACTATCTATAAAAATAAGTTGGGGTTTTTTCTGTTTCACAAACCTTTACCAATGCTAATCCTAATTTGACCAAATTGTATGCCTCTTGCATGTGGTTGAAATATCCATTAAAATTCATGTCGAATTTTAGGTTTACAAATACTCCATACTTTTTACAGTGTTGGAAAAACGAGCAATATTATGCATGTTGTAAATTTGGATCCTTGTTTACTTTAACCAAAGCCAATATTCTTTGCCAATAACTATCACGGCTAAAATGCTGTAACAGCCGATTTACAGCACCTGAGTCTCTCTTCATCCAACACAATACAATACAGTACAACTTTATTTATATTTATATATATATATATATATATATATATATATATATATATATATATATATATATATATATATATATATACATATATTTATATTATATATTTAACTTTCACAATAGCTTTCGCTGTTACAATGCGCTTTACAAAAACATATAACATCAAATAACAATACAACACAAAATATACAACGCATTTGATCGCTGGAAGTCACATGCAGCAGCATATGTTGTAACTGAATCCAAACTTCAAGCGCAATGTGATGTTTCACCTTCACAGGGCATTGGAGTGCAAAAGGGAACACGCGCTTATGTCGAGCGGAAAATGCATGCAATGCTAAATTTGACAAGTAACGCCCACATTTTAAGGTTGCTCTTGCCCGGATTGTATATCAAGCATGAAGGTGGTAAATGACAGATTTAAGTGGAAGGGAGACTGAAGCACTTGGGAGAATACGGCCCTAACTCCAATACAAGTAACAAAACATTGCCAAAGTGAATCATCTGCTCTCTAGCCATGTTTTTTAATCTCATATTACACATCCCGGCACGTATAGCTACGCAATACTGGTGTCCTTCCAAGGCCTCACTGCCTCTGTGTTTCATCAGCATTCTCTCTGGGCCTGCTACCAACTGTGAGAACTTTTGAGGTTCTTCATCACAAAATGATGTCGAGCAGTGGTGATTCATAGACCACACGGCTTGTCACACTCTTGTCACCCGACCTCACCAGAGCACGGCATTCAGAGTTAATTTTCTACAAGTTGGACTCAAAACATCTCAAGAGGCAGCACAATATAAATGTTTGACAGGTTGTTTGGACTTCTTTCATCTGTTTTCCCCACAATGCTCAACCTGTGGAGTGGTTCTGAATGCTTTTTTTTTTTCACGATCAACTCTGTTGGTGCTCACAAGTGGGATGCCAAAGATTTGTCATATGTGCAGAATGTAGGCCTTACCAACAGAATATTAACATTATTTATTGTGGAACATTTGGTGCCCATTATTGTGTTGTTTTTGTCGTTTGTCACACGTCATGGTTGAGTTAGCACGGGGATAACGCATCTGCCTTTAAAAAGGTTCCTAAGTAGGCCTCAAAATGACATAAGACCACTGGACACAACATTAGGGACACCTGCACGACGTAAGACCCAAATTATGCTTTTTACAAAATTAGCAATGCTCAGTTTTGATTGTACTGATTTAACAACATTTGTATTGTGCTTGTTTCCAATGGTACATAAATGCGCGTCATGGTCAATATTAACTGAAATGCAATGATATGGTCAAAATGAAACACGTTCGCCCTTAGGACAAGTTAAATGGAACAGCAGGAATGATGTTGTCCTCTAGTGTGTGATTTACTTGACATGTCACCTGCTGATAGAATGAGAAAAGCCAAAAACACAACCTTGACCCACTTTGAACAGCAACGCTGCATCGTGGGAAAGGAGCAAACTCAATGAAATCCACCTGAATGCTGAGCGAGACAGAGATAGTCGCTTACTTTTTAAATAGATGCCATGACAGTATCAACAAGTACAATTCACGGCAGTGGAAAAATCCTAATGATTTTGCCATAACACTGACTACATTTTGTTCGGAAGCCTCCCCGGAGCATCGTTTGGAGCCGCCACTGCTCAGGCTCCAATTAACGAGCTGGTCCCAGTCGGCAAGCAGAGAATTAGATGGAGATGATGGGAAAAAAAAATACTCAACAGAATGCCAAACTATAAACTAAAATAGCAAACGGCAATTTGTATCCAAATAAGATTGGATACTCACACGCACACACACACACGCATACACACACACACTCTAACTTGACTAAGGGAATCCAATTTAGTTTGGATACACACACACACAAACACACACACGGACACACTCTCACCAATTAGACTAAGTGAATCATTCCAAGACTTCAATTCCAATCAATTCCATCTGACAAGTGACTGAATTTCTCACTCTTGCTGCGAGGCAGAATTTGAATTTGTTATTGATTTTGATTAAATACCGATTCCGCACTCACAATTTCTTCACAATATGGGAAAGATGGATTTTCTGCTACACGCAAAGGATAGGAAAAGGTGACAGGCACAGGAACCCATTAAGATGCATGATTGGAAATTTCAGCTTCTGTCTCTGATTGGTGGCTTTTCCTCTTGCATGGTGATTCTTAAAACTTAAATCAGAGGTACAAAATGGGGCCAGAGATGGCTGAGTTTTTTTTCCCCTCCAATGATTATTTCGGTTACATACTTCTGCCCGTTCGCGTTATCTGAAAATTGGAAATTTCCCTTTCAATTTTTCCTATTACGGAATACATAGACTGCATGAGTTTGCAATGGAATCCCAGCTCTCAAAAGGACACTGCCCCACTAATGCAAAGTCTGCATGACTGACTTAACCTGAAACGGGCTTCTTGCTCATTCAAGTAAAAAATTAAAATAATTTGTGCGGAGAAGCTGCAATTTCCATTTCAATGTTGATATGATGAATAAAACTCTCAAAGACATTTCTCTTTTGGCTTCAAGCGCAGCTGCTTGTTGTAAAAGAACGTGCAGCCATGGTGTTTCCCCGAATCGTTGAGCACTTGCAGTCCATAACTTATGCCCTGTCCTCCGCTGTTTTGGCGGCATGTCGTTTTTTTCCCAAGACGGGAGCTTGAGAGCTCTCGGGAGAGGGGAGATGGATAAGACCGCAAAGTGCCGCTATGTGACATTGGAGCGAGATGACTGTGTTCCTTACGAGCGCACACATTAAACAAGCGGGAGATTGGGGAAGGAGGCCAGGGGCGCGTCCACTTCCACGCAGGGTGCACAGGACAGCTGTTTTGTTCATCACCTTAAGTCTCCGAAAGCCAGTGGAAATGATTGCCCCTGCTGGAGAACTCATGTTTACTGGGCACAAGCTGGTTTTAAAGGAGATTGAAAGCCCTTGTAGCAGATGCGTTTTCAAAATATCTCATTTGGATTCTTGTCCTGGTCCAACCAATAGGAGCTCTGGACATTGCATTAGGTACAGTTGCACACTCTGATGCTCTCCATGACAAGATACAAGACATAATGGCATTCAGTATGACGTGTAGGTGTGGAAGATTTAAGACAAAAAGACTCCATACAATGGTCACGCTAGATCACAGGTGTCAAGCTCAAGGCCTGAGGGCCAGATATGGCCCGCCAAATCATTTTATGTGGCCCGCGAAGACAAATTGTGCATCGACTTCATGTGTCAATACTAAAATTAGAAATTGTCTTCAAATTTTTATTAGCGTTCATCTTTTTTAAATATTTAAACCGTTTTTAGTTGTCTCTGTAGTTATTCATCAGTTTGTTGTGGAGCATATACTGTATAAAATATAAGGCGTTGACAGTGATAATGGCTCTCCGAAGGAAACTATGAGTGCAATGCGACCCGTGACACAAATTTGTTTGACAGGGAATTGTGACACAAATTGCAGAAAATCACTCGAACAAAAGTGAGCGAATTGTGTCCATTTGGACTGTACCATTTTTGGTTGAGGTCAGCTATTCTCTCGTGATTCAAGTTGGGGGAGGGAGGAAAGAAAATCAACTTCTCTATGATGCACTGTATTCTTATTATTTGATTTGTTTGTCACGAGGTCTTGTCTCGCATTCAGCCAGGAAGCGACAAGGGGATGAACAATTCCATTGTACCTCAAACAGTAAAACTCGAAAATAAATGTCAGTAAATGTTATTTCTGTATGCCAAAAACAAATAATCACGTGTACCTTCTATTCATCAAAACATTTCACAAAAGATGCCGTTTTTAAGCGTTTAATATAAAAGATAGGGGGAAATATTGTATCTAGTAATAAATATTTCTATAATCCTGTATATTTCCCATAGTAATAAAAATAGTTAAAACAGCTATCTTTTGAGTTTATAGGGCGGCGTTTTCCTGTTCAATCCATTAGCAGACCACATATTTTATTGTGTTTGAGTGCTTGACTCTCAACAGATGTGCTGACACTTTGATGAGTCATTTGTCATCTTACAGTGCATGTGTCTTCCTGACAAGTTTCATTTTTTGCAGGAGAGTGCTTTATGATGCCTGTGAAGGATACGTTTGGACGCAATTCTTTGCAATGCAACGCCTGATCTATTTATCTTTTAGTCTTGGCTGCAACGTGCACACAAGTTTTGTCTCTTGTGGCCTGGATGTGTTGTACAATGGAACATGGATTGCAACATGTAGGAGCTAGCGCTTGCACATAATTGACGATGGCCGGAGGTCACCAACGCTCATTGCTGGCTTGCCTCTTCTAGAATGATGCTATGTGTTTGGTACCTGGGCCTTAGTACCTGACTAAAGCCACCATCACATTGCAGAAGAAACAATTTAACAGCAACTCACTTGGAGAAGTTCAAAACAGTATATAAACATGACTTAAATATACAACATTTAAATACTCACCAGAGATGTTGGTTATTAAATTATTCATGTGTTCAGATGTGTTTTGCCAGCAAAAGTTGGCTAAGACAAGTCTTGATGCTACCAACTGAAACAGTCCATTTATATCAGACAACTCTATTGATCCTAAAAGCTCCGGGTGGATTAGATAGACATTGCAACGGAGGATAAAATGTGACTGGACAAAAAGTCTAATAAGCACATTTACTGGAAGCATTGGAGCCAAGAGAAACTCTATGAAATGAGTAGCTGGAGGGAAGACTATTTGATTGAACCAAGAACTAAAGTTTGTTAATTAAGGTCAGTATTTCTGATAGTGTGAAGGCCAGCAAAGAAGGCCTTGAAGTTCCTGACCACCCACCACTGTATTTTCTTCATCGTTCTTTGTGATCCATGAGTGATATTTTAGTTGCCAAGGTCACCTTTGGTGGTCTGCTGATGGTTTTGTGGAGAGACGGTGCTCGCGGGTGGCATGACACTTAACGTGCAGAAACATTAGACGCTGCAGGGACTCCAGTCAAGGTCCAGAGGAAAGTAAAATGCCACTCAGGGATTTTTTGATATTTGCACCGCACCGAGCCAGTCTGAGAAGTTTCAAGCTTCAAGTGAGAAGTGAACGTGGCAGCCATGAATATGAATTACGCACACATGCAAGATTTATGCAGACTCCTGATGAGTATGTTGGGCTGCTGTTTACCTCGGCCAAATTTGGAGGTCACTTTTATTGACCTCTGTTTTTGTTACCAGTGGAACCCCCAAAAAGTGTGAATGGTTGAAAAATGTTTAGCTTGCGTTTAATACAAGAAAAAAAAACTCGGGAAGTAACAATAGATACCATAGATATTCAAAAATGTTCCGAATTTTTTTAGAATGATTTGATGCATATCTTATCAGACTTATCCATTAAAGACCAGTCAAATGTTCAGAAAGATATATAGTAGCACAATTAATTATCCATCCATTTTCTGAACTGCTTTGTCCCCACGGGGGTCGCGGGCGTGCTGGAGCCTATCCCAGCCGTCATCGGGCAGCAGGCGGGGGACACCCTGAACCGGTTGCCAGCCAATCGCAGGGCACACAGAGACGAACAACCATCCGCACTCGCACTCATGCCTCGGGACAATTTAGAGTCTTCAATCTGCCTACCAAGCATGTTTTTGGGATGTGGGAGGAAACCGGAGTGCCCGGAGAAAACCCACGCGGGCTCGGGGAGAACATGCAAACTCCACACAGGGAGGGCCGGAGGTGGAATCGAACCCGCACCCTCCTATCTGTGAGGCGGACGTAATACCCAGTGCTCCACCGAGCCGCCTCACAATTAATTAGTAATTAGTAATTTGAAGTGATGGCCTGATGTCTGTTGACATGCAAGTTTATGAAAAAGAGCTGATGGATTTTCATGCTCGTTTTACCAACTAGGCTGTCTAACTCCAGGGGAAAAAAAGAAATGCTTGTTTTGGCAGAGCCGGATGGGAGTGTAGCCAGGGAAAAGTACATTTTAAAGTAGTTTTCTTTCTTTCTATTTCTTATTTTACTGGCCTCAACAGAACTCCAAATGCCCTTCTGGTTGGAGCATCATTCTTTTTATCATTATCTGTTTATTTTTGGGATTACCAACCTCATTGGTTATTTCTTTAAAAGAATAATGGCTGAATTCGGGCAAATTTGGATTAACTGACCCAGAAAAGGACTAGTAGCATTAGCTGGTCATACAATCAAGTGTAAAGTATTTGTCAACCAAACTTCCAGAAAGCATAATGGGCCATTTTCACTAAACAGGATTTCCGGTAGAACAGAGGATTAACAGAGTTAAATATAATAAAGAGCTTTTCAGAATGTGCCTTGACAGAGGCTTTTCTGTTTGACTAGTTTGATTATCAAAGTGATTGTTTCCCCTCACAATTGCATTCAAGTTTGAGTGAGGAAAATTGATTAATATTCCTCATGAGGTTTTGTTGGAGGATTGTTGGGGTAGAGGTTGTTTCCTCAGGTCCAAAAGTCTATTCGATTTTCAGATGCTTTAAACTGTGTCACGTGACTTCCCGCCAGTCGGATGAAAAGTGCTGATGATGTGAAAGATGGGAAATATTAAAATCCATGCACGGGAAGCAGCAGAGACCGTCTGTCTGGTGCTGTCACAGAAGTGTCATGACATGCCTCATTTAAGTGCTTGTTGAACTAGATGGGGCCTCATAGAGGACACCAGCCCACTCCATAACATAACCCACCCCACATGTCTCATACACTCTCAGCTTCATTACAACACCCGTAAAGTTGTATGATGCAAAACCTGATGAAAATTGGGGGGGACAAATACTCTGACTCCGTTATTAGCTCCACTAAGATGAGTGATCAAATGCATCAAGTGCTTGTTTTTGTGGATAAGTGTCTGAGCGAGAGGTTTATAAATTGGTGATGTTATTATCACCAGTGAGAAATTGCCCAACGTCGTTAATACTTTTATCATCTCTCCTCCAAAATTACAATACGATTACGCTTCTGTCTTTTTTTACTTTACTTGAACACCCAACACACACACACACACACAAACTAAAAGAAAAACAAGTGTCTGAATCAATCCTCTCGGCGGGAGGTTAATAAAAGAGACATTACATGCAAATGTTACATCAGAGGTTATGGAGGATTTCAAATTTGACTCCCCCCATCAAATAACAGAAATGAAATATATACATATAATAATACAAAAATACATAATAAAAATAAAGTTATGTTTAGAAATTTGCACCTCATGGTTTTGAGTAGACCTTTCCCTCGCCAGGGTGACGGTAACTTCCCATCATTTCCCAACAATGACCCGCACACTCGCTAAAACGTCTTTTTCCATTTCTTCTACGAGGACTACACCAGACATTTGTGAAAACGGGAATCATCAGTGCATGTCATGATACCAATAGAAAACCATTTGAAGTAGCATTCTTTTGAGAGGGGAAATTGATATCTGTGTGCTTCACAAGTCACAACACCTCAGTTCAGCCTGTGCATTATTATTTTCCTTTGGCTTTTTGTATATTTTTTGCAATAGTTCTTCTAAATGAAGAAGCAGCTGTAGTGTCGATTTTTAACTTAATCTTATTTCAATATTTTGAAACCTATTTGAAGTTGTATTATTTTTGACTGTTCAAATATCTGTAACTGCTCTTGGCTGAGGAATGGAGATTTGGCGTTATCAGACCTCAAGATCATGTCAGCACATGGACCGTTTCTGGGTCTTATCAGTGGGGGGGGGGGCAGGTTTTTAAAAACGCATTATTCCATCTTGGCATTTGGCCATTACTAACTAGCATATATTAACCTTTGAAAGTTTTATAATCTTTTAAACTTTTATGTAATTGTTCAAAAATATTCTTTAGGGGGGGAAAAGTACTTTTTCACACTCAATTGTCTCCAGTCCTCTGATGAAGTCCAGATCCCACAGAATTTTATCTGTGGAAAAGAGTGAATCAATCACTCCATTGTTCTGTAGTATAAATTTCTCCAATTGAGCTTAACACTTGACGGGCCATAATTAATTCTTACCTGTTTTAGATGGAAAAAACCTGGCCGTCGCCTCTGGTTCCTATGAGAGCATGGGCCAGGTGGATTGTTTATCTATTTTTTATCGATATGGCCCTCAGCTCGCACTGTTGGCCCTTACATGACCTTTTCTTTCCCTTTTAATTAGATTTTGCTTTAAGGAATGGCTCCTGGGCACATTTTTTCTTGACATCGGCCTCTTTCAGGGTTTGCTATTGGGAGAGAAGGGTAACTTTAGATGGGACAAACTATTTTGCACATTTTGCCCTGCCAAAGTAGGACGGTGTTTTGCTGTTTTCTGACCAACATCTTGACTTTGTTTTTAACCTTAAAAGTTCCACTGTACTTAATTACTAACCTTTTGAAGTTCCCTTCTAAAGTACTATAACTTTTTTCCTTTGAGATCCTTGAGCCGTGTTAAAGATACTTGCAAAATGTTGCAATACTTGCAATAATGTTAAAAGAAAAAAAAAAAACTCACACAACCCAAGCCATATCCTTAATGTTATTTTTGCACACCATTAATTTGCTTGCATATGTAAGGATGCAATCTGTTTGAGAACATTATGTTCATTCTTTTGTAATCTTTACCTAATCTGAGGCCAATCGGCATTTCCGATTGGCTTTAATCCAACAGCTAATTGATCCCTCTTAACCGGTTAATTGTCTAATTGTTTGAATCCAGACAGTGAATAAGTGGGCCTCCTTTAGTTTTAGCTCCTGAAGGGCTCTCATGGGGGCCGTCTCCCCCGTCATCTGTCCCATTGTGCTGAACCCAAAACATCCACTGAGTGCAAATGGACTGGTAGTCAAAGAGGACGGATAATGAGGCTCGGCTGTCCAGCCAGTTTCACTCATGTGTGTCCCCTAATCTGTTGATGGCTGTGGAGAGGATCAGTTGTTGGGGATTTGAGAGGTGCTGCGAGCTAGCAGTGCTTGGCCGAGGCCCGGTCCGGGATCTCGGTGTTCAGGGTGGGTGTCGTTGTTAGTGGCTACCATCTGTTTCCCAGGCGGCACGCTATTAAACGATGCATGTTGCATGTTGCAATGCCTTTTATTACAACTCTGATTTGTTTATGATGGGATTGAATTCACTTACCTGTTATCGGATGACATTTGTTGTCAATGGACAATTGGTAGAATGTTGATGTTCGTATGGCAGGAGTGAAATTATTTAAATGTTGGTATTGGATAAATCTTTTGACCAGACAATATAGAGATTTTGTTCATTAACTTGAACATGCTTGTTCTCCACTCTGGAGGTTTTGCATGCTGGATCTGGAGAGAAATAAAAGCTGGTGTTGGAGAGGCTAGGCTTTTTTGAGGAAGCATCATCCCCACCTGTGGACCAGGTGAGGTCTACTATGATGAGGACTCCGAGAAACGAGCTGGAACTTGAACTCTAGGGTGGTGTGCTCAGTACTCTTAAAGTCTATGGTCATCTACTTGTTCTTGGTTGGATTCAAGTCAAGATCGTTAATTTACACCATCGCTTGAGATTCCAGATTTCCTGCTTTTAGGCTGACTCGTTGTTGTCCCTGATGAGTTCTACAAGGGTAGTGTCGCCAGAATATCTGACAGTGGGTTTGATGAAGTGAAAGAGGAACCAGTCATGTGTAAAGCGGGATTAAGAAAGAAACAGCACGCATCTCTGAGGTGTCCTCATGTTCACGATGAGAATGGAGAAGATGTTCTTTCCTATCATGAAATCGTCATGGGTCTGTTGGAGAGGAAATCCAGTATCCTGGTGCACTGTGAGCTTCCGATGCCCCGGTTGCTCACCTTTGTAACCGGTTTATGGATTACAGATGTGTTAACTGCAGATTTGAAAGCCACAAAAAGCATTGAGAGCAGAGGTTCAGGTTCAGGAAGCTCGCTGTGTTTTTTATGTGTCGGGACAATGGTGATTTAAGTAGCGATAGGTTAAAGACGGTGATGAAAACCTCTGCTGGCTGTTCGGTGCATGCCTCAAGAATTGACGTGATCTTGACAGAAGGACAAGCTTTGTGTTACGGGAGGGAGCGAAGGTCCTCATCCTCCGTGAATAGTGTGGAACTACTGTATGTCTTGTTTTGGGGCAGCACGGCAAGCTGGACATCCGCCTCACAGTTCTTTGCGTTTGCATCTCAAGTTCGGGTCAATGTGTGTGTGTGGGGGGGGTGTCACCACGACAACAAGCTAGATGCTATTCTCGTTCTAAGCAGAAGCTGTTATTTCAAGGTCAAATGACTGAATATTGTTTTAAATTACAAAACAAAATGTAATTGACTTTTATTTGTTTGCTTTTTAACTTTTCCCATGAAAAGTTACTTAAGACAGACGGGACGAAGAGCAGGGTGAGTGTTTTGGTCACACTGGCGAGTTAGCACAAGCGGCGGATCGTTTTCTATTTGTCTTTGTTAGGCAAACAACAAAGGAATGTTATAAGATCAGTGGGGTCTCATCACTCAACCTTTTTTATGAGAGGACCCCACAAAGGGGGCGAATCACTCTTCCTTGCTGTCTCTGCTGTCACCCTCAGGAAAGGCCGGCATGCCGTAAATCACCTTGGCAGCTCTGTGCTTACAAGCAGCCAGTGTCATTTTATAGGCTTTTTTTGTGCATGCTGCTCCGTAACCATGAGGCTTCTGAAAATCATAGCACTTTAAATGTTGAGGCTTGGCGTAGGGGATCGATGGGGAGACGAAAACACAGCCCGTGGTTATTGAGGGGTATCTGTTCAGCCTTTTTCCAGTGGCTGTACCTTGCCGAATCCATCTAATATTTTTCGAATGGAAAGTAGAGGCTTTTTTTTGTAGATCTCGTTGTACTCTGAAAGAAATGTTTTATATGCAATGTTGGAGTTTCTATGAGGACCCATTGGCAAGTGTTCTTACTGGTCTGTTTTCATCATTCTTTGTCCTTGACCTGGGCACCCTTCCATCATTGTTACTCTGTTTTTATTCATAAACTGGAAAAAAAGACTTCCATGACCGCCATCGCTTCCGTCACTCTGTCAATTGATCATTCTGCACCCGACAAAAAAAAAAAAAAAAAGACAGGCCAAGAAATGTAAAACCTTGTTTGAAATGGTGGAGTATGTTGTCTCTCCATTTTTTTTGGTCCTTAGCATCAGTCCCCTCCAGCTGCAGAGTCACACTCACCAAGCGACATGTTGGCATCAGTGTGCTCACTCTGGTCCAGTCATTCAATGCTTCCAATGTGCTGGTTAAGAAGCTGGCGTTAGTACTCATTCAACTAATATCACTATCAAATCTATCACAAGCAATTGATGGCCTCCCCGATCCTGCATCTTTTATGATTTTATGAAATGACTATGATTATAAAATGTACCTACAATCGAACATGAACTTTCACCTTCCCCCTCTCCTCTTCTCTTCGTCTTCTTCTAATTTTTCTTCTTTTCTGCTGTGTTCACAACCAGATAAAGTTATTGGAAAAAAAACACTCATACATCAGCAACCCGCAGTTAGTGAAGTCACTCTCACTCCTGTGTTTTTGCTCACGACACACTCGAGACAAAGGAGCATGTTTCCGTTTCCGTCAGTCGTCAGTCAAATGGACATCTGTCACTGAGAGGTTAGTCAGCACTTGACCCGGGTAAGGAGAATTACATGGACGGACGAAAAAACACTTCTGTCGTCCGCCCTCAGTTTGTCCTGTTTTTACACTTTCTCGTCCCTTGTCCTTGGTCCGGAATGCCCACATCTGAGTAGTAGTAGATTAGAAGTAGTCATTTTAGTGGAAGAAGATTAAATTAAATAAAACTCGAGACTAACATCAGAAGCACCTTAACCTCCAAATGGTGGTCTCCAAATTCAAGTGCTTGGTGATAGTGAACTCTACTCACGCTACATGAGCAGCAATTTGGCAAATGTGAACAATACATGAAAATAAACTCAAGGTGATATTCAAGCTGTTCAGTGCTTCTTTCAGTCAAGGTTTATTTCCAAATTAAACATAAAACAAACAACAATTAGACACGCCGTGGATGTGTTTCCATGCATATATCTCTGCACAAACGTAAAAAAAATGGCGCCTCGTAAACTCTAGAAAAAGAGAGTGAGCAGGATTATTTCTCCCTGATGCCCTCTCGTTTGAAGAAAAAGGTGTTGATTGACAGCTCAGCTCCCAGACCCGACCGACTCAGCCAGGGTTCAACGGGGATGCCTGGCTAATGAGCTCCACCGCAGGGATTATAATCAGGCGGGGAATATTAGCGCTCTCGTGTGTCACTCAAGACAAGGGCAAACGTGTCATTTCAAAGTGAGCTTTCCCTGCTTCCGACTGGCTGGTTTAACACCGAGTCATGTCATAGGGGCCCACAGTTTCTGTTTGGCCATTGTTTTTACACAACAGCAGTGTTTTGGCTATTTCTGAAGATGTAAATACATTAGCATCATCCAATTGCAGACTGGAAAACATAGATTTCCAAGTCTCTAATCAGGCCACAAAACGTTACTAGATTTGTTGCTGGTTTCTTCTCTCTGCTGGTCACTTTGTTTACAAAATATACAAATTATCTCCTGTCATCTTTCTGCCTGCAAAACATGGCTCATCTTTAACCTCCTAACAATCATTCAGAGAAAAGGTGTGAGCATCCGGCTGAGGGTGATTTTTTTTTTTTGCTACGATTAATCGCCTTCACATTTGACCCACGCCAACCTCGCCAGCATTCAACCCCTCCCCATCCTGCTCGAAGCTGTTTAAAGAGCTAAACAGAGCGAGAGATGAGAGATTGAAAGAAAAACAGTTTGAAAAAAGTGCACAAGCTCTCAAGGGCCCGGTGACATATGGAAGCCATCACAGGTCTGGGTGGACCCCCATCTGTGTCGCCAGTCCCCACGCAGGATGGGAATAAGCCCCTCTCTGTGGATTTGTCTCAAGAGGGGCCTCAATCCTTTGAGATTTCATGTATCGTGGTTATATAGGGCACGACTGGCCACCACAGGTTAGATGCAGAGCAGAAAACAGGTGCCTGGCAACATGGTTAGGTTTCTCACATATTTTAGTCTGTGACTGAAATATCCTCACGCAAGCAGAGTGTAACAGAGCGTAAATGCGACACATTCCATGGTTGTGAAACTTAAGAGGATTGTAGCAAATGTGCATTTCCTTTTCCTTGCACCCCCAAAGACCCATTTGTGTGTGAATGAGGTTAGTGACTTCGCTCTCAAATGACAACTTTAAAATCAATGTTATGCTAGATTGTCTTGTCAAAAACTACAAAATCCACTTCAACATTTATTAGAAAAGTTATGGAGAGTAGTACACTGGGGTCAAATTTAAGGCATTCAATTGACCCTTTTAGACTTTGTCAAAAATGTAGCATTATATTTGGGGGACGTGGCTTAGCTGGAGCCAAAAAGATCAGTATACTAGCTTAATGGTGAGCCCTTTAGCCAACAATTATTACTTTAACAAAGTTTGTACAAAAGCCTCTACCATCAAATGTGAAGTGCATATCTTCCAGGGTGATCTCATCTTAATTTACATGTTTATGTTGCTAAATTAGCGCAAAGGAATGGATTATAAGTGTTATTTTAGGCATGCGAGCAGTGTAGCAAGGTGTGATGCATGAGTCTCCTGACCCACATTCGTTGGTTCACGCTTCATTTTTCACTTCACTGCCAATCTGTTCAGGAAGTTCAACGAATGTGCTGTTTTCTTTGTCTGAAGAGTAAATTGAAGAAATACCCCCCCCCCCCCTTTAATCAGGAGTACTAAGTGTAGAGTTGATACATTTCACATGAGCGTGTTTTTTCCTGACTGGCATATGTTTTTGTTTGTGAAGGATTTAACACGTTTTCATTGTCTAAAGTGGAGGTGTCTTTATCTGTCAGAGAGGATTATTTTGCATACGCAAGCACAAAAGAAAAACCACTAGTGCACGCACACGTTGATATTATGGTTCAAGGAGACCCCAGGGCAAAAGGGGGCTTCAAGATCTTTCAACAAGTGACAACTCACATACTACACTAGAATCTTAACCCAGAATCTTGCATTGCATTGTAGCCAAAGGTACAATTCTGCTGGATTAATGAGCCTAATATATGCTTGTTGTTGTGCAAACCAAAGTTAGTTGCCATGACTACTGTTGCGTTAACAAAGTTATTAGGGGCTATTTCGTCCTCGTGCGCTGCCGGCATGTAGACCGTGTTCTGCTCACATTCATCTTTTAACACAGCCGTTTACTTGCTTACAATTTTGGTAGCTTTCTGATTAAGTAAACGTCACATTTGAACAGTGAAGCAGCCAACTCGGAGTGTATTTTCGAATAAATTTTGGGGAAGATGAGCTCTATGGAGCATTCGGAAATACGCACTGCTTCACTTCTACCATTTGGAGCGTTGTTGAAATGTGCCAATCGGTTATTTAGAGTGCACCAAAATAGGGTGCAGTAAGGATGGAAACAGTTCAAGCAGAAGAAGCAATTAGAAGAAGAATTAGCAAGAAAACCCGTAGAATAGCCAGGTAAAATTGCAACAGATGAATTTATGGTCACGAATGATCCCCCACAATACAATGAAGCCGCAATAATTATACTGTGAGGTAATAAACAGTCCTTTATATTACCGTATTGCAAACATTACATAAATACTCTAAAACATTACATTTACATCTAACAATTAGAAATGTATTTTATCAAAATATTTCCTCATAAATCATCAGAAATTGAGTTACAAATTCTTAATTAATAAGAGCAGAGCAAATTAAATGAAATTACATATTGTCACTTTCCCAAAATAGTCACTTTTGTCAGGAAACAGGAACTAAATTAACTGAATAATGGTTATATTATATTTATGAATGATTTAATTCAGGTTGAATGAACCTCTGAATGTAAGATGTCAACAATTTTAGCAGACTGTCAAATGTTTAGGACATTTGAGGGGGGGGGTAAATATGATTGCCCATTATTTTAAGGTCATTTATTATTTTAAAATTACATTTAAGCATGAGCTATGACCTTTTCTCATTTTCAACATTCGAGAATGACCTGCTCATACGTCCGTTTAAAAAAATCCACTGTATCCAATGAGCAGAAAAGTTACCAACCCAAGGATGGTGCGTGACAACGAGGCCTCTTACAGGAAGTGTACTTGTCACTCTCGCTGTCAATTTATCTCCGTTTCGCTAACTGGAATCAAGCACTTATCATCATCAGGAAGTCCTTTTGCAGGAGATATCCCATGTTTGTTTGTGACTTTGCGTTTACATGTTCGCATTTCCTCACAGCACTGCTTCCTGGCTAAATTTGGCGGTGTCACGTGCAGACTCGAGGGTGACGCAGCATGCGGCGCTATACAGTAATAGAGTCATCCATCAATTGGCCCTATTAGGTCACTTTGACAAGCCAGCTGAGGCTGCTGCAGTAGCTCACCAGCCAGACACCAGGTCGACGTTTGCGGGTTCAGAATTTGAGAATTGCGTTAACCCCGAAAGCGCATTGTATAGAAAGTATTGGTTTTTTGGAAAGGCATGTTTGTAGGCAGCCGAAGGGAAGGGTTCCTTTGTTAAATCAGTCATCAAGATTAACCAGCCCATTTTCTTATTATCTAAGTAACACCTTTAAATTGGTCATGGAAATCCATCAAATCACTAGCGCGAAGGTTTACGCGCGAGTTATTTAGCTTCATATATCCCATTTTAAATACTACTTGAAAATGTATTTATGACCAAAAAAAATTGAGGTCCATGACCAAACCGCATTAGACAGAAAGTCGCGTAGGATCATAGAGCGTAAAATCGAGATCAAGTTGTATATACATAATGATGTACCTGGACCACCACCTGCTGTTTTGCTGGTTCATTCAAATGTCTTCTGCTTTTTTTTCTTTCATGAGCCGCTGAGGCTCAGACAAGGTAATTATGTGCCAATTTCAGAACTCCAGCCCATCTTAACTCAATCACCGTGACAATATTTTGAATGTGCTTAGCATTTTCTGTCTGTCCAGCGTGTGACTCTAATATGTTCCCTTTTGTGATAACAGCCCTATGTTCTCTGAAGCACAAATGTGTCCTTCCCAAAGTCTCTTTTCACCAATTTAATTGCGGTTTTGCTTAACTTCATTGTCTAATGGGAAAAGCGTTACGAGCTGATGACTTTGATATCGTTCGCTTGAATGCCTCAAATTCTTTTGAGTTTTTTTTCATCCTGTGGCTTGCAATTGTATTGATTTATCATGGAAGTCCTTCTGTAAAAAGCTTGGTGTAGCACACCATTGTTCAGCTTCTCTCTCTGAGTGCTGTTCAGATTCCATTCAGACGAGTGTATCTGCTTCATCTGAAACGTGAACAGTCATCTTCCTGCATTCCAATGCTTTTGTTTGCAGCCGTAAGGGGGAAGGAAATTTGTGTGTCTTCCACTGACTTTACATCCTTGGAAAGTCCGTCACCGCACACACCTCACACCTGCTGCTGTCGGATTCTCTGTGGGTGAAGTGTTGATGTCGGATGTGCCACCTGGAAATAATGCGGGTGGCTCGAGGCCTTGAAGGCTGCGCAGCGTGCGTCGAGGAAACGGCCGAGAACTTGAGCGACGCATCCACATCCATTAGGGCAGCCAAGAATGCGGCCATTGTTTGTCTTTTTCAACTCTCCCTTTGCTCATATTGCGCACCTGCAGACCTAATATATTCAAAGACTGTTTTGTTGAGTGTTGGGGGCAAAGGCTAGTCGGTTGTTATTTTGTTATTTGCAAGCACCAGCACCTATGTTGTTTTGATAAACAAGATATACGTTAACTGAATGAAGGATCTTCATTTGGTTAGCTTTGTCTAATAGAAAAGTGCGCTTTTCCGTCATCTTGTAGCCCCTATTGGCAATTACAGTGATACATTGACCCAATTTAGAAATCTTTGAACAGACCATAACTCAACTATTTATTTATACTTGGCAGATAGGAATGTTGGATCATCCAACGTGGATGCCACCTTGTTCCAGACCGATACCAGTATGAGTCTCAACATTTGAGTTGTTACTGATCGCAAGTACCGATACCACTACTTTAGCCGCCTAAAATTCCACTTCATGTAATGATTTTTTTTAAAAAGCCTAACGTGATAATTTTGCTTAAAATTACATAAAATCCCTTGCAATTTTCTATATACTTGTTCATCAAATGCCTATTGTGTAGCACAAAATGAAATGAATTGAAATGAATTCATTCTTTTATTCATCATCTAATCATCTAATCTAATCATCGCTAATCCTCACGAGGGTCGCAGGTGTGCTGGAGCCTGTCCCAGCAGTCTTTGGGCGGTTAGCAGGATACATCCTGAACTGATCGCCAGCCAACCGCACATAGACAGACATACAACCATTTACACTCACACCTAGGGGAAATTTGGAGTGCTCAATTGGCCTACCATGCATGATTTTAGAATGTGGAAACCGGAGTACCCTTAGGAAACCCACACAGGCATGGGGAGAACATGGAATCTGCACACAGGAAGGCTGGAGTCGGGATCGAACCCACAACCTCAGCACTGTACTAACCAGTGCTGTCTCAAAGTTAAAGACAGACAGACAGACAGACAGACAGAGTTAGTGATACATTGATAGATACATGAATAGATACATCAATAGACACTGCGTCTCCTTTTATGAAATATGAATCTATTGTTTTAATTGTAATTTCAGAGGTCCTTTGTTTTAACGTGTCTTTCCATCACATTCAAGCTAATAATTTCTCAACGTGAGCAGGTAGCGCAAAGGTTACGTGTACAACTCAAATATTTCCCATGCTGATGTGCAGTAGCTCAGCGTGTCGTCCAATTCTTGCTGTTTCATCACTTTGTCCTGCTTTTCCCTTTTATTTCATAGTGATCTCTCACTGCAACCCAAAAAAAAGTAACCGCAGGTACCCCAGCCTCCATCCAAGGAACACTGATGAATTCATGAATTTTGGTTGTTCTGCTTGCCTCTAAGGATGACAATGAATGGCTGGATAGGCTTGTAAAATTAAACTCACCTGCAAGTCTACAAAAATGAATTAAAAAAAAAAATATATATATATATATATATATATATATATATATATATATATATATATATATATATATATATATATATATATATATATATATATATATATATATATATATATATATATATATATATATATATATATATATATATATATATCCTTCCTGCAATGTGCTTTGAACAAATAAAGGTAGTTCACACCTCTTTGTTATTGTTCATGAGCTTCTCCATTGTGTCGTATTATTACGCTTCATACCTGTGCACCAAACACTGAGCACTTCATTAAAAATATATTTTGTGAAATTTATTTCCACTTGAACAGCTTCACTACCTTCATACTAAAACTAGAAGTTACCATAAACCTCTGTTAATTTCCTATAAATTCTTGTTACAAACTAAATTTCCCATGGAAAGACCCCACAATGATCCACACAAGAGAATCGGCATTAAATGTTAGCAATAAAAAAAAAAGAAAAAGAAAATAATGCTTGAGACGTGAGACTTTTTGAACGCGAATAGTAATGGCTTTACCATGACTTAGATTCCGAAATGCATATGGATAACCTCTGCAACTTTTCTATATGCAGCCAACAAATCTGTCATGTATAATTATAAACACATTTATATGACGGTCCAGCTACATTTCAACATATCTTGAAACAAGCCATTCCTTTCTTTGTTTCTTTTTGGCATTACATGCAATCATAGTATGTTTGGCCTGTCAACGCTTGACAGATGCGGGGCGCTTAAATTGTTTTTAAATATTAGATTAAGGCGCACTGAAAGATATACAGTGTCTCAAGTATAATAAAATAATGTCCAAAAAATAGCAATAATCTAAAGAAAGTGTCGCTAACAGGCAGACTGGATGACAGCTTCACTTTGGAAGAGTCTCAAGCTTTGTTCCTCATCTTGAAATTTGAGCCTAGAAGATGTAATATGAGCGGAATTTGCCATAAATCCTTTTTATCTACAAATTGAAGTGACATGATTTAGCACATTAATGTGCTCTATATACAATTGTGGCTTTTTTTAAACTGCATATAATATCTGCCAGATCCTTGTGTGGGTTTTTTTCTTGTAAAATCAAGGAGGATTGCCGTTAATTTAGATCAGTGTGAGCTTACACGGCCACCTTATAAAATTGGGCTTATTTTTGATAAGTTTGACAGAGAATGTTATAATATCCATAGAAATGTTTTCATCTTTGTCCTATTCTAATCAATGCTATATCGTTAGCATTTTCTTTGCATATTCTGTATTTTATTTAGGTGGAATAATGTTGATGTAAGTGTGCTATAGCAATATACGGTGGAATACGTTTAGATAGACTTTAAAAACTTGAATACCGCCAATATTCGGATTTTAAAATGATTATTGATTGCATGTAAACAATCTCTGTGACGATATATAGTAAATGTATTTATGGTTAGTGAAATTGAGAAACACTATTAAAAAAAGTAGGCCAGGTATGGTTTGTGAAATCCCGTAAAAACAATTATGTTTTATTTTTTTAAGAAAACAATTATCCTCCACTTCCAATAAAATACTGCCAAAAACAGTCATTTTCATGTTGAGCAGAATCATCGGACTGCTGAAAGTAAGTAACTAACAAACCAATCAGTAAAAAATGTATTTTTAAAATCAGGTTACTTTTTTGAGGTACTTGATGTAAAAACTGAGGAATCTCAGTTTTAGCGACATAGGCCACTTAATGCTTTGATCAGGAGAGAAGACAAACGCTGAAATTGCACCCAATTCCTAGTAATATGTGGGTAAGCTTTACTTTCTCATGTTTAGCAGTTATGATGGCTTCATCAACAAAGAACATTTAAGAAGTGGGAGCACTGCTAAGTATTTCCCCTGATGTTTTAAACCTGGAACCATATCTGAGTCGTCAAAGCAGCTCATGGATTTAACGTCTTGCCTGACAAGGACTTCGGACTCAGTTTCACTGTGTTCCGGCTTTTGGCTTAACCTCCCTCTGACCGGTGTGTTCTAATGGCCCAAGCTGACTGGTCGCCTTTGACATATACTGCTCCCCTTGTCATAAGGTGAACGGTT
This sequence comes from Syngnathus leptorhynchus, assembly GCF_054491065.1. NCBI lineage: Eukaryota > Metazoa > Chordata > Actinopteri > Syngnathiformes > Syngnathidae > Syngnathus > Syngnathus leptorhynchus. The sequence goes on along the minus strand of NC_141196.1, from coordinate 18,835,818 downwards.
TATAAGTGTCAGAGGCAAAGAGGAGTTTGCTTCTACAAGTTAGAGGTGACTACCCTTTTTTCTTCACTGGGTTGTTTTGAAAGGCCAGAAGGTCAAGTTAGGCACTAATCCTCCTCTCATTCTCCTGAATGTGCGCATAACACTTGCAATCCTAAACCAAACAAAGCGCCCCTTGCATCTTCACCAATTGGGAATCCGTGTTAGAATGTTCTTCTTGATTTGTCTATTCAACCAAACACAAGTTGCAACTTTTCGTCTGAGTGCAAAGCTGTTCAAGGAGGACTTGAACTTTGGTTTTTAAGAGGCCTGTGTTCACTTAGGAACGGAAGTTCCACTAGGGGAAAGTTGAACGGATGGCTTTTAAATTTGGCTGTATAAATCTTCTGTGTAGATTAAGCAATGTAAAAATGTTTTTGATGCAAAACAGTGTGCCAAAAGAGTTGAGAGGATTGCAGCATTTATTCATATTTCAAATAAAGAGGACGATAACACGTACTTATTGGGTTTACGAAATAATTCAAAACAACATCTAGTAAGATTTCATGTGTATGGCCTCGCAGTGGACTCGCAATAACAAGTACCTTATTCCCGAAATGCTGGTTCCGATGACTTCACATACATCATCTGATCCGATAATTTCCCATGCCCACTCGAAGGAGCGAACGAATTACCACCCACTTTGGTGCACACCTCTAGTATATATACTGTATGTATAAATATATATTGGCATAACTCATAAGAAACTCCTTCTAGCTGATGAAAATGATCTGGCAGACAGCAGTTGCTTCTGGGGATTTCTACATCACTTTTTTTCCCCCTCATTTCACCTAAAAAATATTTATTCTTTGCAAGTTGAGAAATGATTGAATTTCTTGGACCAATCAAGCGTTGGGATTGAAGCCATGTTGTATCTTTTCAAGCCCAGGAGAGTGTGTGTGTGTGTTTGTGTGTGTGTGTGTGTGTGTGTGTGTGTGTGTGTGTGTGTGTGTGTGTGCGTGTGTGTGCGTGCGTGCGTGCGTACGTGCGTGTGTGTGTGTGTGTGTGTGTGTTGTGTGAATGTATGTGTGTGAAGTGCAATAAGTGGAACCACGGTGAAGGTCAGTGGACACAAAGCATTCCTACACACACACACATTTCCTCATTCTATTGTAGTGAATTCCTCGGTATAATCAATGATACCAGTTTTCGATATATCATTGTACAAACAAGCGGCGACAATGTCAGATTCCCTCAGACACACACCCAAGCATACACATATGCACGCAAGAAAACCAAATGAGAAAACCTTATGATAACTTAGGAAACAACACAGCGTGAGCTTTTGGTGTGTGTCCCAGGTCCCTGAAGACACACTCCTAAGCCAGGTGCCTTTCCTGTTTACTGACCTCCTTATTTGGATATTTTCTTTGGGTCCCTCCAGTCAACAACTTCCTGCGTACCACACCGCTCTTTTCTGGTCATGAAAGGAAGTCGGACGAACTCCCTGGACAAAGCATTGTTTGAGAGTTGAGCTCATTTCAGGTTTTGCCTATTTCTGGACTCAGTTGAAGTATATTGTACTATATGTATACAAACAATCCAGTGCCTAATGGTTTCCTTTACATTTTCATTCATTTGGGACCATCGCTGTGCATGACGGTATGCAAGATTTGGTTTGGCTTTTGGTAACTTGAATCCAGCAAACATTTCAGAAGAAACTGATTTAGCAAGGAGTGTATAGGAGATGATTGCATTTCATTTCATGATCTTTTTCCTGCATTTCAGCCTGCAAGTAGTCCACAGCGCTAATGCTATGTGCTCTCAACATGTTATCAGAAGCACCGTAAAACCCCAGACTGCAAAATCCCACACAAATAGGCACTCCGCATCTGTTTTTAACTCACACAATAGCAAAGCTGCTTTCATTCTAACTCAAGACAAACACTTTGATAACTTGATAGCGGAAGATTACTCTATCTTGCGTAGAACTGATCTGCTCACTTTAACTTACACTCACTCCAGAATTTATCAAGCCTCCAGACACCTCTGTCCACCATGTTCTCCGCTGATACCTCAAGCCACCAGATTCCCTCAGCCCTTTGGAATTCAAAGGAGTGCGACAAGTCACTCTGGCGTGGTGAGTGTCCCAAGCACCATAACATTGGAACAAGAGTGTTACCTCACAGCCAGGAGGCCCACTGTGCACATTATTGGGCTTTGGTCCAAACATGATCATAACCCCCAATGACTGAAAGACCTTATAATTAACATGAGAGATTATGTTGGTAGTGGTGGCAAATATATTTTTCAGATATTTCAGATTCAGATATAGGCCAAATGTGGACATCTCAGAGACCCCATCATTGCAACCCAGACTTCATCCTCACCCGTGTGGGAGAATAAATGTTTTTTTCCAACCCAATAGACTCTGGTCAAAATCTGTGTCGTTACTCCTTAAAGTTTCACAACTGATGTCAAAAGTGGAATGCTTGGGGGACTCTTGGGACGGGTAACAACTCTGTGATAGACAGCAAAGATGAAGCAGCTTTGTGACATGATGGGCAAGTTTTTCAACCCAGTAGAATCTGTTTCGAATCAAGGCTGTTACTCCTTAAAGTTGTGGGATGATCATTGTTAGAAATGGAATGGTTTGCCATTTGAGACCATGTTCTTAGTATATAAGCCGCAATGGACTATAAACCGCAGGTGTTTTAATGTTTAATTTCCTTATGTAAGAAAATATGCACAAATCATACAAGATCATAAAAATTGTGAAAATCCATAGATAAGCCGCACTAGACCATAAAATGAGGGGTTCAAAACTTGTGCAAGAAAGAGCGGCTTATAGTACAGTGATTAGGGGCGTACTATGAAGCAAGATCAATGGCTCAACGAGCTGTTTTGGATCTTCAGTGTTACGAAGATGGCTCTATTTTAACCTGGCTAGATCCCCATGGCAATTTATGATCAACTCATAACCTGGTTGAGAGCAAGTTATGTTCTAAAGTTCAAATTAAATTGGCTGTAAAAGTTCTCCAAATCTCAATTGAAATGGCTGCACCATTTGTGGTGGACCTGGGATGCAATTAAGGATCATAAGAGAATTGCAAGAGAGAGGGAGAATCTTCTGCAATCGCACTTACTTTTCCCAATTATCAGATGAGGGAATGAGGATCAAACAATAATGCCACAAAGAGACCCTGGGCATTACATCTCTTTGCCACGGCGACCTATATCCATTCAGTCGATGAAGCTGAACGTCTGAACAAAACCATTGTTGCTTTTTTTGTCAGTGCATTGATATTCCTTCCAGGTATAGCGTCTAGTTTTTTTTTCCATGTCTTCTGCGTCCAGCCCTGCTCTCTGTAAAGACTTTTACATGTCATGTCTACTTCTGGGTCCAAATCCTGCTCCACACGTGACATAATGATGCTTCAAATTCCCTCTTTTATGTGAGCATGCAAGATAAGAGCCTGGGTTAACAAAGCAAGTTGGTACCATTCATCTATAATAGCGGTTTTAAGCTTTGTCAATCATGGAAAGAAAGCTTGGTTTTGTTGATCTTCCTTTATAGGTGTTCAACCCAATAGACTTGGCTTCTAATCTCCTCAGAGGTTCATCAAACCTGATGCCTTGAGTGGGATGAAGGACACAAAAGAAATGTTTTCAAATACGCTAAAGAAAAAAGCTTTTCCACTAAAGTAATATACTTTTGGATGCATCCTTTAAAAGTACAGTCTGCCCTCCACATTAGAGCTAATCTTGTTTCACAAGACAGTCATCTGATGATGCAGTGGACCACTGTACTATCCTAGAATGTTTTCTCTGGACTTGATCCAACATTTTATCATTGAGGCCTTTTAGGTTGTTTCTGCGGTTTCAAGGCTGTTTGAGAAGTTCAAATCCAACACTTAATTTTTTATTTCACATATTTCTACACTAATTGCTCTGTAAGCAAAAGCAAAGATATCCACATGCCGATCAATTTGCTATTCTCCTTGAAAGTTTTTGTTTTATTTTGTGTTGTGTTTTGGAGAGGGAAAGCATGTAATGATCATCGAGAGGCGCATAACAATACTGCAAAATTTGGAGAATTTCTTCAATTCCTCCCATCGCCTCAAAACTTCCTTCAGTTATTGAATGCAGGCTTTGAGGGATTGCAGACTCATTTGTTCCCCAAAGGCCTTCATGCCGGTGTTTTACAGTAAAATGTGATATGGCTGAATTAATCCTGCTGATTGGAGTTTGGCCCAGTAAGCAATTTGTGTCGGAGTGTGTGAACGCATGCTGATGCAGTATGCGCACACATCTGTTTCAGTGGCAACGCTGAATTAGGGGAACCACCGCAGTTAATGGATCTGCATGTATTTTGTATTTAATACAGACTTGTAATTCATCACAGCAGCTCTCTACACTAAGTTTCAGGGGTAGCACAGAGGCATATGGACGCTGTATGGTTTGGTGAATTTCTCTCATAATTAATTTCCTAATTTCCTAGAGAGTGTCTGCGCTCCTCCTGTTTTCTCCCTGTCGCTTCTCTGCTGCATGACGCAGTGATCCCTGTTCCCCAAGTTGCCATGGAGACAGCATAGATGGTGTGATGGTCTAAGCAAGCTTTTTTAGTTTTGATTAATCTATATAATTATCAAATTTATAAGATAGGATGATCACAAATACTTGAATAATGATCAAATTTAAAAGGTAATGATTATATTTGGTAGACAGGTAAGCCTACATACTTGAAAATGATGATGTCTGCATTGAGTACTGGTAAAAGCAGCTCCCACCAAATAACTGCATTCCAAACCATACTGTAAAGTGGACTAAGTGCGTGTCCAGGGTAAAAGTCTTGCATCCATCTCTACCGACAGCTCCCAACCTTGCAGTAATCTTAGTCAATGTCCCTATCTGTGCTGTCATCATCCCACACATGCGTGACCTGCCACCCGCATCAAAGCTCTTACACTCATTCGTCCTCGCAGTCACACTCAAGACTCCATCATCGACTACCGGCCGCAATCAATGTTGGCCACATTCCCACTTTCAAGTCGATTATGTATCTCGCCCAGCCTAATATCACACTGGCCCTCATTTATCTTCCTCTGATGGAATGAGAGAAAAAAAATACCAGAATCTCACTTTGTTTGGTCTAAATTTACTCAAGCAAGATCAGATCATGGGTGTTTCTACCCCCCTTCTTGTAATTGCATTAAAATGTGCAAAATAATGAAAATGATCTTGACTGGCCAAGAGCTCACCCTTGAACTTTTGACCCCTGGATCAGACCATCATCATTCCTAAACTTTCGTCAAGCAAATCGCAAGTCCTAAAATTGCCAACTTGTCATGTGACTTGAGTTCCCCACAATTCCATGAAAAAAAAAAAAACCTCCTGTATTCCCAGTGACACTATTTCACATTATGTTTCATGTAACACATTACCAGAAGGGGTGTTAACACTACAAACTACAGATCTTCCACAATGTGTATCAGCTTTTCACAAACTGATGTTTGCGAGTGAGCGACCCCTCACTGTTTACTCAGCCGTGCGCTATCTAGGAAGGTCAGCAAAGCTTTGATACCAGTGTCCCATCTGCTATAAATTAACTCTTAGTGCACATTTATGAACTTTCGCCTTTTTTTTTCAAGAGGGTCAGCTTGAGCGCTCATATTTTTTAAAAATCTAATAGTCTAATCTGACTCCTTTTTCTTCAGCGTGTCCATGTTGGTTCCTTGGTGCCTTTCCTTCCCCTCTGACTGAGCTCTGACTCATGCACTCTTCTACCCCGTTGCCACGGCTACCGTTTATTAATATTGATCTTTAACTTTGTGCCTCATCACACAATTGCACAGTGTGCGTGTGACACTGCCTCTCACACACACGCACACAAAATCCCCCACCACCACCACACATGCATGCAGGCGCACTTACATAAGGCTCAGGGTCCAACTGAGCTGATCATGAGGTTTGATTTTGAAGCAATTTTTTGTGGCTGTTGGAGTAGAAATTACTTTGGCAACAGTGATCCCTTGTGGTGACATAGAGAGAAGCAGCTTCAGTGCCAACTAGCATATTTAGTGCAATCAAATCATTCTGAGAATATTTGCAAATGATTATTATAATGTTAGGAGGAATAGTAATCGTGATAGTTGTTTCTAATTTGGACCCATCCATTATTTGAGGTGCTTATCCTCACAAAGGTTGCTGGGGTGCTGGAGCGACAACTGTCTTTGAGCAGTAGGTGGCGTACACCCTGAACATGTACCCAGCCAATTGCAGGGCAAACAGACAAACAGATGAACAAGCATTCACACACACACACACAATCACACCTATGGACAATCACTATTTATTACATTGCTGTGAAGGGGGAGGGTATAAAATCACGCTCGTAATAATACAATCGTCAAGTCAAGGTCATCAAAATCATCATTGCAATAATAAAAATCATTATGATGAATGGTAATAAGTTAATAGAATTATTTGAAGGATTTTGACCTCAAGATATGTATTAAGAATTGTATACCCTTTCAAAGTTTGTAAACAATGTAATACGGGTGCGACTTAGCTGAAGACAAAAACATCCAGTGCGATCGTTTGAAAACATGCATGTTTCAACACTGTGATTGTAGGACAAAAAACAAAAAAGTCATTTGTGTGAATATGAGATTAAATTTACTCTCCACGACCATAAATAGACTTTCTCCTAATCGCATTCAACTACAGCAATCGGCAATTTCTCTGACTGGCAGAGGCTGGGATGCAATAGAAATTCAATTTATATTTTTTGGGAGGTGGTTTTGGTAAGCAAACACACAAGACAACATTTTTCTAACCCTGGCTTCAGTTCAATTATTTCCAGCATCTGTTTGTTTTACCTCCAGTCAACCTCGTAAATCGTAACGACATTGTGACATAGGCAATGAAGGGTTGTATGATGTATGATATATATATATATATATATATATATATATATATATATATATATATATATATATATATATATATATATATATATATATATATATATATATATATATATATATATATATATATATATATATATATATGCATATATGGTGAGGACACAAGTGGATATAGAGTATAAAATAGTACTAATAATATGCAGTCCATAAAATAATCTGTAATAAATTTGAGTCCACCAATTCAAATAAAACCACAAAATGAAACAAGAATGACTAGAATAGAACTTTTTTGTTTCTATCTCAGGAACAATGAAAACGGTTTAAACGTCTATCCTCCTTCATTGTGTTATCAGTGGATTATGCTCACTAAACAAACTGGATGGGATGAAAGCATATTATCTCTCTGAGATGCAACCCCAGTATAAGCAATGGCTTAATACCTACCAGCTTGATGCTAAGAAACCTACTCGGTAGTGAGTTTATTGGTCAACTGAGGAAGCGCACGCATCTTTTGTTTGCTTATTTTATTGTACCGTCTTTACTATTGGAGCTAATAATCATCCTGGTTATAGCACGTATTCATTTGTTCAAAGTTCATAGTGCTCAGTCATAAAATCTGAATAGTCCAGCAGGGTCGGTTCTAGGATTTTGCTGGCCCTTAAAAGAGATTTTGTGTGACCCCAAAACACTTACAGCACAGTTGCCAAATCATGCACACTACTCTTAACTAAATGATGATGAACACATGCACTCAAACTACTTAACACTAGCTTCTTTCATCAATGGATTATTGCTTCTGTCTAGCAATGTATCAATTTGTGGGGGGGGGGGGGGGGCTGTTGAATTAGATTTTTATGATAATTAAAACTGAAGGTTGATTGCAAAACTGCAGCCAGGTTTTTTTTTTCTAGCGTGTCAATTTAAATTCTCTACATCTTACCAGATAAGCAAAATTGCACTGACTAGCTGTAGCAAACCTTGCCAGTTTATTACAATTAGATCAACTACATCTACAGGAAAAATTGTTTGTGCAGTCATAACTGAGTCAGTGCAATGAGAGGGGTGTGCAGCTACCAACAGGTTAGTACTATTCATAACTGGCAACAGAAAGACGGCATTTTCGGAATCATGAGCATGAGTGATGGCTTTTTTCTCATCCTTGTAACCATTGGGATAGTTTAATTTAGTGTTATGGTGTTATTGTAAATAGCTTATAACTATTTAATTGCAAAGTTTTATTTATTTATTTATTTATTTATGTATTTATTTATTTATTTATTAATAAACAGTTAAAAACAGCCATCAAAACTAACTCAACCACAATTGGGTTCTCCAGTGCTGTGTTCAGAGGACAAACATAACAGTTGTATATTTGCAGGTCTGAGTTAAATTCTGATGATAATCATCATGGATTTATAGCACTTTGCTGTTTTGCGACAGAAGTGGAAAGGCAGATGTTATTTTAAATAAACCTAAATTAACAAATAATACCGATGATAATGATGATTTACTCAGGGTTTAACTCATCAAGTCATATTAACTCATTTGAATGTCAGGTGATGTTTAGTTTAGGCATAAATACTGTACAATATTATCCATACTTCATAACGGGCCAACTGTATTATAACAAATCAGAAGAATTCATTAATTCATGAGAGAAATTAGAGTAATTTATTAAATTATTATAAAATAGCATCTGTCTCATTATTGTGTCAACAATAATCGTTCGGAGCTTTTTTGTACCACCACCTACAGCATATTGGTTGGCCTCGATTGACCCACCGGAGAGGTTTCATTTCCCAAAACCACAAATTTCCTTGTAATATTATTGTAAATTATAGCGTGTGTTAATATTTGGTGTTGTGGGATTAAACTTGTACTGATTTTTCTCTCTGGGTAATGACGAACAAATGCAACATCAATTCTTGATCAAAGCTTTCCAGAGTAACACTGCTGATATTCCTTCACTTTTTATTCACCAGCCTAAGGCCCTTCTTGCCTCCAAAACATGGAATGATTTCTTCCAACAAATGTGCGTTCTAACTCTTTTTGTAAACTGGACACAGCTGCCTTCACTTCCTGTTATGATTTACAGTATGTGTACCCTCGCTTGCCAACTTGAGCCCCCATCTACAAACTCCACCAAGTGTATGCGTGTTCATAATAGGACATGTGTTCTTATTCAAGTCTAAATGTGTCATCTGTCTCAAAGCATCATAGCTGCAATGAGATGACACGAAACACACTTGTTCATATGTGAACTCTTTTCCCAAAACCTGAATATCTATTTTGATGATTCAGTTCAAAACATAACATGTCATCAAGCATCATTGCTGAATTCCCAATGATGTGACATGAATTCATGCACATTCACATATATATTCAAAATACCGAAAGTCCATTTTGATTTGAAATTTATTCACACAACTATGCAAATTTTACATTTAAGTTTATCCTGTTAAGGCAAATCTGTGGCTCAGTCCATTTTGATTTGAAATTTATTCACACAACCGTGCAAATTTTACATTTAAGTTTATCCTGTTAAGGCAAATCTGTGGCTCAGTCTGAGCATGTACAACAGAGGCTGAATATTAATGTACTTTATAATTATTGTTTTTTTCTTGTGGATAATAAAAGTAATTCACCAATCCTATACTGTATGTTCATAGAGAGTATAAAACTCCTGATCATTTGTGACATTGAAAAAAACCACTTGGATTGAAGTCAAGCAACTTTATGAATTTAAGACGGCACGAGGGTGGCATCAGACATTTTATTACAATATTTTTAGAACAGAAAGCAATAAAAAGAAAAGAATGCACCAAGATCACATGATAAGTGTCAGGGGACAGCTGAGTTTACCCAGCGGGAGGAAGAGGAGAAGGAAGGGATGTGGATGAGATAAGGAGAGGAGTGAGAGAGAGAGAGAGAGAGAGAGAGAGAGAGAGAGAGAGAGAGAGAGAGAGAGAGAGAGAGAGAGAGAGAGTAGGGGGGAGTAGGAACATTTCTTACCGCCAATCCACATTGACTGAGCGCTCAACGGTGCACCTGCTCCAGTCCCACTTCAGCCCACGCAGCGTGTGGATGTGCTTCTGGGGCAAGATGCACTCCATGTTGGCCCTTCTTCTGTTGGTCCTGCCAGGTATTTGAAATTTGAGAAATCTAAAAGTTCTTTGTCTTCGTTAATATGATTCTGCTTGTTACCTCACATTCAAGACACAATGAGAGAGCTGTTATTGAGTCTGAAAGTTCAATGTGTGTTTTATATTATGCTCAGTTTACAGTAAAGAAAGCTCATCCTGCAAAGTCAAATTCATTGTCTGCTCTCCAATACCATTTCAGTGCATATAAATGAATTCACAAAAGTACTTTATTGAATTAGACTACACATTGTGATTTATTGGCTCACTACTGCTTTGATTGTCTAAGAGGTTCTGCCAGTTTTCATGTTCAAGGAGAAGCCAACTTAGTACTAAAAAAAAAAAACTGCTGACAGAACGCTTTGTGTCACTTTTCAAGGTCTCTTCTCATTTCAGGAAACGTCAGCGGTGTCGCATTGTTCGAGGCCACCGAGAGGAACTGTTCCCTGTCACCACCGGTGAGCTCTACACGACACAAATGACTTCATTTTTTTTTCATATTACAAAAGCTCATTTATTCAATTTTTTCAATACTTTTAATGTTTTTAATGAATAAATAAAATAGATTTTAATTATATTTTAGAATACTTTTAGCGTATATATTTTTTGAATGACGTGTATGTTGCGAGAGCTGTGTTTCATTCCCACACATGCATGATGGACATTTTCGGGCCATAAAAGTAAAGCTCAGAATGACAATTTAATTTCCTAAATAAATCTGTAATTTCTTATATGCATGTTTTTTTTTTATTATTATTTTTTAAACATTTTCTGCAAGTTTTTGAATCAGTATTTTTAAAGAACTACTTTTGCTCATTTTTGCAGTAACTTGGCATTTGTTCAAAGTACAGCTAAAGACAGATCGATTGATTACATTTTCATAACTTGAAAATTGTTGAAATGGCAGCATAGTGAAAGAGTGTTTACCGTATCTGCCTGACAATTCATCATGGGTCGAAATCTGGGCTCTATCCTTCCTGTTTTTAAGATATATTCCTAGATAAGAAAACTATTTCTATTTCAAATGTTCATAAACTAAAGATTTTTTTAATCTTAACCTTTAAGTCAATACACGCTCAGAAAGTACTATTGTTGTGACACATAGCTTTGGTTGCTGCACACAGTTAATGATTACAATGAGAGATACAGGAAAGGATGAGTCAGCAGTTATTCATGTTATCAAATCTGTCTTTCACTGCATGTGTGCGCGTGTGTGTGTGTGTGCATGCATGTGTGTTTGTGCGTGCACATCAGTTCCTCCCCAGCACAGCTGTGAACAGCAGTCTCCGGTTGCAGGAGTTGCGAGAACGAATGCTCCTCTCCAGCATCTCAGCCTACATTATCCCAGGCACGGATGCCCACCTGGTACTGAAGCTGTCACTCATCTTAAAATACATTTCCTGTTCCCATATGTGTGATCATTAACGGTAATTCTGTGTGTCAGAGTGAATACATCGCACCACGTGATGCAAGGCTGGCATTCATGACGGGCTTTACGGGCTCCACAGGTAACATTTTCCTACTTTTCTTTTTCTTCCTCCTTCCAGTGACTCAACATCCCACATGTGAGCTGCTTTTATCCTCCCCCTCACTCAATTAAAAAGGATAGTTCACTCAGTATTAATTATCCCACATTTATCCTTCCATATGGAATAGTCAGATAAAAGATGGCAACAGTGAAGTCGCACTTTATTAGATTACTTTAACTTTCCCGTTGTCTTTTCTTGCATACATTAGCCGAGGACTGTGGTGCATTCACAGCCATGTGTAATTTAATGCTCCCGCCTGGCTACAGGCACAGCCGTGGTCACGCCGGGCAAAGCGGCGCTGTGGACGGACAGCCGCTACTGGGTCCAAGCGGAAAGACAGATGGACTGCAATTGGGAGCTGCAAAAAGATGGTAGGCCTGACCGCAATGTCGCTGGAAGATCTTTGACCTGCAATTGAGATCAAGCTGCACTTTAAACAGGTGCCAAATGTTGGCTCCACTGTGTCGGATTTAGCAGACCAGCCCCGGAACATTACTGAGACCAAGCTGCATTCATTCAAAATATGCAGCAAACGTTTGTCATCATGCAGTTTGGCAAATTGGTGGGAAAAATTGAGGCGGCTTAGTTATCTTTTGGTTCTGCTTAGCTTCATGCAGCACAGGTTGTCTTGTCCCTGTCGGGCAGTGATTCTAAAGCAGTGTGCTGTGGCACATTAGTCTGTCGTGAGAGATCATCGGGATTTTTTTTTTCAATATTCCTTGGCTTAATAACGGTTGAAAAAGACTGCTGTAGGGGACAGTAAAATATGTACACACCCTGAAGCAGCTGCTCAGTGTCAGCCAGGGTTGCTTTGCTAGTGTCTCATGACTTTGAAGGCATTTTGGAGCAAAATGTGTCGTTCTTTGTATCAGCCGCAGGTTGTGGGTCCTCCAACTGAATAATGCTAGTATTGTGTTTGTTGTTTTACTGTTAGTGGTCATGAAATCAAGCAATGACTAATTATGAAAGCCCCAATCCAAGTTGCTTCAGTGTTAAATCAATTTAGTGTTCAATGGTCCCAGCATTGCCCAAAGGTACTCAAATCCTCAAATAATTGACACCCCTCTTCATAGTTTCCTATAGATGCCACAAGACGTTGGCAAGTTGCTATTTTTCTATTCGATTTTTCTATGGCCTTTCAAAATGAACACAGTTCATTGAGACCTGAGCATGAAATATTTGTGAGAAGCTAATTGAGAAATTCTAAAAGAACAACCCTTTCAAAAAAATGATACTTTTGAGAATCAATGTCGTGTTGTAAGTCGGCAACTATTATGAATTGGACCTTGAAATCGATTGAGAAGCGATGTGGATCAGTAATAACGATGCCATGTCATCTGTGTCATTTCACAGTGTCCATAAGCAGCATAGCGGAGTGGCTCATCTCAGAGGTACCGCATGGCGGCAACATCGGCTTTGATCCATTCCTCTTCTCTCTCAGTGAGTCTCTATCACCGCTCCCATCAGTCTTCGTTAACAACTCCGGAGGCCGCAGACGCCGCATTGACACACAGACAGCTCCCGCATGATTGATTGGCTCCAGAGTGCTTAATCATCTGCCATTCCCTCCATTAGAAACACAGGAAGCCTACGGAATGAGTCTGGAGTCGAGCAATCGGAGCCTCAAGTCGATGCCTGGCAACCTGGTGGACCAAGTGTGGAAAGACAGACCTCCCATCTCGCCTGAAAGCCTCATACGCCTGCCAGACAGAGTCATACGTGCGTGCCTTTTCCTTCCTGTTCCTGGGTGTTGATAAATACCTGCATTGATGCGGCCTCACCATTAACAGCTTGGTGATGTTTTTATGGTTGACAGATTGAATGCTAACTTTGGGGGAATGGAGAAGGAAGGAAGTTATTCTGTCATCCATTGGCCTCATTGGCTCATTAGCCTTTAAGGTCACACAGTAGGCGAATGGAACAAATAGAGAGCATCATAAATCTAATATTTGTGCATGCATTTGACAGCATGTCTGGATAAGGACACTTAATCTGAGATGTGAAACGTCGTTGCTGGGATTTTAATGCCTCCTGTGTAAATTTACACATAATATCACAGAAACATCATGCAGTTAAAGCCAACTTTGCAATTTATATTCTTTGTCATCAGGTGTAAAATTATCTAAGTAAAGGCAGGAGCTGCTTAATGGTTTCCCTAATGGAGGTTCATACCAGGACCAAGCCCTGTCGTGGTAGAGAAAAAGAAATATCCTAATTAATATTAATAGCAGGACATGTACAAGGATTGTGTGACAATCCATTCAATGTAGAGGTGGGATTACGCCAAAGATCAGATCTTTTTTGTTAATAATTATGAAGGCTTGTATTTGTTTATACTATATGTGCCTTGCGGTATTTGTTGCTGAGATAGGCTCTAACTCAAGAGGATGGACGCAAGATAAAAGTGTTATACATGCACATTTTAATGACATAAATGAATGTCATCCACAGAAAGACCTTGGCAAATGAAAGTGGAGCAAATCCGAAATCACATGACGGAGAATCCTTATGAGCCCACCGCTCTCCTGCTGTCAGCGCTCGATGAGACAGCATGTAAGTCACTTTAAAACCAACGGCATCTTCATTCCATTACTTACACACAACAAACTTTTTTATATCCGTGATGTGTACTGTATTTGTCATTTTCAAGGGCTGTTCAATATGCGTGGCAATGACATCCCTTACAACCCTTTTTTCTACTCATACACGCTGTTGACCATGGATGAGATCTGGTACATTTTCTCTTGATCCCGTTCAGACGCCAGCAAGGATATAATTCAGGATTACCTAATTGTCTCATCATTTCCTGAAAAGTGCTAACTCGTACTATCATACTGGAATGCTAAGATATAATAACTTGAAACACAGATTTATTATTAGGAAACATTTTTGTTCAATATTCTCAAATCTGCATTTTAGCAGTGTCTCTGGAAGCATTTCCATTGCCTGTGAGGTCATCCTGAATGATATCTCTTCTGGCCCCTCATGTGTAAGCATGTGATTGCTTTGTTGGGCATCTTTCCTCACGACATGTCTATCAGGCTCTTTTTGCACAGAGAAAGGGTGACAGAAGAGCTGAGGACGTACCTGAACGCCTCATGCAGCGGGCCGTTCTGTGTGCAGCTGAAAAGCTACGACACCATCTTGGATCACCTCAAGGAGTACGTGAGCAGCCGGCCGGACGTCAAAGTATGGATCGGCACCGAGTACACCAATTATGCGCTTTATGAGATCATAAAAACAGAGGTATGATACTCATAGTCTGTTCATTTGCATTTGTGATGACCATTATACATAATATACGAAATGAAAAAAAGTATTTGGACACCTGGGGAAACAATCTGAAGAGACGCTTGAATGTGTCTGTTGAAATTGCACCTGAGAGGGTAGCAGGTTTGCACATTTGTCTCGCAGATTCTGGTTTTGAATTTGGGTACCAACAGAAAGCGCTCACAATAAGTGAAATGCTCTCACACATCAACCCATCCCCCCGTTGTCCAAAATGTCTTGTCAGGCTGAAGAATTAAGATTCTGGCACCAGACTAATCTGACTAATGCATTTTTATGTCCCAAAGCTTTTGTCTTATATACTTCCATTTTTCTTAATGCATTTTTACTGACTTTCATCCTGTAGGACAAAGTCATGAGCACCTCCTATTCTCCTGTACTGACCACCAAAGCTGTGAAAGATGACACTGAGCAGCGCATCTTGAGGGATGCTCACGTATGTCATCCACGCACGCCAACGCATGACTAATTTACTGTTATTATTAATACTGCTAGTAGGAGGAGGACTATTAGTAGTACTATTTATCTTTATTAATACTCAGCGGGATAGGGTGCAGGCTGACCTGCAATTTGCAAAATGTTTAATTGCGTGTTTAATTGACACCCATATACAGTAAATGCTTATACATTTGTTTTTTTAAACAAAATTGAGTGAAAAAGTAAATGCTTACATTTGTTTTTAAACAAATGTTTTGAGGA